>NW_028301712.1:39595000-40220000 GCF_037042655.1 Diuraphis noxia | reverse complement strand
ATGTGTGTTCGACGGTTTTACGTAAGTTGTATACATTGTATAAAATGCGTATCTGAGAGATGCTATATTATGTATTCTAATATAATATTGGTGTAAAATATTGTCAGTAAGTCTGGAGACATTGCAATACAACACTGTTGAAAAACAAATTCTATGTTTTACTGTTTTTTTCGCAATCGCATTTGAATGACATCAAACGTAATAAATTTCATGTTCTGAGCACAATTTTATTAATGCTTCAATATACTTACACAAATTGAGTTTTGAACGAGCATTTAATAACACTGCCTGGATTTTTCTTTTTAATAAATTGAAATTCTTAGAAAAGTATTCTGATTAAGAATTAAAAACGTAAAAATTACTATAATATATTAGATTACTTTTCAAAAACATAAGTATTTATGACTGCAAATTAATTAAGTAAAAAAAAAAGTAATATTTGTATGTTAATTATTTTTGGAGAAAATGAAAATTGCCTTTATAAAAATCGTAATGTGAATAGAATATATATGTACTAGCTGTATAACCTGACATCACCTGGTAAAAAATTAAAAATATATATTATGTCCTATTGTCAGTGTATCTAATTTTTAATTTATTTCAGTTCAGATATTTTAACTCATATTTTATATTTTAAACGTGGTTCCTACTACTCTCTAAACTTACCTGATATTATCTCAAAGAATAATCCCTAAAATGTTTGTTAACATTGATTAATCCGTTTTTAAATTAATAAGCAACAAACATATAGAAAATTCATTTTATTAATAAATTCTAATATTTTTATTTTTATTAACATCTTTGTATGTTAAAAAAAATAGGTATATGACCAATGAGCAAGGGCATAAAAAAAATATATGCTACAAGCAATTGATAAATTAAAAAGGGTGAGTGAAGAACCATCCAGTTATTGCACTTTCTTTTTGATCATATTTAATGTATATGTTATATCCGGAATTGTATATTTCGCAATTTGTGCAGTGATTTTTGTACACATCGCGAATTGTACAATGTTGCTGTACAAAGTAACTATATTGTACAAGTTTCATTATACAATTCGCGACGTGTACAATAATCACTGTACAAATTGTGAAATGTACCTTCATTGTTCAAATCACAAGATTGCTGCTAGTTTAAAGTCTTAATTATTATTAACAAATAAATAGAAATACTGTCCGTATTAAAATCTATTAAAATTATATTTCTGAACGACTCAACGAAAGTACTTATCGTAAAGTTTTTTAAATAAACTTTATCATTTTTATTGCATTATACCTTTACTAATATGTTAGATTCCACATAACGTGAGAAAAACAACTCATACGACTATACGAGATGAAATTATACGTATTTTATTTCATATCACAATGTGTAATGTGTATGCATACACTGTATACTAATATGTAGTTTTATACGATTTGTAATTTTTATAATGTGTTTTTAAATTTTGTGTTTTATTCGATGATTGTAGTATACTAATACGTAAAAACCAGGTGTATCTAATTATATAATATGATATACTAATATGTAATATTTGTTAAAAAAATACTTTTAAAACATACCAGTTATTAATTATTATATTGTAATTTATGTTTTTAAATTTTGTGCTTTATACAATAAAGGTACATTTCGCAATTTGTACAGTGATTATTGTACACATCCCGAATTGAATAATGAAACTTGTACAATTTAGTTACTTTGTAGGTACAGCAACATTGTACAATTTCGGACATTGTATGTAACATATATAAATATATATATATATATAATATATGTTCTTCTTGAATCAACCTGTGTACATGGTATTTAACATAACACGTATAGCATACAAAGATATAAAATAATAACACCTTAAAATAAATTATGTTCGATCACATAATAGAAATAGAGTACGAAACGTTTCAAGTTTATAAAACTGATGTGCAAAAAATAAACACGGCCGTAATGATATTGCCTAATTTGATCGCCGTCATACAGAAATAATTAAGAAATGAATAAATGTCCATCAAAACATAAGCCACATTGTATTTACTAACATTGTATCATGTTTACTAATTTACTTATGCAACTGATATAATATAGTGTATGCACTAATGTAATACTCTAATAGTATAAATGATTACGTTTTGCTTAAAATTATATCTTATTATTTAATATTAATTATTTAATATATTTGAATTTAACTTACATGATATCGAGAAGATTGAATATAAACATTTTAATTCTCTATGATTATTCATTCATGAATTACGACAAAATAACAAAATGTATTTTGTAAAAAACTTGCATTATTGTAAAACCAATATTACATCACTTTTTCTAACATCCAAAACATTTTTTTCATACTACCTATATATTATTTTTTTGTATGTTATTAAAAAACAAATTTATTAAAATTATTTTTTAGTGTTTTAAAGTTATTTTAATGGTTCAGTTCGTAATGTTGATTAGCATACAGATGTCAAAGTGTAACATACATACCATATTACTTCTATAATTTTATCCAAACGACGTATTCAATCATTGACAATATTTCACGATTTTTTACCTTAGCAGAAATGTTATAATTTTAATTAAAAAACTTTATTTTTCGAACGTTATGTATACCATACACGTATTAATTCAATACGTCATGTTACAAATATTTTTTTGTTATAAGCATGATAAAACCTAACTGATTTAATTCAAAATAATATCATAAATTAATAAAAATATACTACTTTACATTTTGTAGGTTATTTCCTTATTCAAACGTTGTTACTAACTATCATTATATTCTGATAAGTTTCATATGCAAGATCGGAATAATGATTGAGTCAACCGTTTTCAATTACCATTTTGATGCGATGAACACTATACAATTCCAATAGGTATATACGTATATGAGCATGTTGATATTATAATAAGTTATATGAATATATACTGTATTATTATAATAATATTCATGAATGACATAAACGTTGCAATTTAAATGCGAAATGGAACGTCTTACTGGGGAACGTTTCTAAAGCGTATTAGAATTATTATGCATCTGTCTCCTTGGATGGAGGTTTCGAATCGAACGTTTCCTCTAAAGAATATGCCCGTGTCATTTACCATTTATACGGGCCCGGAAACATGACGAGGTCTTACACGTGGCATCTTGTGCAATGAAAGCCCACCAATAATACATTTACGGTTAAGTGGCTCGTCGAGATGTTCTTTGAACCCGTTTTCGTATTTTTCGTGTCAACTTTTGTATAGGTTTATAATAACTGAACATTCTTGACGGTTGCATTAGTAATGATACGTAGTATTTATACTTCAAGTTCAAAATACAGAGTATTTATTTTTAAATAATTATAATAATATGTGAACGTGTACAACTGAATACATACAAATATATTTTATAGTATAATATTTACATTATTTCATAAACGTTTATTGTAGGCACCCATGCATTATTTATATAATGCATTCAATAGGAACTTGATGGTGTTTAATGACTTGCAGCATGCTTACTTCACCATACGATTTGTTAGTTCATTCGAAAAGAATTTCCAATAAAATAATTTTCTTATAACTATATTATATATGATCTTAAAATATGTTTATCCAAATTTCATTATACAAAATTCTGAATCATGTAAAGCAATAAATGTTAAAAAAGTAAAACCGTGTCAAACTATATAATCAATTATAATTATTCATATTGGGTGTAGTATATAAATTATTTTGTTTTTGAAATTGGTACTCACATCAGAAGTAACTACCAAATACTATTTGAAACCATTTAACACACATTTAGGTGGTATTTATTATTTTAAAATTTGATCCTCTTTTGTTTTGATTGTTACTACAAAAAAAATATTTCTGTTAAATTTGTTAATTTTAAGTCACTCTATGTTCTACCACAAATGGGTATAAAAATGTTCAAAGAGTGTAATCATTTGTTTTTGTTTTTTTTTTTAAATATATTCGTACGGAAATAGTAGATACTAGTTAAAAAATGTAATCAAATAAAATATCACAACTATAATTGATAAAAAAACTCATTTCAAAAAGTTCATTTAAAAAATATTTTAAATTTGTTCGTTTTATAATCAACATTACTTTTAATTTAATATTGTCGTGTTTGAAAGTGAATATAAATGTAAATTTATTTTAATGTCACAATAAAGACTTCAAGAAAAAAATGTTCAAACATTTATATAGATACATAGATAGATAGATAGATAGATAAATAGATAAAACATATGAGTTATATTTGGGTAAATAATTAAGTTAGCAAAAATAGCTTTAAAATAAAGATATTGGATGTACCAAATGAATTTTATATTGATTCGCTGACGTAGTTGCGAGGCGACCACATTTGTATTATGCATATGCATATATCTATAATTTATCACAAATTTGTAAGCCATCACTTTTTTAGAAAAAAAGTTTTTCAAATAATATTAATAATCGTAAAAAAAAATATAAGATATTTTAAAACCAAATGTGCTATTTTTTACTAAACAGTGCTTAAAATAACTATTTTTAGTGAACAATTAATATTTATTTTGTTGTAAT
The DNA here is from genome assembly GCF_037042655.1 of Diuraphis noxia. NCBI lineage: Eukaryota > Metazoa > Arthropoda > Insecta > Hemiptera > Aphididae > Diuraphis > Diuraphis noxia. The sequence goes on along the minus strand of NW_028301712.1, from coordinate 40,215,449 downwards.
TAAGTAAAAGTTGTTAAAATTTTTATGATAATTTTATATTTAGCAAATTTTTAGTTCAAATTATTGTAGAATGTTATTTTTAGAATATCAAGTAAAATAAATAAATTGATGGGGATGCAGTGGCCGGGTGGATTAAGGTGTCGGTTGCGACGCGAACCTTCGCTTGTTCGAATCCCGGTCATGGGTGGCATAACCTTCCCGATAGTTCACGCTGTCTGGAAAGAGAGGCGGCTGCCCCCCCACCCCGGCATAAGAGAAACCTTAGGGTTCCCATTCGAAATTCTGCCAAAAAAAAAAAAAACATCCACGAGTACCAAATCTACAGTTCCCTCCTCCATAGTTCCACAGGCTAATGGCCCTTGTTGTCGAAGCCTCAACCACCCAAACAAAAATAAAAAATAAATTGATACCTTTCTTCATGATTTATTAACATCTATATAATCCAACTAACATCGCAATATACTCACAAAACATATGGATTAACTGGAAATGTCAGTTAGACCCTCCTAAAATATGAAATAAACATTAGACCACTATTAATCAAACTTACTGTTGATGCAAAAATACAAGGGGTAATTTAGTGTAGTGATTCAAAATTTGATTTTTAAAAATTTTAAATATACTTTCAGACGATACTTTAAATATCAAAATTCTTAATATTTTTTGTACTACTAAAGGAAATTCCTGTAGTGATACAACCTTCTGTTTTTCAAATTAGAACACCCCTTTTCAACTAGGTACGTAGGTATATACTCTGCATATATTTTTTCTAGAAAATTTAATGAACCAGAATTAACGTATAAGTAGGTTTTGAGTAGTTTAAATTTGGGTTTTGATACATGGTTAGGGGCTTATAATTTATGTCTATGTTGATTTGAAAATTTCAGTAATTAATATTAATAATTTGTAAAAAATATTTTTAAAAAAAATACTATATCCAATTTTAAGTCTATTTTATATATTTTTTAGACCATTTTTAAAGACAATTATTCTTAGCACAAACTAAGAATGTACTCTTTCAAATTTTAATCAGATATATCAACATTAAAAAAATATATATCCGCTAAATAATATACAGTACAGGGGGGGTCTCATTTTAGAAACAAAATATGCGTGGCCACATGAGTATAGAACATTAAAGTCTTTAATTAATACAAACAAATTGAAGAATTTGAAAATATGATCTTAGAGTAATTCCAATAATCAAAATTTGAATTCATTAGTTGTGAAAATAATAAATGGGGTTAAGCTAGTGAGAAATGAACATGCATTATGAATCACTCTGTGTATAATAATTGTAATTAGTATTATAATATTTGCGAATAAAGCTTGTTCGGGATTCTTTTTAGAAGATTGTAAACCTCAAAAATAATATAGATGTATACTTGTACAAATGGTCAAGAACATTAAAAAAGTTTTGATCTTTATTTTATTTTATTAATATATGATAACTCAAGTGGTTTGTACTTGTCGACAAATAATTCTTTTCGTGTGCGCAGAGAGATAATAATATCATCTTATTGAACTATAATAAAAGTTTTTATGCCATTGAAATTTAATTTTTGAAATTTGTTGTTGAAGTCGACCGTGTTTATTTTAAAAATAAATAGATGATTTTTTTTTTTGTTCACTTGATATTGATGTGCCATGAACATAATTTTTTTTATCACAGCATAATATCATCAGATACGCATTTCATTTCTTCATATTTCACGGTAGCTGAACGCATCAACTTCTGTCCGGCAGATAAGCTACGATATGATAAAAAAAAAAATATGTCTTCTGAAAAAAATAATCCTGTAATGTCTTTTTCATTTCTTGCTGATAAAATTATAAAATATATAAAAATATTATAAATCACTATTCGTAGGTAAGTAGTACGTCATAATATATTGTATGTAATGTCCAAACATTAAAATTTTTTATCACAGTAATTTCCTTATTATTTGGATATTTTGTGGTTAAAAATGTATATAATTCTCAATTTTAATTCCTTTACAGAACGACTTCATCAGTTTTATTTTATTATTATTTTTGTTTCTTTGGATATTTTTCTATTCCATATTTTCACCGAATGTGTATTCATTTTTTTATCGAGTGAACTTAATCGTATATATGAATTGATAATATATATCTCATCATCGACGGTTTTGTTTTAAAAATATTCACCTAAACATATCCTGTTTGTCTTAAAACGCTTACATCCTGTAATAACGATTGTAGAACGAACGATTACGTTGATTTTTTTTAAACAAATAATCTGAAACGATAAATAGTGATCCTCACCCGTCTATTTGGCTTTGTAAATACATGGATCGGCACTATTCAGCACACAATATTATCAGCACACAATTATCGAATTTACATCAGAAGATGAATCAGTGAGGTGCGTGAATAACACATTATGCCAGTAGCCAGTTGTATCTTTAGTACGTTCTTACGTGGTTTTGCACAGTGTTTTTTAATTGGTTGTTAACAAACGTAAAATGCGATTTCAATGTTGTGAAATAAAAAAAGAAAACAGGGATATATGTCTCGTAATTTGTTCTTTTCACTTCTTCGTGAGTTTTTAGTTTTACAATATTGCACCAAATTTTAATCTCAGCTATGTAGGTATAATTTATTTTTTAACATAAAAAATCGAATAGAAGAATACTACTAGGTTTTTATATTCAGGGTGGAGTGATCAATATAGACGTTTTGTTACGAGAAAAAAATATTTGTTGTGTAAGAAGATACTTTTTACAACGAAATAATCCACTATCAATATTGAGTACTGTTTTTGATGTAAAATTGAATCTTTTCCAAGTATATTTAAAAATCATCAGGAAAAGCTAGAGAAATCATTAAAAATGGGAATATTTACATTCAACAGCAGCTTTTGTAAAAAAAATCTATTTTGTTATTTTGTTATAATTAAACTAGTATTAATAAATAAATGTAATATTATACATAATATATGTATTATATATATACACTTGAATTAATGTTCGACAAATATCTATTTTCTCACTTTCTAAAGATGGTATTTTTTTGTAGATAGTTTATTATTATCATTTACAGGAATTTCAAATTTTTGACTTTTTAGATTTTTTTTTAAAGTATTAACCAAAGCGAATTCGCTCAGTCAATAGCTTGAAAATAATGAAGTAGAAAAGTTCTTAAATGTGACGTGTTTGTAAAATTCTATATGTTTAGTCAAAACCTTGAAAATTGAATACAAGATCCTTCTTAAGTTGTTCTTATTTGAATTACCTTAAAAGTTAAAGTACACAGTTTTTTTTTTTATAAACATTTAAAGTTTAACTTTTGACGAAACCTAACCATTCATAAAAATTAGCAAATTATGTTAAACATTTTTAAAACGCTTTATGATAAAATACCAATTAAGTTACAACATATGAATACGGTCACTTGTCTGTGTGTGTTTATGTGTGTGTCAGTTGTCTGTGCCTTTGTCTTTATCTGTGTGTGAAATGTGTTAAGTTTTCGACTTGTATGTATAAATAGTTCTAATAAAATGTAAAGATTTAAGCACGCACTCAAACGCGTATACGTTAGTTGACGATATTAGTGCCTAGCTTACGTGTAATATATATCAGAGAAATGAGGTAGGTATATATATGACTAATACGTATTACACTATGCAAATAACTTCGAAAAGTCAAACTTACTGTCAGCAGTCATCTGTGTTCTTCAGCAGTTTCAAGTGAAATGTGGCAGATATCTAATTATTATTTACACGACCGTCAGTCAACTGATGTTGGACCGGCTGTTCTCGAGCCGGTAATTTTTCTGATTAGATGTCCGCAATGGAGAATAAGTTCTTAGCATGCATTTTGGAGGCTACAAGTGTCAAAAACTTCAACTATAACTTATCATAAGTAAAATAATAGTATGTTTATTTAACAATTCTAAAAGTGTACAACATGATACTACATACCTTATTTGGGAACAAATTTCGGTACATTTTCCACTTCTAGTTTTAGCTTAGATTGAAAAAAAAACGGAGATTAATAATTAGAATTTCACACGCCTTCGCGCAGAATTTTTAATATTTATTATTTGCGGTAAGCTAATGACTTTCGCAATATATCTTCAATGCAAATTAAACTTAACACAATCTTTAAGATAACAACTATATGAGTCTATGAAACTAACAAAGACACTACCTATTCGATAGATTACAGACACGAGTACACGACTGCCTAAAATATTATACCTAATATGTGTAGGTTATTTTCGTTTTGAGTAATTGTTTTGAAACTGGATATTATAGATTATCGAAAAACTTAATATTAAATACGTAGAAATTTTTAGATTCTGAACGAAGTGATGAATGTATTGATTTTACAATGATGTGTGTTTTGTTTTTTGTGTGTGTCTGAGTACAGCTTAACTAGTCGAAATAATGCTTCAATTTCAAACTTTGGGCTTGGTTTCCGATGTAAAAGTGAATATCCTTGGTGCATTATACAGGTAAACATTTTCCAACAGTTTTCAAAAAAATCGAGAAAAACAAAAAAAAAAAATGACAGAAAAACGGGAATTTTTGCGCAAAACCAGTTTTCGACCAAATCAATTTTTATATATGGTTGTAATTCAAAAACTAATCACTATAAATACTTGAAATTTTCACCAAATGTTTATGTTAGTGATATCTATATACAGTTTTAGTTTTTGACTTTTTTGAGTTATTTATAGACCACTGGAATTTTCAATTTTTTTTTTGAAGTGCCGGTAAAAAAATGTTGGACGACCAAAAAACTTGAAAATTTAATACAAGGCTCCTTACAAGTTTTTCAATCTTTATCACAAAAAAAATGTCCACCGGAAATTCAAATTAAATTTTTATTACCATTTGAATTTCAAATATTGACAAAAATTCGTCAAAACCATGGATATTTGCAAATTATTTTGTAGTTCAAAATTCATAATATTGTTTGTATTTATATCTAAGGTTATACAATTTAACACCAAGTTTTCCATAAGTTTTGCTTCAAATAGCTATAGAGAAAATTTGAAGTGTCATTATAGGAAAAATGTTTTGAGCGTTTGAGTTTTAAATTTTTATGAAATCGCGTAATGATAACGATTTATCCTCAAACCAGGTATTCGTATATCTATGATAATATAAGGTGTATTATGAATTATGATAACTACACTAATTGATTAACCGTGCCTTATGCAAAATGCGTCTTAATTGAAAAATAAAATATTTGTTTCAAAATAGAATATATGACAATATTTAAATATAATATATCCTAGACTGACAAATCATCTCCGTTTAGAATCGTTTTTCGTATACAATGATACCTATCATTGCATTCAAATTTAATCCCACCCATTACAGTAACCTACTGTGCAGCAGAGCGACATCCACGACTTACCCGCTTTTTTAACGTATAAGTACTACATATTCATTTTTCAAGTTTTGAGCGTTTGAATTTTAAATTTTTATGAAATCGCATAATGATAACGATTTATCCTCAAACCAGGTATTCGTATATCTATGATAATATAAGGTATTATGAATTATGATAACTACATGCAATATTTTTGGAAAAATTGATTAACCATGCCATATGCAAAATGCGTGTTAATTGAAAAATAAAATATTTGTTTCAAAATAAAATATATGACAATATTTAAATATAATATATCCTAGACTGACAAATCATCTCCGTTCAGAATCGTTTTTCGTATACAATTATACCCATCATTACATTCAAGTCTAACCTACCCTAGTCAGAGGTCGACCCCACCACTTAATGTACAGCAGAGCGATACCCACTTTCCCGCTTTTTCTAATATAAATCGGTACCTATATGACCATTGACCATATATTTTATGTTGTTTTCTGTCGTACTTTTATCGATATCGAATGCCATGGTAGAGTCATTATCTGATCGATATTGGCACGACAATCAGGTCACCAATTAAAAAAGTATCGACTAAACATCGATGGTGGAAATTTTAAAAAACGTATGAAAAATTACATTCCTATAAATGTACACACTTATGTACATATATCACAGCTGCTTTATTCAGCCAGCAAAATGTCTCGCGTCGTCTATTAAAAAAAAACTTACTGTAGACCACAGCAGATGAACAGAATAGCTGTACTCTAGCTATACCGACACTCGCCACACTTCGTTCGCCGAAGTGCCAACAATATTTTTGTGCTGTGTATCATATTTATTATACGTACAGCATCTTTGATTTTGCGTCGCGTTTTCCACGAAGTCTCCAAAATTAATCGCCCACTAAACTTGAAACGTTTTTGTTCGTTTAATTCGAGGCAATTATATGACAACGCGAGTAAATGATGTGAAAGCCTCTAGAATCGTTCAATCGTGCTACCCGGAATTCTCGACGACGATGACTTTATTATAATATCGTCTCGCTAAAAACCGTCGTCGGTGCACAAGTCGCGTCTACATATAATAATATATTATTATTTATAATACCGTCGGTAGACCAGCGTGGCTTATACTTTCTTTTTGGGGACCACGTTACATAATAATAATAGTAATATAATAATATCAAACCCTCACCGACCGACGTCCTTCCCTTTCACCACCCCGTATCGTACATGGTGGTCTGGGCACACCCGCCTTACCATCGTCGTCGTCGACTTTTTCGTAGCGGAGCGTTTCCGCTCCTTTCAGACCCGCGGGATATTAGATATCACGACGTTATGACGTGACGTGACTGACACCTCTTTGGGGAGTCTTTATTACTAAACTTCATAATATATATCCGGCTCCAACACGCAGCCGCCACACGTTCGAGCGAATGAGCCTATATATATTATTATTATTATTAATATTATTATTTCACGATAGCATATCATTTATCACACGTCAAGTCTTCTCCGGACGGTCTCGACTGGTGGACAATAAATGCTTTGACGTTTGATAGTATGTCTGTGTGTTAGTTGTATAAATACTGTTATGATATTTACTGTTTAAATAAATATGTATAGACATTGGTAGATACATTATTTTCATAATTACTATATAATTATTTGTAGATGTATAATGATACTGATAGTGTTTATTCGTCAGTACACCTCTAACACGATCGATCGATATATTTTATAAATGGTCGGACCGAGAGGTCTAACGGTTTTCACGAAAATTCACCCCTCATACATCACTCTTCATCATTATTTCGAACTATATTATACTTCCAAGTTCCAACCGACGTGCTATTTACTCGTTTCAATGATAGAAGTTTTTATGGAGTAATAAATAATATTACCTTATACCTATAATACACAATGTTTAGGAGCTAAACATTGTAGTTCTAGATTATTGGTGGTTGTAGTTGTAGATGGTAAATACATGTCGTTTAGGTAATTTAATTTTACAAAATGATTATTGAACGTCTTTAATTATGACTTGATTTCTACGCAGAGAGAACACATCGATCAATTTTTACATAATACATACATAATACATATTTTACTAAAAAAATAAACAAAATCGATGAAAATATACTGTTCTATTATTGTGTTAAAATGGCTCAAACACTTAAACAAACATTGAACCCATTACCAAACAGTTGCATAATTATTGTTTTTTTTTGTTTAATAATAATGCTGATGTCAAGAAAACGGAAATTAATAATATATATAGCCAAGTTGTTCTACAATGTTATAATATACAAGTTTGTGGTTACTATTGTACACCGACGAAATTACAATCCTCGGTTTGAACTTAGATTGAATATTGAGAGGTGCCCAAGCAACGGGCCCATAAATAAACCCCAGCACGTGTACAGTATGTTATATTATTACTCAAACACTAATACACACTATATCACACAAATTATCATAATGATATATAACATATACATTCACTGCTGTCGTCTGTCGGTATTAATTACATACACTAAACTGCAATTTTGACACTAAGGAATTTCGTATTTGTAATACTCCAGAGATATAGTTTTCATCATGATTACATTAAATATTGAACATGTTTAACTGTGAAATTCGATCTACCCAATGCACGGTATCTGCGCATTATTATCTCCGCGTGTGTTCGTATAAATTAAAGAAACACGATATTTACTTCACATATTATTTTCCTTTACGCACAATAATATTTGCTATTTCTATATTTAATTCCGGATATAAGTAATTTATATTTTCCAAAAACCAATTTCTGACGGTTTCAATAACTTTTTTGTCACTCGCATAAAACTCTAAAGTCGTAATGCAATGCAGGTACATCGAAAAGAAAAAATAATATTTTTCATAAAATAATAGCTTTGCAGGGAATAGTTCTCTGTTCAACAATGCAACATTGTGTTTGTAATAAATAATAAATATTGTGTTCAATAAATAATATTACTTTTTTAGTAATGGTATTATTACTTTTTAAAATTTTTACGTGGTTTTGGATTTTAAAAGGAAATGTTCGTTATACACGAACGCTAACTTTTTTAACATTGCGTGAAAATTAAAAGACAGTGCATACTACATACATGGCATTTCCAATACATAAATTGATTTGTTTATATTATTATTGATTTAGTGAATAATTGCATTAAAGAGATATTTTTTAAGTAATTAACAGTTTCATATTTAGTAGTTAATGTATAATTTGATTATTATACGTTTAAATATATTTTATGTCTGTTATACAACAAATCTATGTTTTTTGACATCTATGTATTATTTTAACTATCATAAAAATATAATTTAATTAAGTTATGGAACATTTTACAACTTTAAGTACAAGGCAGTATATGTGTATACACATCACACATTGCACACAGAGGATACTTAATGTTCTACTAGTTTGATATTTCAACTATTCGACCACCATCTAAAGGGTTTGTTTCCGCTGTGTTTAGAATTAGGTACTGCAGAATTACGAAATATCTATAATAATTGTGGAACTTAGTCAAATATAATTTGATCTACGATTGGGTACTGTAAAATCAATATTATAACTGAGTACTTGTTGAAATGTTTTTAAATAAATTTTGAAAGCTATACGACAAATTAAAAGTTTAAAATGATTTATACATAAGTTGGTAAGAGTAGGTACCTAAATATATTACCATATTTTAATACAGTTAGTATTATATAAAAGCTTTATAAAATAAAAAATCATTTTTATAAAACTATTGGCTGGCAATTATATTATTACTTATTCTTGAATGAATAAAATTACTCTTACCGGGTTTTTAATGCAATTATTTAAAATTAAATCATGAATCAAGTCGTCAAGTCAATTTTCCAATCCTACTTGTATAAATAAATGTATGATGAATTCGTACAAATCAATTGAATTAAAACCTTAAGCTCTTTTTTAGATGATAAAAATACTGCTACAACGTGTATTATTCATAAGTAAACGTGGTATACTCACATTTAGTGAGAAAAGGATCAAAGTACAGCATAATACTAGAAACCTTTATTTAAATTTTACACTGAAATAATGAAATTTGTACATACTTGATCGTAGATACTACTTCGATTTTTTAGCTACCTAGTTGTTAAGTGTTTCACTTTACTTTGAATTCGGCATTATAAACATTAATGTTGGTGATATTATACTTTTATAAATCCAAACACTCCATTGGTTCCCAAACTCGTGCAAAATAATTCCAAAGGTGTAAATTATTTTGAAATATATAATTATAAAATTTTCAATTTCACTCTAAAAAAGTAAAATAATGTATAATTTATCATGACACTATTACATCTTAACATTACTTTAGGACTAAACATAAATATATAATAAATAATGATATATAATTTCTAATTAAAATTCTGTACTTTTATTTTAAAAATTTAAATTCAATAAATGATTATTGATTACTCAGGCTCCTGCTCTCTGTATCCTTATCGTGAAATCGTTGACTGACAGTAGTTGGGTTTATACCTTGTATTTTTGACTTTTGTCTAAAATTATTAATACTCTATAAAGAGGCTCGAATATTATCAGTGTGATTATATCAATTTTCTTGTTCATCCTAGCTACCTTCACTATTTCCATTACTTTTCAATTCCCATTATACAACATGTTGTATAAAAAATAATCCTTTGTATAGAATAATAATGCTAGTAAACGAAGACCCATTACTCATTCAATTTATTACTAGGTGATTATTATTATTACTACTAAACGTATTTATAATATAACTATTATTTTATTATTTCAATGTAATTTTGTTAATTTATGTTTAACAAACTTTTTAAGTTTCTAAATATAGCGTCTTTTTTAGTTTAATATATTTTGAATTGTGTTCAACCAATAAATATATTTATCGTACCTAATGATAAAATACGTGATTTTCAAAAATATAAATGATACAATTTGATGATGACTAAGTAATTAAAATGTAGTTTTTAAGAAGTAAATTCCTAATAAAAATCATATTATAATTTATATTAAATGGTTAAGCTATTAGTGATTTGATGGAAATCTGAATGGAAAAAGACCTAGATAGAATTCAATCGAGAGGTATTGTAGAAACGGCATTAGACTTAAATGGTCTGTTTCAAGCCTAAGAAGAAAAAATGAGTGATTTGGAGTATACAGTATATACGAATGTGTTACGACTTTCAAAGTAATGTTTTTAACATTGTGTGCATGTGTACCAGTTTATTTTTTTTCTTACACGATATACAAAATACAATTTGTATTTCACTATAGTTATAAATTTATTACCATTAGGCCAACAACTTTAAAAATCTGTTCATTTATATAAATGTTTGAAAAAATGTTAAAACTCAATATACAAGTAATGATTAGATTTATAATTTTGATTTTGGAAGGTTTAAAAAGTTTAAGTTTCACTATAGGTACTTATGTTTCCTAAAGATAAAATAAAAATGTACCATGTGTGGTGTATCTCTGAGTAAATACTCTATCACAATATAGGTGAAAACTAATAATTTCTTTTGTTATTGAACTGAAAGTAAAAAATAATAATAATAAGACATGATTATATGAGATTTCGTGAGTTTGATCAGTTGGACTTTGAGGGTACATTAATAAAGTATATCTTGTTTTTTTTTTTCAGAACAAGCCGACAAAAGCAATTTCAGTGAGTCAATATTTATTTTTGAAACGTTTTTATTATTATTTTATGATGTAATATGAAATTTCTATAACGCACACTATAATGGGTAAGAAGTAAAGTTATTTTTCTAAAATATAGAAAACATTTATAAAACTAATACTGTATTCTTAAATGTATAAAGTATTAAATTTGTATATATGCTTATAACCTTTTTTTTTATTAGTATCGAGAACCGGAGGGGGCATCGCCCGTTTCCGCCAAAAAACCGGTTCCCTGATTTAGGCATAGCCCTTTTCCGCCAAAAACGAAAAAGGTATAATTCCAATTTCCGCCAAAATTTATTTTTGTGAAAAGACGTTTCCGTCAATTTGGGAACCATGTACAAATATTATATATTCTTATCATATAAAAATATTTTTATTATTATAAATTATTATGCAAGTAGATAATAATAATACATTATATTTAACTATTTTAAATTATAATACAAGTATAGGTCAAATTTAGTCTCAATAGAGTTTTGATAAAACATATCGTTATTTTTAAATAATTAAAAATAACACAAAAATATTAACGAATTCCATTTTAAAAATCGTATTAACTGTTGTTAAACTGATGACGAACAGAACAGATACTGAATTAAAATATAAGAATTTAACATTAGTCAGATAATTATTGGGTGCGAATTATAAATAAACTATGATACAGTGTATACTTAATTCCGTATCGACGATTATCAACAATTATCGGCAGAAAAGGGCTATGGCGGAAACGGCCAGTATTATTTTGGTGGAAACAGGTAACTCCCGTTTATTGATAATAATTAATAACCAATTACACATTTACGTAGCTGCGACGGGCCAATCTCCCGTTCGACATCTATTACAATAGGTAGTTATGTACAATAATACTCGAAAGCTTGCCTCCTACTACATTTTTAAGAAACTTAACTACGCAATCATTAGTTCGGTGAATTCGAAGGTCTTTATGCGGCCTGACAACGTCGTTCTTCATCCTCCTTTGCAATAAGGATGTTTTCCACCATTCGATAAAAAAGTTTGAAAACTTCCTCCGCTTGTTTAAGAACCACGTGCTTCTCAGTTGGATCCGGCGGCAGAGTCTCAAACACTGAACCACAGATCATGTCGGGCACGTCGATGGTGCTCGGACCATGACCTAGTTAAGAGGTTAGTGCTTCCCGGAATCGTTCCCAGTAGACACACTGGAATAACGTGTGCTCAGCGGTGTCCGAGTAATGTGTACACTGCCAGCAACGTGGACTGGTGGGTGGCCCTACCCATACGATGGAGGTACCACTGGAAACGACCATGGCCCCTGAGTGTCTATATCATGTGGAACGTCAGAGGCACCCATAGGACGATCCTTCCTAGTCATCTCCCCAATTCAGGGATGACGCAACGCGTCCATGCCGCTTTCGAGCTTGCTAGCCATCTAGCCTGCCAGGCACCGATCGTAGCGTTTCACGCCTCGCGTTTCGCGGTTGCTTTGGAAGGCAGTTGTTCACCGGGCTCCAATACGGTGCGCAGTCGAGACCTGATACTGCGTCTCTCTAATCTGAGTAGATCGGCGGATGGCATACAGGCCAGAACCAAAGCGGTCCTGATCAAACCTGGTCCAACCGGATCACCCTCATGGTGGCGTCCTCTGTAGACGGATCAAGATCGCTCTGGTTCTGGTGACATCTGTGATGGCGGATATCCAGACAGGAGCTGCGTACAACAGCTGACTTTCTACAACAGACGCTAGCAGCCTCTTCTTCCATTGAACCGGTCTGCCTATGTTCAGCATAAGCCTGGACAGAGTAGCGGCTGAGTAGGCTGCATTCGTTACGACAGTATTCGCGTGGGCTGCAAAAGTCAGACGCTTATCTAGAATGACCCCGAGTCCGCCGAGGTACCTGATCTCATTTCGCAATGGGATCAGGTGGCTGTTGATCGTCAGTCGGGGTGAGAAAAACGCCCGTTTCCGTGCCAGGATCACCGCTTCACTCTTCTGATGAGCCAACTCCAAGCCCCTGCTCCACATCTAGTCGTCGATGGCCATCAGTGTGGGATTGATCGCGTCTCCAAGTAGCTGTCCGGTCACGGCCATTCCCACGACTGCGAGATCGTCCGTGAAGCCGACCAACTGCACTCACTCCGGGTGGCGTGTCCGTCATCAGGAGGGAATCATAAGTGACGTTCCACAAGAATTGGCCAAGAACAGAACCCTGCGGCACTCCGCAGGTCACTGGCCTCTCCGTCATCTCTCCGTTAGTCAGCAGCGTTCTATCGGTCAGCCAAGACCGGAGTATCTCCACTAGATACTCCGGGATGTTGATGCGCCTCTAGGCTGCGTCAATTACAGGCCACCTCAAGGACTTGAAGGCATTCCTGACGTCCAATATCACCATAACGCAGAGGCTCTTCTTTCTCCGGGTGGTGGCTGCATGTGCGACGTTGCCGAGTACCTTGCCAATTACAGACTCCGTGCTGATTCCCTTCCTGAAGCCAAACTGGTTCAGGGCTCTTCTCCCCCGTGCTTGTCCAGATGATCCTCGAGCCTTTGGAGAAGGAGCCTCTCGGGCAACTTGCCTGGGGTGTCCAGCATGTAGATCGGCCTATAGCTCGACAGTGCGTCCAGAGGTTTGTCTGGGCCCTTACGGAGCAGCACCAGTCGTGCCCTCTTCCAACATGGTGCAAACGTCAGCGCGTCGAGACTGTCATTGAAAACGCTGAGGACTGCACCGGGCTGAGTGGACGTGGTGGCCCTGAGGATCTCGTTGAAATCACAGAAGGTCCGGCCTAATTCCCGGTGCGAGCCTCTCGATTGCTCTACTAAGTTCTTCCGGCTTGAATCTTGGAATGATTCTGGTAAACTCTAGCATGTTCATCACCGGGTCAAATGCCTAGAAGATGTTGGTACCGCTGGAGAAGGAGTCAAGCCCCAATCTGTGACGCGGGCTTTCGGGAACAGGGAGTCGGCAACGATGGCTTCCCTGCCCGTGGAGTCTGTGGCTGGGTTGCGGGAGCCTGGTTTCTTCATTACCAGTTTATATGGTCTGCCCCAGGAGTCGGTGTCGATCTGAGCGCAAGATCAGCCCAGGTTTTCTCTTCGCCTCTCGAATGGCTATACGAAGCTTTCTTTTTGCAGCGATGTAGGAGCAACTCACCTCCCGGACGCCAAGCTAGCCGACGCGTCTGAGGCAGGCTTGGTAGCGCCTGCAGAGTGCCAGGGATTGCCACCGCAGCTCAACGAATTCCTCTAACCACCAGTACATTTGTCATCTGCCCCGAGGACCCGTTTTTTTTCTTGGGCATGAATGCCAAGCAGGAAAGCGTCAAGCGATTTTGCCAAGGACAGGGCTTTCTGGCTTTCTCAGCGCATGCGGCTCCGACTGTGGCTCCTAGGCGCGTGTTGTTAATATGACCAAGCAGAGCGTCAACGTCCAAATTCTCCACGGACCAGCCGGGGTAGACATCGGCGGGGAGTTTGGCTCGAAACTTAAGCCTCAATTGACGTTCTAGGCATTGAAGTCACCGGCCAGGATTATCGAGGCATTTCCCCTAACGTGGATCACCGCTTCGAGGTCGTCCAGGAAGAGTCCGTACTCCGGCAGTGCGGCCCCAGGTCTGAAATAACAGCTTAAAATGGTCAGCTCACGGAAAGACAGCCAAGCAAACCCGTTGCCGGAGCCTCGGCCATCGTGGCTAAGTGCTGTGTAACGCCTTGATTGGTAGCTGGCTCAGACACAATGAGGATGTCCACCCCGATCTCGTCTACCGTATGGCATACTACGCGGTCAATCGAGCGTGATCGAGCCGCGCGCGTAATTACACACATAAAAAGCGCGAACACGTGTATATATATATTATATATATACATTTATAAGCTTTTATCTTAATTTATTGTGAAATTAAAACTAGAACTAATTCCAAAGTTTGTGAAACAATCGACCACTGCAATATAAACACGAACAAAATTAATTCTAATACACGATAACGATAGTTTTAATAATGTTTGACAGCAAAACGTTTATGCCCAAATATATTTGCAACTTAAACGTCACTATAGTTCATTGGCAACGGTTATTATAGAAGCATTACAATAAACATGAAACATTTAATGAGAATATAAAACAATCAATAAAGTTTTTATTATGATTGCATTTTTTTGCTTTTAAGTAAATACAACTAAACGAATTACAGTTTATAATATACTAGCTATATTAGCCGACCTGAGTTAAACTTAATTCATATTTTTATAGTTTTCCGTTTTGCTTCAATTTAAATATACAATAAATAATACATACACAATTACAATAACTAATTTTATGATTTTCCACTTCTACATTTTTGACATACTTTTGATGTAACACGAGACAAATTCAACAAATGCTTAAGAAAACGCCAGTGCAATATTAGTTTTCTTTCTTAAACTAACGCACAACATAGATATAAGGCTTTCACTTAAAATCATTTTTATAATTTTTGAATCATCTTAAAGTATTAATATTTTTAAGGGTATGACATATCGGTTTTATATTTTACTATTTTTTGAACTTGTATTCAACTTTAAAAACAAAATGAAAAATTGTAAATTTAATTTTTGAGTAAATCCTTTCGATATAGATACTTAGACAAATAGATATGTTATGCTTTCAAAACTATTATACTCTATCATTTTTATAATGTGTGCTTTTATTCTAAAATTACTCAAAAACATAAAAAAAAATATTCTGAGTGATTACGTTTTGTCTACATTATGCGTGGATCAAAGGGATAAAACAAACAGTGCACTGATGTGTCCTTGAAAATTGACGTAAGTCCAACATCGATAATATTGGTATTTGTCTCTATAATGTTTTGACAACAAAAATATATCCAGAATTATAAGAAACTAAATCATGATTGCAAATCATAGAATTAGTCGTTGTAATTTAAACTAACCTAACACAATAAATTGTATTCATTTAAGTGTTTGATTTTGAGATTTTTTTTATGCCATATTTCAACTAATTACAATAGTACAATAGTAACATAACATAATATGTAACGAATGGCAACCATTTAAATAAGCATACAAATATTGCATTAGTGTGGGTCAAATAAAATTCTATGGGGACTTAAAAAAATAAGCTATAAACATCCTCAAAGTCTCGAGAGATCTATTGTAATAACTTTTTGGAAAACAATTTATTTATTTGAGTCTATAGAAATAAAAGAAATATTTTTTTGTACTCGTATGTATTGTATATAGATTAAACAATAGTGTAATATTATATATTATAATATATTATATTTCATTATAAAATATAAAAAGAATTCAAAATATAATAAATAAATATTGTGGAATGTTAATATTATTCTTGGCTATAAATAGAAAATAAAGAAAAAGGAGTTTTATAGTAGAGGTAAGGCTTAATAATAAAAATACGATTTAACTAACTTGAATACCAACACATTGATGAACCAAAATTGCCTATACACTGCTCCAGCCAATAAATATAAATAGCATGTCAAAAATAGTAACACTAGGTCCTGTTGTATTATAGAATAAAAATGCTACTTCGTCAACCACAGATGATATCGTGTGAGTGTGGAGTGGGTGACTAAATTATTCAATGATGGTCTGAAAAACTGTCATTGAACTCATTCTTTATGGGTAGGTACTACAAATAAAAAATAATTTTTTCCAACATTACGATGAGAAACTCGGAGAATATTCATAATTTTTTCCAGAAATGGTCAATTACTTTGATATTGCGTATTAAGTACAGTATATTCATTCAATAAACAGTATACATATATAAATACAGAAATGGTTAGGTTAATATTTTTGACTGTCAATATAATCATATAATAATCATAAGCCAATGACTGTGGACCATGAACAAAATACTGTGTTATATTCAAAATTGTTCGCGATACCTGCGGTGATGTAAAACAATATTGTATTGCCCCTCTACACTTATTAATTATATCACAAAATTCTTATAAGTCAACTTTATTTTTACATAATTTTACGTCTATTCTCTATTTAATAAAAACTCACGCTGCTTTATTGATATGTAATAACATTGATTACTTCTGATTATATACTCAAAGATACGCAATTCACAGTTTTCTATTTTTCAAAACAAATCAATAAACATCGATAATGGAACATATTACTTTCTGGCTTTTTAAACAATAACTATTTTGATAAAATAACACGCGTCGTATAAGTGCTTACGAACGTAATCCAAGTGATTGTGACTATAATAATAATGTAGTGCATGCATGCGTGCACCACAACACACCACTCCACAAAAACTATATATTTTCAAACATTTTGTCTTCATTTCTCGATTATTTGTCGCACGAATGTTCCGTATAAGCTGGTATAAGGTTATTTTTATTTTTCTGAAGAGGAAGACGATAAACGACTGCAGAATGTAAAATATTTCTATGTTATGTGCATTTTGCTCGCATTAGATGTCAGCAATTTCATTGTCTCAATTAGGAAATACGAATATTATACATAATCTATATACGTATACATACAACCAAATCGAAAGTTACGAACTTAAACTTAAACAAAATTCCTCGGTTAATGAATATTATTATGGCAGTTAATATTAACAAAGTACGTAGTTAATATTATAATATATATACGATATTGTTATGTACGCACTGAAGAAACGTTTACACACGATTTCTTCAATGTTACATGTGTGTAAAAGTCCGGTTGAATATACATTTTAACGAGCATTCGAAACACTGCACATGTACGAACATAATTATTTGTATGTTTAAAGGCGATAAAGTGATTTTTTCCCAACCCAATTAATTTATGTTTAGTATATTATACTTTTTTAGTTTTAAAAAATGAATGTCGTATTATAAGGACAGTTGGAATAACTATAGCCACATGGCTAGATCTGCTTACTAGCTACTACACTATATAATTGTTTCATACTTTTCTCATATAATTAGAATTTGGAACACATAATGCAAAAATCACAGTGTAATATTTACCAGTTCACTCCTCTCAAGAAAAAAAACGTTGAATAATTTTAACAATATTATAAAGCATCAAAATGCATTGTATACAAATCTAAATTTTAATGAAAGTATTCTTTTTCAAATACACGAATTAAAAAATTATTATGAATACCTAGCCATTAAAATAAAATACTGATAAATATTGTTTATATTTTAATATTGTATATCCAATATTATTGTATATTATAGAAACACGAAAAAACACAAAAGTTGACAGAGAGAATGAGTGTCTTCCGTTAAAAAAAAAATCACCTAGCTTATACACCTTATAGGTTTACTATGTATATATTATACGAAACATACTTTATTATACTCTCCTGGTATAAAATATCGTTGAGGAAAAGGGAAGGGAAGGACCTTCTTCCCTCTGTACTCATCTCCCTGGAAGGCAGCGTGGCATTTTGAGCACATTATATATCATATATACCTACGTCCTACATGTATACAAAGTAAATCACCAATCATGCTTACCAGACTTTTTCCTTTGATAACAAATTTTGATTTTAGAAAGTTTTAAGTATACTAGGGACCATAATATTTTCAATAATTTATATTTTTATGCCATTTGAGGAATGTTCTTTGGTGATACAAACTTCTTATTCAAAATAACGACCAACTTTTTTGCTGTAAATCCAGATTATGTTAAATGATGAATATGATTAAATTTCAAAATCAAAATTTGAACAAGTTTTAGCGGTTAAGTTATTATATTATAATGTATACACTAAAGGTTATAAGGTCTTTAAGAAATATGCGTTGTTTTTTTTTTAATAATATTTACAATCTATGCTACAAGTCATAATAAGCAAATTTTAACACATACATAACAATTTTTACAACCTGAACACATGAGGAGGGAGGCCATCCAATGATACCCAACGTTATTTAAGAAATATACCTTATATATATTTGTACGCAAATATAAAATAGATATGATATTGAATCTTGTACTTATGATAACACTATACAAGGCTAATTTAATAATTTTTAAAAATTATGAAATGTTAATAGATTCATATTTATTACCTGCCAAAACATTAAAAACATCATAGACACTACATTTTTTAACCAATTATTTTTAACCTATTATTCTTAGATAACAAAGTTAAATATTCCAAAAAAAAAAAACTATAAATCGAGGTTCCTTTTAGACACATAACAATTTTTAGAAGTTGAATAAATTCGTTATACAATTAAAAAATGGTGCTGAACATGTTCTTAGCGAATCACTCTGTATATTATGTGTGTTTATAAATGAAATTATAATATATGATATGATATTCCAAAAGTACCAGGCCTAGGTCGGTCGTAAATAGGGGGAAGGGGAAGGGAGTGAGAGCACTTTTAACAGGGAATAGGGATAATACAAAAGAACAAAACCCGGCGACGACCAAACTCCTTTTCTTCCGCATACACCACGTACGGTGTTAAAAACTCGCGTCAGTATACAACGCATATAATATATATATATATTAATATGTGTGCGTGTGTGTAATACACGCGTCCAACCACGAGCGCAAGATAGGCACATTTGGCCTTCATCTTCATATCCGCGTTGTGCAACCAACATCCGAGTTCCCTCGTCCGGATCCGTGATAATGTAACCGCACGCATTATTGTTGTGCATTTGTTGACATACGGCGGGCCTGAAGGAGACTAAAAAAACAAAAAACTTGTTAACCGACGAAAATGTTCTTCAAAATATAATTTTTCCTCAAAGTACTTTCATAGTACATTTTACGTTTTACGTTTTCGTGGTACAACAACTATATCCCTTAGCTCCATTATTATTATTATTATTATTATTGCAATTTAATAATAATGGTGAACTGACGCGATAATATTATAATAACAACGACCGTCATCGCCATGATATAATACAGTCCACATTAAAGTGGATTTCTGACGAATACGATTTCAAAATGTATAATATAATATAATTATATCATAAGGTAAACTACTGATTTGTTCGACGTCAATCCTGGTGTAAGACTGCAGAAGAATCGAAAATTACCCTCGAAAATTACCATGGCACAAGTTACCGTTTCCAATGATCATATATATCAAATTTAGATAGTAAAAATACACTGCAGTAGGGGTATTTTTTAAAAGTATGAAAGAACAGATCCAAATACTTGTTTTAAAAATTATTTAAGTACAAATATAAATACTTTAAAATGCATTTATTGAATACATTCAAATAGTTTATAAAAATGTATTTACTTTTTACGTTTTAGATCAGCTGTTGAATCGAATTTTATTAGAATTTTCGTGTATTACATTAATAGCATTTTACACCGTATCATTTGGTCCAACTATAAATTATTCAAGTATTTTTTCTTTTTGGAGTTATATATATTTTTGGTTTAGTATAATTCACATTAAAAAAGTATTTATTATTATTCACAGATATTACATATTTTCAATATATTTTTGTTTAATTTATGCGTTTAAGTAAAAAATTATATATATATTTATATATACATATATAATTAATACTAACAAAAAAGAAAAAGTATTTTAAATTCTCTGTCTAAGTAATTTTTCAAAAATATTTGAGATATGTAGATACTAGATATGTATTTTATTACTTAAAAAGTATTCGTATACTTTAAATCAAGTACTTAACACAACTGAAAGTACATAATATATATGTATACAGGCCTAGTGCCATATTACTTTACCGTCATGCAAAATTTGGGCTCAAAACTCTGTATGTCATTTTAATTTAATAGAATGATGATACTTACGTCTATATAGTTTCCAAAACAATTTTCAAAAACCAACAAAATATATTTTGTCAAATTTTTTACTTAATCGACGGATATTACAATATCAGTATAATATTATATACCTGGTATAATACTTCCGAGTGAGGATATTTTAATCTATTTCTCATCATCCTTCATAATAAATACAAATTAAGAAAACAAAACTCTGCAGTCTTCTTATAGCGTATTAGTTATATGAATGGCTTACGTCGACGCATTCGACATTTAGATTAATTATTATATTATCCCGATACAGATTTTATGTATACAATATACATTTAAACGTTTTCGTATACACAGTAAATCACACAATCATGATATATAATAATATTTACAGTGATTTTGTTTCAATTTTTCCATACATGATTTTACTTATAAACAATAATATTTTCATGTCCATATTACATTATTATGGAAATTCGATCATGTATAAATGGTAAAATTTTAAATTTATTGATAATAATGTACATTTGATTGAGATTATTTTGAATATTGTGTCCCATCACCAATCTAAATTTATCTTAAATAAGACAAGTAGATACGGTGAAGCATGATTTTTTAAATGCGCGATATAACTGAATTTATGGCAAAACTGATGTCATATTATTGAGATAAAAAAATAAATATATTTCTAGTATCAATAAAAGAAAATTAAACATCAACTGGACTTTATCTTCCACGGACATTTTTAAATGGCCAAGACATTTTTTGTATATATAAATCATATAGAAAATAAAAGTGGTATAGGTACATTGCACGTTTTCTTACTCAGCTTGTTTATTTGCTATTATTATCTGCGTGTTATTTATGTTGTGTATAAGTTTGATATTGTTTACGCACGTACGAAATCTTTTTGAAAAATAAATGCCATAGTTGCTAAATAACATAAAATGTAAAAAGTTTAATTTATTCAACGTAAAGTAAAACATGAATTATGCATAAAATGACTAATGATTTTACTCATTTCGAATTTTTTTTTAAAGTCCCTCGTCATAATCTAAATTTTTTTCGATTTTTATATAGAAATATTTAAGAACATATCGTGCTAATTAATCGTTAATTAACCTTACTATCTATTTTTTTTTCTTATCGTTATCTTGTTATAAAAGTCAAAAATAAAAATTGTAAATATTATCCCTAGATATAGATAGCCGACTGTTGGCTAGGAATGTCTTATAAAAAAAAAAAAAACATATTGTGCATTATTCATAATAATGGTGTCAAATTAGTATATAATATTTTTTCATTGTTTTTCTTAAGTTTAAGGTATAAATAATTATAAAAATAATATTTACATGGAAATGATATCAATGTGTTTGAAGACGGTCTTTTTTCAAGCTTTTTGAACTTTCCACAGTCAAACATATTTTGTGACTGATTTGCAATAATTTACAAAGTTAGCTTATAAATATTCAACCATAAAAATTTTTCTTGATCATACAATATTTTAAATTCATTGTAGAGATTCCAAAATTTTAATGAAACTGTAAGATATTCCAAACATGAAATATGTAAAATTGATCTGTAAAAAATTCCTATAAAAAAAACTGAGTATGAAATTTAATACTAAAATAAAGAATTGTTCAACTTTAATCATTTATATTGACGATAACATTATTTTCTAATAGTATTTTTTTAAATGTATATATAAACTTACATATTGAATGAATCATTAGTAAAAAAACTGTGAAGGCACTTCCCCATATATTATAAAAAGAAAGCAAATTTTACACACAAATAAAAAGTATTTATATACTTCCATGATAAACTAGAGTATAATAAAAAGTTAATAACCTATTTATTCCATATTAGGAAAATTTTTATTTTCAAAAAACGAAAAGGGTAAAGCGTTAAAGATATACTTTTATTGAATAATCAAGATAAATAATGTATGCTGACTTGATATATTTAATTTCCTTAAATATTCAAGAAATGAATTTCAAAAATACCCAATAAAAATATAAATAAACTTTACAAATCGGTACAAAATTAAAATACAAAATACGTAATACGTTTAAAATAAAATATTAATATTACACCAAAAATTTAGAAGAAAATACGATTATACCTTTAATGAAACTTGGAAAAATAAAAATACCATGAACAAATGTATTAATCATCTTTATTAGAAAATATGTGAAACATTATAAGAACAAGTAATCTCTCTCGAATTCATTCTGGAGAAAAAAATTTAATATATAAAGAAATTCTATGAAAAGTCGTATGATAAGCTTCATAGAAAAAATTAAGTTTTGCGAACTAACAATCACGTGTAAAGATTTTTTTTATAGAAAAATAATTTTTTAGTCAAATTTTTGATGATTAAGCTGACGTTAAGCTATTTAAGTATATTAGTATAGAAAATTGTAATATTATCGAATTTATTTTAGTTAAAAAAAATAAAAAATGGAAAAAAATATGTCTCTTTGAACGTTTTAAAAAATATAAATTTCAAAATCAGTAAAAAAACAGGCACAATTTTGCAAGCCTGGGCAAGTTGATGATAATTTTTAACCGAGTTAAGTTAATGGAAAACATTTTAAAAAGTTTAAAGTTAATAGTTAACCTAATTCTTTTATTTAACTCAGTTAAGTTAAGTCATTTTTTTTTTATATAATATATCTATATAAATAATAAAAATCATAAATATTATTGACCGCAGGAAATAGTCAATAGCTTTTCTATACATGGGTATTGAATTAATAGAATTATGTAGTAGGTATGAAAAAAATACAAAATTGAAAATTCCGAAACAAATACAATCTTTTGATTTATAAATACACTAATACAGACAAGTATTATACATTTTTTTGAAATTATTAAATACAAATAACATGGTATTTAAGAATGTACTATTGAATAAGTTTCAGGAAACTAAAAGTCTAAAACTATTAGAGAATATAGCCAACTTTATACTTCATTATATTTATTATTTTATTATTTATAAATTAACTTAACTCGAATTTAATTAAAAGTAACTCATTATTTATTAAGTTTATATCAATTAAAATAAATTAAGTTAAAAATTAAATTTTAAAAAGTTAAGTTAAAAGTTAAAATTAACTTAACTTTTAACTTTTTAACGCTTTATGCCCAGGCTTGCAACTTTGTAAAGATATTCATATTATACTATATAGATAGTCCAAATTTTGAGAAAAATTAAAATAAAGATTAAAAATAACGATTTTTCCTGTAATAACAACTTTGGCTATTTTTGTAGCTCATGCATCATCTCCGTTCACTATATTTTTCGTATGAAATGATTTATAATTAAATTAAATTGAACACATCTAATCAATGAAGAGGCAGCTTCACTCGAAACCTATAATAAATACATTAAAGCAGCTTCCATTTTTTTTTTAGATTCTGAACGAAGTGATGAATGTATTGATTGTGTGTGTTTTTTTTGTTTTTGTGTCTGTATACAGCACAATTAGTCGAAATAATGCTTCGATTTCAAACTTTGGGGGTTGTTTCCGATGTAGAATTGAAGATACTTGGTGCGTTATACAGGTCAAAAGTAAACATTTTCCAACAGTTTTCAAAAAAATCGAGAAAAACAAAAAAAAAAATGACAGAAAAACTGGATTTTTTACGCAAAACCAGTTTTCGACCAAATTGATTTTTTAATACGGTTGTAATTCAAAAACTAATCACTGTAAATACTTGAAATTTTCACCAAATGTTTATGTTAGTGTTATATATATACAGAGTTTAATTTTCAAGAAGTTTTGACTTTTTTTGAGATATTTATAGACCACTGAAATTTTCGATTTTTTTGGGAATTTTTTTTTGAAGTGACGGTAAAAAAATGTTGGACGACCAAAAAAACTTGAAAATTTAATACAAGGTTCCTTATAAGTTGTTCTTATTGTAGCTAAAAAAACATTAAAAATTGTTAGTCACAATTTTTTTTTATAAGCGTTTATAGGTAGTTCAAATTTTTACGAAATATGTCGAAAACGCGAAAATTTGCAAGTAATTTTGAAGTTTAAAAATCATAAATTTTTTTGTGCTTATAACTAAAGATTAAAAATACAACACTAAGTTTTCCATAAGTTTTACTTCAAGTAGCTATAGAGAAAACTCGAAGCATCATTATAGGAAAAATTTTAAGTGCGTTTGAATTTTATATTTTTACGAAATAGCAATTTATCCTCAAACGATTTTAAATATTTGTTATTATTCAAAAAGTATAAGTCGTAGATACTTGAAAAGTGTTGATAAAATTTTTTTGGCCATATCAAAATACTTGAAAATTTAATACAAAGCTCCTCATAAGTTATTCATATAGTGATTAAAAAATTACAAAAATACATAGGCACGATTTTTTTTTTATTAGCATTTGAAGTTCAAATTTTGACTACATACATAAAAATTACGGCAATGTTCAAATTATCTTAGATCGAAATTCATAAAAGTTTTCTTTTTAATTCTAAGATTTGAGAATTTAATACAAGGCTCATAATATATTTTTACAATAGCAGTTGAAAAATAAAAGAAATATATAGTCAATTTTTTTTTTACATGCATTCAAAGTTTAATTTTGACAACATACGTAAAAATCACGAAAATTCGTAAATTATTTTATCCTAGAAATTCATAAAAAATTTTCCTTTTATACCTAAGATTTGAAAATTTAAAACAAGGCTTCTAAAATATTTTTACAATAGCAGTTGAAAAATAAATGAAATGTATCACATTTTTTTTTTACAAGCATTTAAATTTAAATTTTGACAACATACGTAAAAATCACGAAAATTCGCAAATTATTATAAGCTAGAAATTCATAAAAAAATTTCTTTTTAAATCTAAGATTTGAAAATTTAATACAAGATTCCTTACAAATTTTTCAATCTTTATCACAAAAAAAATGTCAACCGGAAATCCAAATTAAATTTTTATTAGCATTTGAATTTCAAATTTTGACAGAAATTCGTCAAAACCATGAATATTTGCAAATTATTTTGTAATTCAAAATTCATAATTATGTTTGTATTTATATCTAAGGTTATAAAATTTAACACCAAGTTTTCCATAAGTTTTGCTTTAAATAGGTATAGAGAAAATTTGAAGCGTCATTATAGGAAAAATGTTTTGAGCGTTTGAGTTTAAATTTTTATGAAATCGCGTAATGATAACGATTTATCCTCAAACGAGTCAAACGAATTAAATATTATTTGTTATACTTCAAAAATTATAAGTCGTATATACTTGAAAATTTCACCAGATATTTAGATCGGAAATTGAAAAATTGAAAATTTGTTCAATAATTGTACCACATATTATAAATTTATAACACATATATATTAGACGAGATGATTATATTGTGATTACGAAATGTTTTCAAGGATATTAGAGAAGAATTTGTTTGAAAATTTAATACAAAGTTCCTCATAAGTTATTCTTATAGTGATTAGAAAATTATAAGAATACATAGGCACAATTTTTTTTTAAAGCGTTTATAGTTAAATTTTTTACGAAATCTGTCGAAAATGCAAAAATTTGCAAGTAATTTTGAAGCTGAAAAATCATAAAAATTTTTGTGTTTATAACTAAGGATTAAGAATACAACACTAAGTTTTCCGTAAGTTTTCCTTCAAGTAGCTATAGTGAAATCTCGAAGCGTCATTATAGGAAAAATTTGAGGTGCGTTTGAATTTTAAATTTTTACGAAATAGCGTTACGATAACGATTTATCCTGAAACGATTTTAAATATTTGTTATTATTCAAAAAGTACAAGTCGTAGATACATGAAAATTTTATTAGTTATTTAGATTGGCATTTTCTTTGCATGATTAAATTTTAAAAATATTTTGACTTTTTTTGAGATATTAATAGACAACTGAAATTTTTAATTTTTCTGAAAAATTTTTTTGAAGGGTTGATAAAATTTTTTCGGCTCTATCAAAATACTTGAAAATTGATTACAAAGTTCCTTATAAGTTATTCTTATAGTAATTAAAAAATTTTAAAAATACATAGGCACAATTTTTTTTTATTAGCATTTGAAGTTCAAATATTGACTAAATACGTAAAAATTACGAAAATTCGCAAATTATTTTAAGCTAGAAATTTATACAAAATGTTCTTTTTAAATCAAAGATTTGAAAATTTTTAATCATCTATAATATATATCCTAGATTTACAAATCATCTCCGTTCAGAATCGTTTTTCGTATATAATGATACCTATCATTGCATTTAAATCTAACCTACCCTAGTCAGAAGTCCACCCCACCACCTAATGTACAACAGAGCGACATCCACTTACCTGTTTTTTTATGAATAATAATACTACCTAAATTGTATAAGTGACCGTGTATGATGATTATTAACAAATAACAATTACTTAATGAAATTAATAATATTTGAATAATTTAAATCGTTAAATCGTATTATTGTTGCATTAACAATAACATATATAGGTATACAAAAAGCAAAACAAATAATAAATCATTTAATTAATATTAACTTATTGTGAAACATTGAAAACAAATGTCATCATTCGTCTGATAATAAAATGTAAGCCAATGACCTTCACAACATTAAAGGTCACGATAGATGACCACGATAACAGTAAAATTCTAAAATAATTGGCTAAATATGTGTATTATATAAATGAATAATTGATCAATTTTTTTCAAGATTTACTACATAGAATCCTTTAAGTGTTAATAATTGATATTTGTTACAAATATAAATAAATTTAATACTCTCATAATCTATATTTAATGTCTACATAAAAAAAAAATTCAGGATGTTTGTCTAAAAACAGATAAAAGACTTAAGGTTTATTGACACTGGCTACAGTAATTGGTAAGCTAAAAATATTACTGTAACAAGATAATTATGCAATGAAATCATAACTTATCATAAGAACATTTTAAAACGATTAATGTCGTAAATGCATCATTCATCATACGCCTACTTTACAAACATAAATTATTTTTTCACTTTGTTTAATTTTAGAAATTTTGAGAAGACAACTTTGTTTCATTCTTTCCCGTGATTTACGGATCAAGTTTTAGGTATAAAAATCGTAATCGAAACTTTAATTTTTTACCACCAAAGGCTCTGAAAACTGAACATAACGTAAAACTTTTTATGATTTATAATTGATCATGGTGGTTTTAGATAATTTAAACCATCTCATTCTCCAACTCAATCAGATATAATATACTAATATAATAATTATGGTACTATGTATGATGAGTTATTAAAAATTCAATTTAAAAAGTCAGTTTTAATAATCAATAGTATACTGAAATGTAAAAAAAAAACCGTTCCCATTAAAACTTGATTGAAAATCCAATGTTTTAAATTATTTAAAATATTCATAGAAACATTAAAAAATACTCAAATTTAAATTATTAATCCGATTTGCATGTCTTTGTTTTAAATAATTGGTGATGAAGTTTTATAGATCTCTTGTATTTATAATATTAAAATCACAAGAAAAAACCTGAACAATGTGAATGTATCATTAGCTGAAATGTTTTTTTTGTTTTTTTAGTGGTTTTATATCACTCGTTAGGCCCCACTAATCCTATCATGCAGTCCAATTTTACTCCAATTGTCAATTGTATATATGAAATCATGAGGGAATCAAAAATGTACCTCTCTAATTTTTGAGAATATCTGTGACCAAATATTAGTTCAAAAACTTGATTCATACCTCACTCCACTCAACGTCTAAATTATGTATTAATTTGTAAAATTAAACAGCATTATCTACTAATAGAGTATGTTCTTCAAATTTCTAGTGAGATTCAGTAAAAATTTCGATTCTGTAAGCAATTATTATAGGTACCAAACAACAGTTTATACTCGTAATTTATAAACGTATTTACTTCCCATTTATCGTCTAGAAAAGTTTTATTTAAAAGAATATAATTTTAATACAATCATACTTTTTCATTTAGTTTTCTACCCCACCCTTTAATACTCTAACCAAGTTTAAAAGAAAATATTTGTTTTAGCTGCTTAAGGATGGAAAAGACCAACAAAAAAGTATATTATTTAATAAAATACTATAAAATAAGTAAGCTCTTTTTTACACTATTCTCGAAAAGAAAAACACTAATCTATACGGTTCTCTTACCTTCGTCTAGAATTTGCTATAATTAAATATTTTTGTTTACATTTCATAAACGCATACTGAATATAATAATATAATACTCATAAATAATTACAATGAAAACGAGTTTATAAATGTATAAATATAAAAATATTTGTAGTTGTGAAACTCAATAATATTTTCATTATCGTTAAAACATATTTTAACATTTAACCAAATATAGAACTCCAAATCTCCATCCACCTCGCTAAATCACTAAACCCCGAACCAACCAACGTCTTCAGAATGATACAATTTTTAATAGAAACGCAACTTATTAACCAATCGTTATTGTAGGTATATAACAATGTATAACACGTCCTGTTTACCAATAATTCTATTATATGTTTCCTTTTTCTTTTTTTCTTTTTACTATTTAATATCATGTAAATAATTTTGAATATTGTTAAAATTTATTATTACGTCCAATGGCCACAGATGTCGCGGATAGTTTGTTTAATAAAATATATATATATATATATATATATATATATATATATATATTTTCATAACTAGGATTTTTCCGAATAAAAATAAATATAAGTGTATAATATATAAGCTCAATATTGTTTTTAAACTATAATGTTGTGTTTGTTGTAACTTATAATAATTATTAATTAACAATAACCACTAAATATGTTTCTATACGATAAAATAAAATACTCAAAAACACAATATTTCAATTAAACGGCTTTAGGTCATTTTTGGTTAGCTATCGATTATTTAACAATTCACAACAATACATGATGGAAGGTAATCAATCATTGAAGAAAAAAAGATCGAGCATAATAATTCACTTAAAGAAAAGTTTAAGGAAATTTGTGTACTTAATTATATAACTTAAATAGGTAACGTTTTTTGTGTAAGTATCCATAAAATAAAGTTTATAACCTATAAATATTTTGTAATATTTTATAGTTTCTGTATTATACATTTTGTTAAAAATTCATTATCACGAACATCATTATCTCTAAATAATGTCAATATTTAATTATAACCTATTAGAATAATTATTATGTTATAGTTTCAATAGGAATTGTGTATTAATAGTTTACACAAACTATAATTATAACGACTATAACCTGTGATAATAATAATTACTTATGTCAGTAAAACATTATTTTATATTAAATCATATAGATATTTTTATAGTTTGAGAAAATTGCATTTTCACCAAAAGCTTATTCTAATTATTAATTTGTTATCAAAATAATTACATTTGGTAGCAATGAGCTCAACAAATTGTTTAACTTTAATGTTATATAGTATTGGTTTCTGACCAAATCTAACTTTAGTGATTAAACTATTGATTCGCTTTTGTCTTGTTTCAAAAAATAGTAGTTTAGTTTATTATTGAATATAAAATTATATCAAAATAACTTACTTGCAGTCAACAGTCAAATATTAACAAACATTATACAAATCCCCTGAACAATTATGCTTGGCATATTTAAATTTAATAATGAAATAATAAAAGTCATTCGTATTTTATGAGACCGTAAATTATTTTTGCTCGAATTTTTTATTTTCATTACGCTTACGGTATATTGTCTTTTTTAATTTCTCAGTTAGGATTTTAATATTTTTAATATTTATTTATACCTATAGGTACGGATTTAATTTTTATTGTACCTACTTAATTATTATTCGTACATAAATAATGGTAATCTATTGTCATTTTTAATTAATTTAAACATTAAAGTTGCTACTGATTTTATTTTAAATAAGAATTAAATTCAAATTAGGTAGCTCAGGTTATTTTTGTTTTGTTTTTTTATTTTTATTTTTTATTTTGAAAAGAACATTTAGATGCTTTCATTAATATTAATGTACAAACAATGCATGCATCTAATAGAAATACTTCCATATTAGTTAACGTATTAATATTTGTATGAAAAAAAGATAATAACTAGCTCGATTTATGGCATTTGAGCTCTATAGTTTGATCTCGCAATAATTAAACTCAATCGATTAATTAATACTTCGTTTTGCTGCTTAACTCGAATTTGCATCATCTAAATATTAAAAAATGCTTTATAATAAAAAATAGTAATGTTATAGTGGTTTTGTTACAAATTATATTTATTTATGTTAACTAAGTCAGACTATTATTTACCTGTGCTTCATAAAAGAAATAATATAAATCATGTTATATTATCTAAATTACTGGTTACCATAACAATGCATTGCATTTTTATTAAAGTTTAAATATTGAAATATTGAAATCTCAATAGAGAAAAAAAATTAAAACATATTAAATTGCCAATATATAATGAAGGTATATTATTTATTTTAATTGTAATTTGACTATTAACTCTTATTAAGGGTACAAAGAATGTTTAAAACTTTAATATGGACCATTCATAGTTGATATATATTTTAAACAAACAGCCAGCTGGTACTTTTCAACTTTAATGAGATCTTTCATTTCGCTACACGAATTCGTAAAAGATTAATACAACAAAAAAGTGGTGTTTATTAGAGTACAATAAATAGTATGGGATTTTTGTTTTTAAAACTATTCATCATGACATTGATATTTTATTATAATAAGTAAACATGTGCCTATCTATAATACGCATATAGCATAAAGTATATATAACATATAACTATATCTACCATCTGAAAATTGACTTCGATAAAATATCATATTCTCTAAATTCTATTATAAATTAAAATAGTAATATGTATTTCACTTCATTGACAAACACTATCATTTAACCAAAAATTTACAGTAAGAAAGTAAAGTAAGAATTTACATCTGAAAGCTCTTTTGAATTAAAAATGAACAATGTCACTAATGGCCAAACGAAAAATAACGTTTGTTGATAATATTACAAATACGTTTACTTCTCATGCGAATTGAGGAATGATATCTATACAACGTTTACAAATGTTCACAATTTATTAAAATATGCATAATTACAAAATAAATTGGATTTTATTAATACTTAAAATAAAATTGCATTAATTCAAGCTCTATAAACTCTAAAGGATTTTTTTACACTATATTATTTACATCTTTTATGGTTGTGTTTCCATCGATTATTGTACATTGCAATTATTTGTTATAACTTTATTATGGATTTAACAATAATTTATTATTAATAACTATAAATTTGTGAATATTATTTTAACTATGAAATGTCCGTATTAATTTGTCAGAAACTCTCAAGGAATAACGATTAAATAAATATTATCAATTATTATAAGATATAAAATCGTTTTACGACATTACAATAACTCCATGATAAATCGATCATTTATACAAAAATTTAAAAGTATGTATTTATAAACAGAATAATGAGTATAGCATATATTACGTAATATTTTCACAAGATTGATCTTGACATTGGTAAAATAATTTTCCTGACACTTGTATCATGATCATAAGCCAAAAGTTGTTTAGGTTAAACAATCAAATTCAATAAAATTATACACAAAACCCGAATAGCACACTTAATACTTTGAGAAAATTTTTCAATTAAATAGATTTGTTTAAATATAAAAGTTTAATTTTATCGATTTAATGAAAAAAATAAAAGATACAAGTATACAATAAAGGATTTTTTTCATTAAATTTTAACATTTGTACTTACTTTACTAATTTTTTTTGAACAATGGCTTAAAGAAATAATTCTTTAAAATTTTTGTTTACTTCAACGATTTTTTCCCTCAATGTTAGAAATCTACCTACTCATTTTTTACATTTCCCTTTATACCTTACATATTATGCCTTTGTCGTGTACATTAAATCATATTTATCTTTATTTCAAATTTCATTTCTTTTTCTCATTTACAAATATTGTAAAATCATGATCATATTGTTGCTAACGTTATTTTCGGAATTATTCATAATTGTTTTATAGCACAATGAACAATTTACATTTTTATATCAAACATTTGTTCTTAAAATTATATAACAAATATATTAAAACTAAATATTTACTTTTGAATCCAACGTTTCGGTGAATACAATCGCATAAGGTTAATGTTAACAAAGTTGACATTGGATGTTTTTATAATTTCTACTATAATGTAAAGAAAAAACTTTGTTTCATTATAATTATTAGAAATCCTAAATATTTTGTTGATCACCATCAATAACAAGCAAATGAGTTTTTCTATTCTCTAATATGTGCCATTCACTTTCTGTGTTTGTTTCCCTTAAATGTGATTTATTGCTTCTTCACAAACAATAAAATGGAAATTATTCACATTGTACTTTAATTGGATTTTTTTAAATAATAAATTGCAAATATCGCTTTAATACCTTTTGAGATTTTTAACTTTAAAAACAATTCAAACCGTTTTTTTTTAATGATATTTTATAGTTAGCACCTACATAACAATGAGTAGAACATCAAGTAGGCATTAATTGTTATCAAACAATAGATTTATACTATATATGTGCCCATGTTTTTATAACGTATTTATAATGTTTCGTGCTCAGTGTAAAAGTGTAAATGTAACTATTTTATTTGGAGCAAGGTCAAAATCCTTTAAATACATTTTATTTTTATATGTATGTACTCAAATAATTAGTTAAAAATTTAAAACTTTTCATTTGTGATCAATATTTTTAAAAGGAAGTTCCAGAACTTATCTTATAAGATTCGTTCAGTTTTCGAAAAAAAATTAGAATTTTTAAAAATTTTGGATACGACGTATATTCATTAATAAAATTATACTTCCTGTTCTTATTTTATATGATTGTAAGTTAGACTACATTATCCATATAGATAATTTATATTTTTTTCTAACACTTTTTACCTGTAGTGTGATATTGGAAATTTGAATGCCTATTATATTTTAATATATAAATAAAATAATTAAATTAATAGAATAACATATTATTTTTGTACTTCGTTAATCGTTAGGCCAAAGATCCGTAGTTATGTAAACTGTATATTCGTATATCATACAATCTAAAATAATTTAAAATATTTTACTACCAATTGAATAATTATTTGAATCCGGCTTATGTTGAGATTTTTATCCTCAACCCTTTCAATTTGACCTTTTCACATTTGTTACGTCTCCGCGTAACTAGTTAGCAGTAGCATTTTTATTTAAAATACAATTTTTTTTTTTTTTAATTGCCAATAAAACGTAATTTAATAAATACCTATAAAATACAAAGTTTAACATAATTAAAAATTTAAGAAATTATCATTACAATGTCCATAGACATACAACATCACATACACTAAGAAAAATAGTAGTACTTCATAATTCATAATATAATATAAGTTACTTTTAAGTTATTTAACATTAATTATATTTATACCTGACAAAATATTAATATACAAACGTTAATGTTTATATATATATAAATTAGTTTAAACGAAAAAAAAAATATGAAATTGGTATTTGAACGTTTAGTCAGTATACGATGATTATTGAAATACTACAAAGAAACGAAAATATGTTTCTTATACATTATAAATTATAATTTATCGATATAAATACTGAACATTACATTTATACTTTATATTTTTTTGTAAGAAACAAACTTTTATTTTATCATTCCTCAATACTTTTAATGTTATTTTTATTTTCTTATTACGGAGTATTCATATTTTTACAATATGTATAATTTATTATACACTATTACGCACAAAAAAACTTCCCAGGATCGATTATTAAAATTTATTTGAAACAAATATTTCGTGTTAACAATAAAATCACCAATAACAGTAAATAATAGCGAGTTAAAAAATAAAAAATATAAAAATAATTGGCAAAATAAAAATTTAATCAGCTATAAGTTATGACAAAATGGTTGCCACTTAACACCTGCGGCATTGCTGCTAGTGCTTCAAATAGTGTTATCATAATGTAAATTATTATTTATAAAATATTTTTGTATCTTACTTATAGATGATTTCCCATTATTGAGTATTCACCATTTATTACACCATATATTCAATGGTATTAAATTATATCGACGAAGGGCTTGTATTACGCGACATAAAAGGCGTTGATGGCCGTTTTATTTTCAATTTTCAGCTTACCATCAGACCTTAAGCAATATTGACAACGAGTATAATAATAAAATTAGTTTTCAGTTATATCTTATACTAGATCTTATATAATAATAATAATAATAATAATAAAAGCAATCGAATAATGACGTGTGTACCTACCTTTACAAATTGCAGCTTACAGTAATATACATTATCAACAGCTTAAATAATAAAACGATAATGGATTGGTATGATATTATACACAGTATAGAACCTAGGCTAAATTTTGTTCAAAAATAATATGACACGGGTACACGACCTTCGTGTTTTCTCTTTTCGTTTTTCATTTTCTACGAGACAGTTATTTTTAAAAATATTTTCTTTGGAACTTCGTCTGGAAAAAATAATAATGAAAATAACAATAAAATAATTTTTAAACTTTCATCGCGAACAATAAACCTTTTCATTGTAACCACCCAGCGGCCACTAGTTCGCAATAAGTGGTTTACATTTCTTTTCCCATTGTTAATCGGATTGCTCTTCTATTTAATTCTCCGCGGTGTCTTATATATTCAGATGATACGCACTCTCT
Organism: Diuraphis noxia; assembly: GCF_037042655.1. Taxonomy (NCBI): domain Eukaryota; kingdom Metazoa; phylum Arthropoda; class Insecta; order Hemiptera; family Aphididae; genus Diuraphis; species Diuraphis noxia. The sequence goes on along the minus strand of NW_028301712.1, from coordinate 40,179,903 downwards.
AACACACACACACACACACACACACACTCTCTAACACACACACACACACACACACACACACACACACACACACACACACACACACACACACACACACACACACACATATACACACGCAAAAGTCTTGGGATGATTAATTAAACGTTTTTGGAGTGCGTCGCCGAATTCTAGTCCATTGGCCTTCTGCCGCTGTAGTTGGGTCGATTACCAAAAACGAAACTCGTCTCCTAGTGAATTAAACATATCTCTGCGAGCATCGTAGGCAGTCTGCCTCGTGTGTGTATGTGTGTGTCTATAATCTATATGTATATATATATATATATATATAATATATTTATTCTACGTACGTCTGCGCTTCACCAATTGTTCACGGGAGGGATTTACATTTAATTTACCGGATTGTATACAATTTTGATGAGGAAACGTAGGTTCTCTTTTCGTATTGTATAAATGCATGAAATATAGTTGATAAAGTTGGTAAAATTGAATTGGAAATAAACCGAAAATTTAGTATGCATTTCTCTATATAAAGTTTACGAGTACGTCTTGAAATTCTTTGAAAAATAAGGCTTAATAATAACAATTATTATGATTATAACCGATTACATCGCAGTGGTCGTTTTCACTATCATACGGAAATATAAAAACTAATAAGTTGAAGAAAAATTAATAATTCAACTGAATGAGCTAAAGTATAAGTAATATTCTACAAGTGGCTATCCAAATATGTATGAACGTCAGCTTATAAATGAAAATCGATTATACACTATTCATGGCATTTGAATAAAATTATTATATTATAGTCAAAGCAAATAAAATTCCATTTTAATATTGTCATTTTTTCAATATGCCATACTATTACGAATGTCACTGCAGACTCACAGCACGTACAACTGTTATTTCCAATATATTTCTCCGATGAATATTTTATTATTAATACTTCAAAGATTTTATATTATAAAACATACATAAATAAACAACTCACTGTATTTTTGCCAATCAATAATCAAAACTAGATTATACTCAATATTGTATACATCTCATAATATTTTTACAATTATCTTATAACAAAGAAATGCATTTCTTCAAAAGATTGAGAAAATTATAAAATCTTTAAATAAATTTAAAATATCAAATAAAAATAAATAAATAAAGTTCCAATTGTTTTATGTATAATATACGTTTGCAATAATATTGATATTCATTTTTTTTATTAACAAAAACAATTATTGAAAAAATTAATATGTAGTACTTATACGTTAAAAAAGCGGGTAAGTCGTGGATGTCGCTCTGCTGCACAGTAGGTTACTGTAATGGATGGGATTAAATTTGAATGCAATGATAGGTATCATTGTATACGAAAAACGATTCTAAACGGAGATGATTTGTCAGTCTAGGATATATTATATTTAAATATTGTCATATATTCTATTTTGAAACAAATATTTTATTTTTCAATTAAGACGCATTTTGCATAAGGCATGGTTAATCAATTAGTGTAGTTATCATATAGTTATCATAATTCATAATACACCTTATATTATCATAGATATACGAATACCTGGTTTGAGAATAAATCGTTATCATTACGCGATTTCATAAAAATTTAAAACTCAAACGCTCAAAACATTTTTCCTATAATGACACTTCAAATTTTCTCTATAGCTATTTGAAGCAAAACTTATGGAAAACTTGGTGTTAAATTGTATAACCTTAGATATAAATACAAACAATATTATGAATTTTGAACTACAAAATAATTTGCAAATATCCATGGTTTTGACGAATTTTTGTCAATATTTGAAATTCAAATGCTAATAAAAATTTTATTTGAATTTCCGGTGGACATTTTTTTTGTGATAAAGATTGAAAAACTTGTAAGGCGCCTTGTATTAAATTTTCAAATCTTAGGTATAAAAGGAAAAATTTTTATGAATTTCTAGAATAAAATAATTTACGAAGTTTTGTGATTTTTACGTATGTTGTCAAAATTAAAATTTGAATACATGTAAAAAAAAAAATTGTGGCTATACATTTATTTTATTTTTCAACTGCTATTGTAAAAATATGTTATGAGCCTTGTATTAAATTCTCAAATCTTAGAATTAAAAAGAAAAACTTTTATGAATTTCGATCTAAGATGATTTGAAAATTGCCGTAATTTTTACGTATTAAGTCAATATTTTAACTTCAAATACTAATAAAAAAAAATTGTACCTATGTATTCTTATAATTTTTTAATCACTATAATAATAACTTATGAGGAGCTTTTTATTCAATTTTCAAGTATTTTGATAGGGCCAAAAAATTTTTTTTGACACTTAAAAAAAAAATTTTCAGACAAATTGAAAATTTCAGTCATCTATAAATATCTCAAAAAAAGTCAAAATATTTTGAAAATTAAATCATGTAAAGAAAATGCCAATCCTAATAACTGGTAAAATTTTCAAGTACCTAGGACTTATACTTTTTGAATAATAACAAATATTTAAAATCATTTCAGGATAAATCGTTATCGGTACGCTATTTCGTAAAAATTTAAAATTCAAACGCACTTAAAACTTTTCCTATAATGATGCTTCGAGTTTTCTCTATAGCTACTTGAAGTAAAACTTATGGAAAACTTAGTGTTGTATTTTTAATCTTTAGTTATAAGCACAAAAAAATTTATGATTTTTAAACTTCAAAATTACTTGCAAATTTTCGCGTTTTCGACAGATTTCATAAAATTTTTAACTATAAACGCTTATTGAAAAAAATTGTGACTTACGATTTTTAATTTTTTTTAGCTACAATAAGAAAAACTCATAAGGAACCTTGTATTAAATTTTCAAGTTTTTTTTATCGTCCAACATATTTTTACCAACACTTCAAAAAAAAATTCTCAAAAAAGTCGAAAATTTCAGTGGTCTATAAATAACTCAAAAAAGTCAAAAAAAATTTAAAATTAAACTGTATATATATAGCACTACCATAAACATTTGGTGAAAATTTCAAGTATTTACAGTGATTAGTTTTTGAATTACAACCATATAAAAAAATCGATTTGGTCGAAAACTGATTTTGCGTAAAAATTCCCGTTTTTCTGTCATTTTTTTTGTTGTTTTTCTTGATCTTTTTGAAAAATGTTTACCTTTGACCTCTATAATGCACCATGGATCTTCACTTTTACATCGGAAACCACCCCCAAAGTTTGAAATCGAAGCATTATTTCGACTAGTTATACTGTAAACAGACACCAAAAAAAAACACACACACATCATTGTAAAATCAATACATTCATCACTTCGTTCAGAATCTAAAAAGTATAATATACTCAATGTAAATTAAATGCAATGTGGATATTATATTTTCTACATCAAGCGACATGGAAAAATCACATAATATCACTATTTATTTTCCAACTTCAAGTTGACGAGTCAGTGGCAAGACTGGCAATTGCGTTTAAAAATTAAAAGATTTCATTACATATGTGTTTTAAAGTAAAATTTTTATATGATGAAAAATTATTTTAAGTTTAGAATGGCATTCTTTAACTTGCGATTTAATAACATTAAATTTTATATCAATATAAAACCGATTTAGTAAAGTCTTGATGATAAAAACGATTCAACCAATAATTTTTAAATAAAAATTAATAAATTAATGATGTTTTAAGAGTCTGAGAGTTCTGAGAGATTCTTATAAAGTATAAAAAAAAATCAAATACATTATATAAAACGAATTATAATTTTTTTTATTATTATTATTTAGTACGCACTTGTTTTTTTATAGTTCTGTACATTGACTAATTTCTGTTTGATTCAGATTCATCTTCACGGGATTAAAGCAATAATTTTCTAACAGCAAACGTCTAACGACCAATATTTTTTTCACTCAAAGCAATATTTACAATTTTTTCTCAATATAATTTCTAACTACTCAATTTCTTGTATTTATGTATAATCGTAAGTATACAATTGAAGCACTCAAAAACCTTTATACAATTTTTTCTTATCTAATAAGAATACTATTTATTTACCATCACTTCGTGTGTCAGTAAAAAACTAATGTGTACCTGACAAAATCTATAGAAAACCACCAAGCCGGATCTATGCTAAAAAACGGGATGTGACCCACAAGTACGAATACATTTCAAACTTCTTATCCGGTCTTATTTAGAAGGATTTTCAGTTCTGTAATGTTCAACAACATGGTACTTTTTGTGTCCCCGCCGTTTTAGTTGTCTTTTATTTTTATACTATAATTTTAAAAAAGTAAACATTTCTTTTTCGAGGAAGAACCAATAGAAATATTTTACCCATGTATTAGTTTTAAATCAATCCTTAAAAACAAAATTACAAATAAAAATTTTAAACCTAAGTTAAAATAACAAACATATATATTAATTTATTCTAAATTAATGTGTGCAATATTTTAGAACAATAAAAAATTGTGTTCGTCTTATTGTTAAGTTGTTCATACGATTTGTTTTATTCGCTACTGGCTTTAGGGGTCATAGGGGGATGCCCCCCACACACTCATCAAATTTGATTTTATCGAGTCGGAAATAAAGGTCATCGAATTGTTTTTCGTAAAAATTAAAATACAAAAACATGTTGATGTAAATAATTTGCCAAGCTGGGGTATCAAATATCATATCGGAAGCTCTCCATCCAGATACCATAAGTCACGTTATGGCCTTTTTAATTAAAACCAATCTTCTAAAATAGCTTATAATCTGTTTTTGTTCGTATGATATGTAAATACTGTATTCTTAAAAATTGTTAACCTTAAACTCCTTGTTTCCCAATGACCATAGACGACAAGGCTTATTTATTTAAATAAAAATAATAATTTACCATATTTTCGTATCCGTCCAGTTATGGGACTGATATATGAAATTGGAAGTTATTATGTTGTTGTGAATATTATAAAAATATAATTATTTATAGGCTGTGTGTACACTGCACATTGCTTATCATTTTGCTAATCATCTCCACCCAGCGCACAATACTAGTCGTAGGTACTATACGACAAAGCATATTATATTTTGGTGAGCTATTTCCTAGCTAAATACTATGAAGTGCCTATTCCTAAGTTTATATTATAATTTTTTTAAATTATAACCTACTTTTAAATTCACTTTTTTTAAATAGCTTATAATTTTATCAATAATTTTTTTAATTTTTTTTTTTCATTAATATTCTTGGTAAAAATTCAGGTAAAAATAATAATTAATGAGTATTAAAAATGACATATTTGAACGTTGAAAAATGTTTTTTTAATAGTTTGTCATAATTTAGTAATTAAAAACTATCATATAAAATATACTAAATAGGGATCTATGTATAAATGTATCAGTGATTAATACCTTGACTTTGTAGTGTTTGCACTACTTACCTAATAATAATTTGATGGTTAAAACGTTGTACGTTTGTGACCACATGTAGCATAAAGAAATATATACTTCATTTTTCAATTTTAACTGAAACTTGGAAAATTTTATTTTATTTAAAAATGAATCTTAAAAAAATGAAAATTATTCAACCTAAGTCCAAAAACATCAAGAATCGTTTGATGCAGATAAAAATAAAATTGATTTTGGCTCAAACTTAAAACATGATAAATTGAAATTACTTCTTTTTCAGTAGGACAAATGTGTTAAAAATATAAATTCGTCTATTGAAGAAATAGAAGCCGAAGTGCAAAAACTAATATTTTTAATAATTTAACGAGTTTTTTCGGAAAAACAAGACAACACGGCTAAATATTAAACGTAGGTTACTTATTTAGAAATTGTCTAGTCATTATTCTGATTATTCTGTGATCTGAACGTATAACCCGATCTATAGAAAAAAAATTAAAACTATACCGTTCCTAATCATGTAGCTTTTTTAATTGAAAGTGTTGAAATTATATCTTTATTTAAAACAAAAGCAACAGAATGCGTTAATTATGCATTAAGTGTATTACGTAAAGAAGTTTTATTTAAATAGATGATAAGTTTATGAACAACCAATTGCTATTGTTGAAATTGTCGATCAAACAGGAAAAGGTATAGCAAGTAGAATATCTGACATTTTGTCCCAAAACACACTTTATTTGAATAACATTGCGTCCCACTGTCCCAGTCTTACGATTTTGCACGTAACATGTCCAGTAAAACTTAAATACACAAGCTATGCCATCAAGAATCTATGGAAATACCATACCTCTATTTTCTCATACCTTGACAATTGTACAAATACATTTATTAAACAAAGTTGTTCCATTAGCATCACAAATTCACAATCAGTCTTTTTTTTCAGTGTGGAAATGTCCATATATATATATATATATATATAATTTTTTTATTCCAAGCATTAAGCGTTATTTTTATCTCAACAATAAATTACTGGAAGTCGATATCAAACTAAAATTACGTTAATTTATCGATGACGCGGTGGATTGCGTGTCTTGAATCGATTAAAGCTGTTAGGATTAAATTTTGAATATATACTAGACGTATTACAATAATTAATTAATGATCCAAATATAAACAACAAAACACGAGTTCAAACTTTAAGTCTTGAATAAAAATATTATCATTTAATTTAAAGAAGTATTTATGAGATGGAATATATTATGTATCAAATGAAAGTGTTAACTGAAACAAAAAACTTGTGTTGAAGTCTCGTATAAAATCTTTAAAATAAATAAATAAAGATATGTCTCAAATTAATTGTATTATAACTAGTGCTGAAATACTCGCTAAAAAACTTCATATTGATTATAATGTAGATTTTAATAGGTTTCACAAATAGCAATATTTACTGAAAAACATTGTTTTAATTCTTATACACTAACAATACTTAATTTACAGGAAAGAATTTAAAGAAGTATTGGACACGTTAATTAATGAATCCATGAATAATTTAAGTGATTGTTTTAAAATAGTTAAACCAATATTTTAAATATTAAGCATACCAATAAAAAATGATATCGGAACTGAAGATTTTGAAATAATTTATTATATTTCTTACTGTGTTTGCTATATTATGTCAAGATATACATCGTCATAAAAAGAAACATGAAAATACATAGGAAAACGTTTTGAATATTTCTGAACCGTTGAAAACTCTTGTTCTTTAGCAAATTCACTTTGTCGATTAGCTTTTACAACTCCTGTAACAACAGAGTCTAACGAACGTCCGTTTAGTAAATTAAAAATTATTAAAAAAACTTCTTCACACAACAATGGCAGTAAATAGATTAAATATTCTCTTGATTTTAAGCCCAATCAAAGATATCGTTGACAACTTAAATTTTGAAGATCTTATTACAAATTGTAACTAAAAAAGTTTCTCTGGAATACATTTAATTTTATTTTATTTTTATTTGACATAAATATTAGTTTGAAAAAATATTTCATTAAAAATTTATATCATCTTATTATATAATCTTTTTTTAATATTAGCTATAAATACATAACAATGTTTTTATAAAAATGTCTCATTCAATTTAAGTTGGTTAAATAAATATTTAAGTCAGCATTTTATTATTTTGACACGAACCTACGAATAATTCTTCACGCTAGCCTTGGTTTTAATGATGATCGGTTTAAAAAAATTAATTATAATTGTTTTAAAATATCTTTCAAATTTATATTGTAGTATAATAGTAAGTACAAAATACACAAACAGTTTTACAATGATTTGACAACAGAACTTCCATTATAAGACAATAATTTCTTAAAATATAATTGATTTAGTATATATTGAAACTATAGCATACACTATGAATAACAGCGTAAAGCATTTATTCTGCTAATAGAGTGAATTATTTGAATTCAAATCTTATAGAGCGATATCGGTAGCGTAAGATTCCAATATTGACGTTCACATAGTGAAAGTAATATTTGTTATTATAATAATCAAAGAAGTACCTATACACTTACCTACACACTATACACACTAAGATAAATCACGACACCATAAAAATGTATTTTTAATAGCAATCAAATCATGATAAGCGTTATGCCATAATATTGTGTATTTGTTGGTTGGTTACTTTTGTTTTACCAGGAATTTTGTGTAATTATTATTTTATAGTGTAAAACCCATAATAAGATTTTATGACTCTAATTTGATTAGATAACTTATTTAAAAATGGTTAAATAAATCAATAGTTAGTTTGTAATAGTTTGTATTGATATTTTTTTGTTTTTATACTCTATTTTTCTTTATTGCCTAAGGTATGAATCTTTTTTACCATCGTTTTATGTTAAACAACAGAATTTTATTGGTGCAGAAAAAAATGAAACATCACCATGAGATGAAATTTCACTTCCACGTGTATTTGATTGATAACAAATTGAAACCATGGTACCATCTTATTTTACTTTATACATTATGCATAAGTATATTTTTTTATTTTTTTTATAGAAATGCATAATGATCCAAAGTTTTTGCAATTTGTTACACTTTAGTTTGGGGAAAAAATTAATTAAAACTTTTCAACATTTGAATTGGAGTACAAAACATTTTTGTCGATTAATATCAATTAATTTCACTATGGTCAGGTAGACATTTTTAGCATTATTATTTTTATAATAATTTTTTATAATCATCTTGGTACTGATTTCTGTTCCAACAATAAATGACCACGGTAACCGCATATGGTTAGTCTGTAAAGTAATCCCTTGAAAATCTCATATAAATGTCAATGGAGAAAAATTCAATGTAATTTTATTAATACATATTCATTTCATTATTGATGCTTGAAAGTTGTACCAGGAAATATAAAATTAATTACATCGGAATAATGTGTATTTTGTTATTACGATTCTTGGAGGCTGCCAGTGTGTTTTAAACAAAGTTAATGGATATAAAATTAAAAACATCAAATTCTTTGAAATTCCAAATTTTATTAAAATCTACGTATAATAATCATCGAATATACAAAAAATAATAATTCACTAATGTGTAATAAAAGTAATAAAAGCATCTGAAATATTATAAACAATATTATTAACGTTAACGAAAGTTCTCGACTAGATGCATTACAATATGGTTATGTTTTGATTGATATGAAAATTAATTAAACCACCTGCACTATTAATATTGCCGATAATATTGTGATACTTTATAACGTTATTATTTGTCGATCGCATAATAGATTCAGCACAGCAAATTATTTTGTATATCTCTAATAATATAGCATATCTTAATTGATTCAAAGTTTCCTGGGGTTAAAGTATAGAATATCACAACGTTGATATACAATTTTAATTTTATTACGTTATCGATTTACGATGGCGGTGGTGCGGACGAATACAACTGTGTTACAACATTGCAGCAAGGGTACACAAAACAATGGATTGCCAACTGATATAATATACCATTTATTGTGTTAGCTCTTCTTCTATTTGATCCCGCGATACATTACTGGGTATATATATTTATACGATATACTGGTGATATTGCTTTCTCGGGAGCGCGTGTGTTATCGTATATATAGACAGGTTACCGTTGCAATAATATATACCAAGTGTATAATAGTATACTCGATGAATACAAATGTGTGACATTATACGTTCGAGACAAACTCAATTTAAAATAGTTTATGTACAAGACGATTATAATTATTAAGGTACCATAAATTGACTCACACAATAAGTCGCATTATATTCGCCACGCGCGTTCGAATAATACGCGAGAACGGATAGCTCGGTGGGTGAACACATTTATCGAAGCAGGTGTAGGTTTGGTGGCTGTGGTGGTGGTAGGTATTACCGTTGACCAAATCATATACTATATATGTATAATATTGTATATTCATAACATAATGAATTGTCTATGTATAACGTACGCGATCAATGATGTGGCCCGGCTACAAGCAGACCACCGGGGTTTTAAAACGTGACACAGTTATTTCCACGATTGTTTTTTTTTTTAGATTATATGGGTGATAGACGTAATGGTTTATGAATTACAAGTGAAATTTTCACCAAACATTCAATTAAACATTTACTAGACGTACAAATTTTGCTTCTAATTTCGTGTTACTTATCCAAAATCTTTTACTTTTTTAGTTTATTTTAGGTTTATGCATGATAAAATTTTTTTTCGTGAATAAAACAGATGGAAAAAATTTCGTAGGGTACATAAGTTTTTCTTACTAGTAAGATTATTAGATTATTAACAACTAAGATCTTTAAAACAAAAAAATATTATTTTAATTATATTATTATATATTAAATGGTGTTTGAAATATTTGCCGTTTATATATACATATGTTATTAATATCACTATAAAAAATTATATTCTTAAAAAAAATTAGATTAATTGTGAGCCATTTATTCCACAAATCTATTTATTCACACCTACGATTCATGTGTAGGTATATACTTCTAAGTTAATAAGTGATAATTAAAGACCAGATTTCCGAGTTATTGCATCTTTTTTTATGGCGTGTTCTAAATTCTACAAAAACAAGCTACAAATCCAAATCAAGAGATGTAAATTAAATAAAAGAAAATTTTATGATGCACAAAATTGCACGTTTTGAGTTTTTTGATAAAAATTTTCTAAATAGTACTTTTGTACAAATATTTTTGTATTATTTTTATCATTGCTATATTATGTATAGTTATATGATATATTGGACTTTTTTTTGTTTAATTGTTACAGCATCAACATCATCGTTATCACCTTACAATTTATTAGATTAAGTAGTTATGTACATAAAGAATTTTTACAATGAAGTTTAATAATAATATAAATAAGGTTTAATTAAGTTAGTATTTGACTTTTATATAATTTAATTATATATATATATATATATATATCGATATAATACGACATAATAAAGATAACGACTACTACTATAGTCGATAAATTATCGATTACATATACACATACAGTACTAGGTACAGTCTATCCGCAAAAACCAGACATTTTAATAAAATATTGTAATGTAAGTTATATACATAGTGTCAGTTTATTATTATTTTATTTAAATTAAATTAATTATTAATTTTAATTTCGTATTTTAATAAGTAGTTAATGCTAACTAAAATAATAATAATTTTATTAAAAAAATAGTATTGAAAATAAAATTTGAAGTATCTATAATGAAAATTTTGTTTTTACACGATTTTGCACATTTTAACATTTTGATTACATGTTTTTAAGTGTTAGCTGCACAAAACTCCGAACTTTAGTGATAATTAATATTATTATTATCAGCATGTCGTATTAAGCCAATGTCCTGCCTCTTAGACCTTCAAGATAAGTCCAAATTGGCTTGCCAAAATACATTTATCGTAATATTTAAAAAAAATCACCGAGAAAAAGGCGTATGACACGAATGACATAGTATTATTATTATAATCATCATGTGCAGATGAACTGCAGGTATTTACGCTGCACAGATTGTATGATATACACACTACACAGGGTTATTGGTGGTAATTAAACTATAATTATGTTGTGGTTCGGATGCCAACTATAATTTAATAGCAATAGGTACAAACCATATTATACACGTTTGTATTGATATATTGTAATTCAGATTTCTGAATTATTAGTGCTTTTGCTCGAAACGTTCCTATAATAATATTATATTTTCCCAGTTTCGATTTCCGTCGGCGCCACATTGGCTGACAACGGGTGATACAATGACAAGCACCGGACCAAGATATTATTACCGACGACGCGACGCAAATATATACGTACAATTAAAACACCATTTTCCTAGGTATGTACAACTGTCTATTTGTCTGTCATTTCGCACAGTAAAGTTGACATTCAATCATCATTAATAATGCCATCCATACATTATATGTACTACTAATTCACCTCTAATTATAATACATAATATATTAATACTAACAACATAAAGCACCAGCTACCTTGTATCAGACCATAAAATATATTTATAATAACACATAATTATATGTAGGGCTAGGATTTATATGCATTGGTATGTTTTTTTGCAACTTCTGATTACTTATTTTGTAAGTAATGTCCACGAATTAGCCCTTGCTGAGGTAAATGGTGATATTTTTATTTGTCATATTTTTGCATATTTTAGATAAAATACATACTTTTGCATATTTTGAACAAAATTATTTTTTTTATACATTTCGACTACAAAAACACAAAAAGTGCATGTTTTATATTATATTTCATTACAATTTGGAAATCGTTGAAAACACCAAATCTAAACTTGGCCAAAACAAAGGACCAATCTCTGAAAAAATCCACAAAAAATATAAAAATGTGTTAGAAAAAAATACCGGGCTAAAAGCTATGTCTACGATACGTAATATTTTAAATGGCAACGATGTTGATGAAGATTTTCCAAATCTAACTCCTGGGAAAGTTACAAAATTTAAATAAGCAAAAATTATTTCATTTGATGTCGAACGGAGTTTTAGCAAATATAAAAACATACTAAGGTCAAACAGAAGATCGATCATTTTTGAAAATTTAAAACATCATGTGATTGTTTCATGTAATTAATTTGAGTAGCTTTATCAATTTTATATCAATTAATATTTTAGAGATTTTAAGATCTTAGAATTTTTTTTATGTTTTATGTTTTAAGTGTTTAACATATTTATTTTTACGAATTTGTATTTAAAAAAATTTATAGAAAATGTGTTTTTTAAATAATATTTGTTTGGTTTATTTAAGCATATTTTTATTGCAGATTTTTGCATATTTTTAATAAACCAAATGCATATTTAATCATTTTTTATTGCATATAAATCCTAGCCCTAATTATATGTAAATATTCGGATGAAATTATCTGAAAGCGTGGAAGACATGAGAAAAAAAATTGACGTAGATCTTTTTTTTTGTACGTTTAATTGATTCGAAGAATACTATCACCATAAATAAAACTTTTATATTTACTGTTTGTCATTTTTAATTACAATTTATTTAATGTCTACGATAGGATTATATTTATTATTGATGGTAGATAAAGTACTAACATAATGATATACTATGGAAATGTGCTATTTAATTATTTAAACTATCCAGCATTCAGCCGATTTTAATAAATAAATAGACTTTATTTTGATAAGAATATGATTAACGTTCTTATTATTATTTTTTTTTTTACGTTTCAGTTTAAAAAATATTCTTATCATGACAACTTTACTTTCTACTTTGTATTTAATACTCACAATAACTAAAATTTTCATTTATATAATAATACAGAATACTAAAATATAATTATGTATTAAATTAGAATAATATTGAAGTTTAAATCTACTTCATACTTGTCGTATAATACTATTTAGAAAGGGGGAAAGGAGAAATAAAAACCAAAGCATTTTTTTGTGTGTCCTAACAAAATATTTCACCTAAGCGAAATTAATGTCGTCGTGACGTTTATAATATTATAATATTTTATAGGAGATCCAGGATTCTCGGAATGTATAAAAGGATTTCGTTCAAATTAAATTTATTTATATATAATGAAGCGAATGGGAAAAATTTTTAGTTACAAACCCATTTGTAATAAAGTCCTTATGCAGGTTAAAAAAATTACAGCGATTTATGTCAAATACCTTCAGGTTATTAAAATATCTCTAAGGTTTTTAAGAATTTCACACAGAATTCTCTATAGGTACATTTGTATGTGTGTGGATAGATAAGAAGTTTATCAAGAATAACATTGAAATATTTTTTTTGTCTGTAGTGAAATTTCAACATTGTTAAGCTTATAATATGTTGTCAATATTGTACATGCTTACTGCTTATAAAGTATTTATCTGTTTTTATTTATTTCCATATAAATTCAAAATCAAAAATAAAACATTATTTTATATTTCAACGAAAGAATATATTTTTTATAAAATTTGGTAGTTTAATAGGAAATATCGTATCTTTTCTAAAATTTAATTATGAGACTGATATATTATAATTATTTATATATTAAATGTAAATGTATATGATAGTAAAACTATATAATGTATGAAAATAATAAACAAACAAAATTATTTTACATTCAAAAATAATAAATTGGAATTTTAAATCCTTTTGGAATGATTAGTTTAGATGATACATTAATTGATCATTTTTTAATTTATTTTACTCGGTACAATATACTGACATTATAGATTGCCGAGAAGGCGAGTAGTAATAATCTATATATACATCGACTGATTAAAATTTCATGCACTACAATACTTAACTCAGATAAATACGATTTCAATTACATTGGCACTAATAGAATATAAACGCAGTCAATACTACGAAATATTTTGTGTAGATACATTATCAATTAAACATGATTTACATGTTGAACTAATTCGAATGTATTACAAAATGTTTCACATGAAAGTTGTTTGTGAGCATTAGGTCATATATATTTTGGATATTTATATTTACTTACACACGTATATGTTTTACATAAAATAATATCATGTATACTGTATCAACTATATGATATTGTTTATCTTCGAAAATGAAAAAGTTTAGTTAAATGTAATAACTAAAGTATATAATACCATAATACACAGTATAAATTCAAAGACGAGGGTCTCTCGTCCTATCTAAAGCAAGTGGGGGATTTGTCCAGGGGATTGCGCACTGGATAATATTTTCAATGCTTCGCACTCAATCTAATATAAATTCACGAAAATCTTAATTAAATTGTTGTTGTAAATGTTCTTTAAAATATACATAATGTACATATAACAAAAATATGATAGGTTTTTCATTAATAAATAAATAACAAAAATAGTTATTTCGATAAATACGACTGAATTATCTAAAATTGTATTTCTTAAAAAGAAAGCAAAATAAATTATAGAAGTATCTAGCTATTTAGGTAGGTACATTTCATATTGTTTGATACCTATATGAAATCAAATTTACGAGAATTTAAAATCAATACTTAAATTATTTCAAAAATTATTTTTTAAGTATAGACCATGAACATAACTAGGGATAACGTTAAATCGGTTTTAAAAAAACTAATGTTAAGTAAAAGTATATAATCATAAATCAAAGTAGAAATTTAAATAAAAGATAATGATCACCATTAAATTATCTTTTCCTATATTAGTTAGGATAAATATAAAAGAATTAATTAAATAAAAATAACATTTACTAGCAACATATTTTTAAGTATTACGTTAAAACAAATCAAGGAAGATTAATTTTTAATCAATGATGATTATACAATATAAATATACAACAAATTTAAATTTAATCCACTGTAGTATAAGCCATTGAAAGATGGTTATTAGTGTAGGCCTCGGATTTAAATGCCCTAAAAATATCAAAAAAATGCCCTTTCAAAAATGCATTATTAAATAAATTCAAATTATTATTATAAAATGAAAATATATTACACTGTACAAAAAAAAAAAAAAATGTTTAAATATTTAATTTAAAATAAATTTATAATAAAATCGGATAATTGGATTAGTTCAAAATGAAAATAATTTATATTACGTAGTACTATACTACTATGGAGCACCACTTATGTTTCAATGAGGTAAATTTTTTTAGTCATAATATGATAAATAGGTCAAAAATAGCCTAAAAAATAATATAAAATAATATAAAATCAACTAAAAATGCAAAAAACCTTTATAATTAGAACACGGAGTACTTGAAACATATGTTTAGCTTGAAAAGCATAACGCATGTCACGTAAGACATCCTAAAAAAGATGTTAATGCATTGAAATCCGAGCCCTATTTATGAAAATGTGTGAATTTTAGTTTTTAACAATGGATGGATTAATAGTTACCTATCCATTTTTTTAAGTTTTTAATTCAACCGTTTATTCCTTATTTTATTTTAAAATATCCAAATAGCATTAAGTTTAACAATATTTTCTATAAACAGGATTAAACATTTTTAATTTTAGGGTCTTGAGATTATGTCTTATCCGGGGCCTCTCGTCGTTTATGGGTGTAACATAATACTCGATGTACCTACTCGATAAAAGGTTTGAAATTTAGCCAAATGTAAAAAAAAACGGTAATACATAAAATCCAGACGTCGTTTACCACGAGAACCACTTGTTTACAACTATGTTATAAAAATGTACATTGTAAATGTACCTTTTAAGAATACATGACCAGCAAATTGTTTTTGTTCTAATGCCTATAATGATAAACATCGTGTTATTGTAAGGAAAGCTTTTACCTTTATGGTATTATGGTTTTATGACATTTTTACTATTACAATACTTCAGACATCAACATATGGACCAATACAAAATAATATACTTTTTGGGAAATAACTGCTACTTTAAAAAAAAAACTTCCATATCCACAATCCTCAAGTTTTACCATAGGTATTCAAATATATGAATACAATTATTTTATTTATTAAACTGACAAATTTTTTGTTTAATTAACAAAATATATATTATATGACGTTGTATTATTCGTTATCGTGACATTTGTGTAAATTTACAACCCATCGATTGTACAAACAATTTTTAATGGGAAACTATTTTATGATTAAAACAGAGGTATCATAAACCGTATAACTTGTTTCAAAAAAATTTAAATGAAGAGCCTTAATAATGAATTCAATTCTTCAGTACCATAAAAGACAGTAAAAGAAACAATTTTTCCTCCACTGTAAATTATACATTGATTTATAGAAATAAATAATATAAAATTTTAAATATAACATATAAATATAACTTCACTATACCATATTATATAATATAGTATCATTAAAAATAATCTATCACGATGTTCAGGCGTTAATACTGATTATAATGTATTAAACGTGGCTAAGTAGGCATAGAAAAAAAATAATGAAAAACGCGGTGGCCACTTATTTAAAGTTTTGATGTTTAAATAAAATAATAAAAATTAACACAAAATAAAAAAATTAAATACTTACCTGGCTACCTAGAAAAAATCCGATCGTGTAATATTAAAATAAGGAAAATAACTGAAATGGTAATATATAAGTAGGGCCCGGATTTAAATGCTCTTAAAACCATACAAATATGCTCTAAAAAATAGCCAAAAATAACCTTAAAAAATGTATTTTACCTCAAAAATAACCTTAAAAATGCAATTTATACTTGTTTTTTATACAATTTGGAATTTATTATTAAAATATATTTATAACTTTAATGAAAAAACATTGGAAAAATTGAATTGATGCTGCTATATGTTTTGGGGCAATATTATTCATTCTAAACATAGATAGGTACTATAGTATATTAAACGAATGTGCATTAAAAACCATAAAAATGACCCAATAATGATAAAAATGCTCCTAAAACATAAAAACGCCGAAATATGTAAAAAAAAAATGCAAAATAAAATGTTTTGCTTTGAAACACTCGTTAAATGAAACGATTTTTTTTTTTTTTTTTTTTACTTGGAAAGCATTGTCTACGATCAATCAAAAAAATATGCACTTTGCATTGAAATCCGGACCCTATATATAAGTAATTTTCCTATTATAAAAACTTATTTGTCCTAAATTATAATTTATCCATTCAATATTCTTCATTAGAATTATAAATTAAGTCATGACAAATAAAAATAAAGAATATAAATAAAATATAAGCGATAACCACACTCAAAGTAATTTAAAGGATATAAGTACATGATATGGGCTTATTAGTAATACAACAAAAAATTAAAGATATAGATGGTACCGGATTATTCCCAATGAGTACCTACTTAAGCCCGGTTAGATACATCTCCACCAATTTATAGTTAATACTAGAGTTTTAAGTATTTCACGAACTGAATTTGAATTTTGAATACATCATAATAAAAATTGTAAACTTTAATTTGTAAATCGAATTCTAAAAAGCGGGTAAGTCGTGAATGTCACTCTGCTATACAGTAGATTACAAGTGGGTTACTGTAATGGATGGAATTAAATTTGAATCCAATGATATTATATCATTGTATACGAAAAACGATTCTCAGCGGAGACGGTTTATTTGTCTAGGATATATTATAGAATTTCCCGTTTTCCCCTTAATTTTTAGTTTGTTTATCCCAATTATTTAGAAAAATATATTAAAATAATATTTTTTTTTTACTTTTGACCTCCCAAAGTACCAACTAGATTCACTTTCTGATCGATCGAGGTACTGAAGTCAAAAATCGAAGCACTTTTACTGCCCCAAAACGTGATGACAGACACAAATAAATAAATAAAAACACACATCATGATAAAATCAATACATTCATCGCTCTGCTCAGAATCTAAAACTAAAAAAGTTGAAAAATTAAAATGTCAGTAAACAACTCAAAACAAATCTAAATATTTTGAAAATTGTATCAATTATAGAAAATACCTATATAAACATTCAGTGACAATTTCAAGTATCTGCGCTCATTGGTTTTAGAGTTACACCAAAATAAAAAAATCGCTTAATATGAAATCCAGTGAAAATCCAATGTTGTAAAAATTTAAATTTCAAATGCTCATAAACATTTTATTTGAATTTGCGATAGACATTTTTTTTATGATAAAGATTGAAAAACTTGTAAGGAATCTTGTATTAAAAATTTTCAAATCTTAGATTTAAAAAGAAAATTTGTTATGAATTTCTAGCTTAAAATAATTTGCAAATTTTTGTAATTTTTATGTATTTTGTCAAAATTCAAACTTTGAATGCTTATAAAAAATAAATGTGACTATGAATTTATTTTATTTTTCAACTGCTATTATTAGAATGTGTTAGAAGCCTTGTATTAAATTGTCAAGCTTTTCTACCCAACAAATACATTTTTATCGATATTAATTTAATAAAAACTAATAATTATCAAAAATTTCAAATACCTATGAATAGTTCAACTTAAGTCGAAAATTGTTATTTTTGAAAATTACATGCTGGATAGAATATACTTATATAAACATTCGGTGAAAATTGCATGTATCTATGGTCATTTGTTTTAATGTTACATCAAAAACCAAAATCGATTTTGTCGAAAACTGATTGTGCGTAAAATTTCCCGCTTTTCCCTTAATTTTTAGTTTGTTTTTACTTTTTACTAATTTTTTACTTTTGACCCCCCAAAGTACCAACTAGATTCACTTTCTGATCGAACGAGGTACTGAAGTCATAAATCGAGGCACTTTTACTGCCCAAAAACGTGATGAAAGACACAAAAAAATAAAAACACACATCATGGTAAAATCAATACATTTATCGTTCCGCTCAGAATCTAAAAATATATACTGAGTGTGACAGGTCTATTTTACTAATGCTAAAACATTTTTTCTATTCAATATTTTTAAGTTTTTTTTTTTTAATTATCTCTAGAGCTCTGCACTATAATTTTTATACTTTACATTTTATTTTTTTTTTTTTTAATAAATTAAATAATTAAAATTTTATAATAAATTTGTTTGTTATAATACAAGATAGGTATTTTTTAAATGAGTATTTAAAAACAATCTTGTCATTTAAAACTTTTAATTTGGTTACGTCATTGGTTTTTAAACAATTTTCAAAGTTTGTTAAAATGAAAATTTATTTCTTAATAATCAGTGTTTTTTTATCACTAAAAAGTAAATAATCAATATTCAGGGTTTCCCAAAGAGATATGACATTCTGACAAATGAAATAACTTTTGTTCTAATTAATATATTTTTTAAATTTCTTTTAAATATAATCCATGGACACTTGTGCTACATTTTTAGAATACATTTTTTATTTTTTATTTTTTTAATACTCAAAATACAAAACTTAAAAATTGATAATTTTTTTTTTCGAAATATTCAATATAGCCAATTTGTAAATTTGATTTTCAGAAAAATTAATATGGTAAAAACACTTATATAAGTCAAAAGGTTGATATTTTAAATTTTTTTAAATATCAATATTTTCATTAGGTAGTAATTTATAGTTTATACATCACATATTATTAAAATAAGTACAATAAAAATAATAATAGATTTTAACATGCACTTATTTAAAAATGTTCTTATAAAATATTTTTAAAAAACTTTATTATTATTTGAAACTATATAAGGTTACTAACATAAACTAGATCGTAATTTAGGTACTTAACGAAAATATTTATATTTAAAAATGTTTTAAAAAATCAGCCATTTGACTTAAATAAGTGTTTTTACCACATACATTTTTATGAAAGTCAGATTTACAAATTGGCTATATTGAATATTTCGAAAAAATTTTATCAATTTTTAGGTTTTTTATTTCCAGTATTAAAAAATAAAAAATAAAAATGTAGCGCAAGTGTATATGAATTATATTTAAAAGAAATTTTTTAAAAATATTGATTAAAACCAAAGTTATTTCATTTGTCAGAATGTCAGATCTCTGTGGGACACCCTGTATTTTATCATTATTTAACATGACCACGTGATGCATAGCACCACCATTATTCAAATAGACATGTTACATTCTGTATATTCTTCAATAAAATTACCTAATGATGATTACATAAATAATTTAAATGTATTCATTTAAAATTAATAAAATACTCTTTTAGTATTTTATAATTATAATTTATATAGTATAATATAATATATAATATATTTGTGCAACTTTAGACAAAAGTCCAAAGAAAAATTTTAATTATTCATTTTTTACTTATTTTATCGAATATATAAAATAAGTATAGGGATATATATGTATGCTTTAAAATTAAAAATAATTGAAAAGAAAAACGGATTCAATCATTTTCTGAAACTTTTGTAGTGATTTCTACTTTACAATATCTATTCATCAAAACTGAATGAAATAAATTAGTACTTTTAGGCAACTTTTCAATACACTTCACCTTTTATGTATATTATTTATTTTTTACTCAGATATTACAATTCATCTAAAATATAGTAATAACATTACTATGAAAAACTTAAAGATTAATATTTTATAGGTTTTTCTTAACTTAAATATAATAAGCTAACGTTTAAAGCATACGATTATGTATCAACTCAACGTAAAAACTTTGAAAAAATATTCCAATATAAGCTTAACGCAGTGCATTCGGTACTACTTTATCGAGGGAGCTATAACTAACACAGCTTTTAAATTTCTTCAAAATACAATGCGGTTATGATGGAGTACTATGTGAATTATTATGTTATATAAAATTAACTCAAACGCAATATTATAGAATTAAATTAATTTAAAACAAAATATTAAGAACTCGCTTGGCAACATAGAAGTTTTTGAAAGTACCTCATCAGTTGGTATTGAGTAACTTAAAGTGACTTCTCTGTAATGGATGTGTTAAATTATAATTTAATGATAAATTGTAGTATACAAAAATTCTGATCGAAGGAAACTGCTTGATCAGCATCTATATCTAAGTGTAGTTTAGAACATGTTATATGTTTTTTGTATTCCATTATCTTTACAAATTCTTGTACTCATAATTTACTAATATTTTCTTGATTTAGTAAACTGAAATAACTATTACGAAAAGATGAAAAATATCGTATTTAACTTATAGTTCAATACCGTAGATAGTATAAATACTTAGCTTAAAATTAGATTAAATATATTAAAAATGTCATTGTGTAAAGAAAATAATAATAGATTTTATGGTGAAAAATGTCAAGCAATTGATTAATATTTTTCTTTTCCTTCTTTTATGTAAACTAAAAAATATGTATACTGTATTACGTATATTGATGTGTAATATTTGGTCGATAGTTTGGCAATTTTATTTGGTTAATGTACATGTAAAAAATGTAGAACAAAATTAGCAATAACTAAAATCAAAGAAGGACATTTATTTATTTTTAATTTCAATATCTAAATAAGTTATCAATTTAACTTTAAACGCTTTAAAAAAATTGTACCAAAACATTTTTATACTAAATACGTTGTATCCTGTGTGTCTGAAAAACTCACGCCTAGTAAAATAATCAGTTTTCTTTAATCTCTTTAATTTTTAAGAAGAGAATATTTCGCCGGTCAGATTAAGGTCCAATTTTCAAAATTATAATTACAAAAATTAAGTAGCCTAGGATTTCCAGACAACCTTTTTGAAGCTCTAAGTCCTATTGAATACAATAGCAAACAAATTATTTTATTTTAAACCTAATATTAATCCTATCTGAGTTTAATAAAAAAATACAAAACAGAATAATATGCCAAAAACCTGTGTGTCGTAAATATTTCCGCTATTCAACTACTACTTATTTTAATAAGGTTTTATCAATTTTTAAGAAAATTGATGTGACTTTTATTATTTTTAATCTCAAATTAGATGAATTTGTTTATTAGGAATCACTTCCAAAATTAAAGATTGAAATAAATTTTCTGGTTTAAAACAAAATAACAAGCAAAAAATAATAATACTGTTCCTTGTAAAACTAATACATTTCTTAATCCACGTCTTAGAATCCAAAATATTAATTAATTATTTTATACAAATGTTACATTGTTTTACTGTTATTTTTACAATGTAATATTGAAAGCATATTATATTTAATTTTTATCATTTACTAACATGAGTACTTGTAACAAATTACAATACGAATTATTAGTGTTTTAAGGTATCATAATTGATGATTAAAGTTATTTTTGCTTACAAATGAAGAACCAGTGTTTTTTTTTTAATTTTTAATACTAGGTATTTAATACTATCTTAGACAAAAGACTGACCTGGAATCCACACATCAGATCCAAAAGATTAATTTTAAACTCTCGTACTCGTATGCTCAAAACTATGCTTTCAAATAATAAATACACAAGCTTAAAAAATAAACTGCTAATTTATAAAACATTTTTAAAACCAATCTGGACTTACGGTCTTCAACTCTGGGGCGCGGCCAAGAAATCTAAAAAACATACAATCTTATCAGAATATCACTCTACGTCAACTCACTAACGCTCCGCCATACATTTCAAATATATCACTCCACAGCGATCTAAATATTAAATCAATAGAAGAGGAATCTGTATTATTTTACAAACGATTCTTCTCACGTCTGGCAAACCATAATAACCCACTAACCAATAACTTAAATAAATTAACACTTCTTGATAATCCTCGCCGTCGACTGAAAAGGAGATAGTGCAGAGATCTCTTACAATAATCACTCCAACTCTCCCTCTCCGAAAAAAAAAAATGAAATAAATAAATAAAAATATTATTACTTTTCTTCCCAAATCTCCCATCACGCAAAGAGTCACTAGTAGGTGGCTTCTTAATCACGAATACCATGTTTTTTTTTTGTTTTTTTTATTCTGTCTCTTATCACTTATACTCATTATGCTAAAAAGTATATATTGTATAATTATTATAAAAATAAAAATAAATAAAAATTTTTAATACTGATAATTACATTATTATATGCTTGTCTGCCAAGTATTATTATTTAAACCTAAACATTTTTATGTGGCAATAAATCAAATTCATTGTTCAGGCAATTTTAAGTCCAATCTGAATTGTTATAACATTCATACCAACCCTCAACACATTATTCGAAATCTTAAAACAAAGTTAAAATCTAAAAACAAAAATTGTATGTATTTTGGATAATATTCTAAATTAATCATTTCATTCAAAGCTATTTAAAAAATGGGTCTTTTAAAATCAATAAAACAGTCTTTAATTTACACTACCATTTCAATATACAAATGGTCTATAGTTGTTTACTACATATTAAACAAACATAATTTAGACAATAAATGTGTTTCCAATAAACAACAATATATAAACATTATTGCTCCTGATACAATCCAAAATCTACCCAAATGTATCATTACAATGAATTGTATCACATTATGTCGGAACACCTTATTTTTTAGTGTTGTCCGATAACATGATTTTAATCTTAAAGCACTCAAAGATTATAGGTACAAAGTTTAATCAAAATTTTGAATCTCTACAGTTTTTATTGTTCTGAAATAAATCAAATCATACTGTATTGGAAAATACGGATTTAAATAAACTGCATTATAAAAATCATCGTTTATAATAGTGCCCACCTAGTTTATTGCAATTTTCTTTCTCCATATTGAAAATGTAACAATTTTACATCATTAAAATACAATCTAAGTTCAATCTTCAGCCATATTATACTTTTTTAAATGCATTTAAGTTTCACACCTTATACAATTTTTAAAAGACATTTTCACGCATCACATTCTTGTACATAGAAAAAAGACCATCTTATATTTTATTTTTATTGCGTTTAAAAAAATATATACATATATCAGACAAGATATGTATATAGTTTTTATACTTGTTCACGTCATATATTTGAAAAAATTTACGTTATCACCTAACTTTAGAGCTCTTCCGCGACACTATTTATATACTGGTTCTAATGGGCTAAATAAAGTAAAAAACGAGTAGCTCTGAAAGAGAAAATTACACATAACAAGCGGCTGAACAACAAACAATAAAATCCGCGTAGACGTGAAACGAAACCGACCATATTTATGATCGAAATCAACGGGAAACACCACCTAGAAGAATCTCAAATGGCACATATGTCATACATGATATTATGAAATAAATGCACTCTTCTTAACTGATTCCATCTTGACATTCAAATGCATTCTAGAACACAGCTGTTTCTGTTTAACAAATCCCGCAAAGTGCTATATACTGAATCGAGATAAGGGAAAGTTATTCTACATTACAATAATACATTTAGTATGCCGTATAAACACTGCACCAACGCCATTATAACGTCTACTTGAATTTGTACTTTTTGATTAACATAGAAATAAAACCATCTATAGATGACTGAATAATATTGTAATACGTATTCCAAAACTAACCTAAAATGTAAATATTTAGAAGATAACTAAAATTACATTCAAAGTGCAGCAGAAGTAATACAGAAATCATTCAGTCCGGTCGTCTTTAAATCTGTCAAACTTTAATCGCTCGAATTTTTTCACCATTAGTGGCATAATAGGTAGTTACGCCGTTTTTCTCAAAAAATAATAGTGAATAAATTTTAAAATAATACCTGAGGCAGTGGTCATAAATAAATCGTCATACACATAATATTATACCTACAAATTATTATTCGTTTAATGTATATAATACATATTATAACAATATTGTAAGACTAATAACATATTATTGCAGTTCACTGAATGTAAAAATATTACGGTAAAAAATAATTTATCACGATTTTAATCTGAAAATAAAATATTTTCAACAAATTTTTTAAAAAACAGCCTCGAAGTAGGCATCTATCTATATTATCCATAAGAATTGTTTTTATTATCGAGGATGAAATAGTAGGATTTATTTTGCGAGTAGGATTAATTTTGTCACAAAAAAGTGTTGAAAAAATATTATTTTTAATTCTATACATTGCCCATAAAACAATTAATTTAAATATAGTTATTAAATATGAAATAATTGACTTAATGTTTGTATTCAATACATTTTACGAACTGACATAATTTGCTATCACTTCGTCTGTAATTGAACAACTGAAATGACAACTACTTCAATCTTCAAGTTTTTTAATGGCGCAGTGAATGGCTCCACGATCAATCACAATTAAATAATAAAAATTAACATTCCTAAAATTATAAAAATAAACAAAACCTACTTAATTTCTTTTATGTCGAATATTTATGTAATATTTAATAATTCTAACGATTTGAAAAAATGTATTTCTACCGCGATTTCAGAGATAAAAATGGAACACATAGTAAGTACCTACTACATAGTCACATTTAATCAGCATAATATTATAATGATCAATATGGATTTTTACTGAAACTGAAGAATAAAAACCTATTAAGGACCAGATCCTATAGGAGTTTATAACGTGTTGTTACGATCAACAAAACGCACAATCTCGGAATACTCGGATAATATTGTTGTCGGAAATTACAAAAACAGTTTTTATAATACAGTTTATTTATGAATAATTACTTGTTTTTCATTCCAAGATTTTTGATGTAACAATACAGTCATTCACCTCGTTTATACAATGTGCTGTCGGTTCTTATCCGAATATATTTTCTATTGCACTCGGAATAACACGTCTTTACAATTTCATTTTCTACTTATACCACCACAAAGTTAAAAGAAGCTTTTCTTAAATTAATATAATAATCTACAAATCCATCAGCACTTTATCACAATATAAATAACAACCCTGGTTATACATCGGTTGAACGAGAAATGTTTTGTTCATTAAATCCAGATTTGCGCAAATACAATTGACGCATTAATTCAGACATTTCAATGTACTTATTATACACACTTCTCGAATAACATTATTGTTGAAAATATAAAAATTGTTTTTTTTTTTTTTATATGATATACTTAAATCAATGTTGTTTTCGATTAGGAGCGTTGGTATTCGAAATCAATGTTTAACAGCTGACCAATTAAATGCAATAATAGGTTTTTCATCGCCTATGTGTTTAATCTATGTGCCTGCATCTACTCAAAAAGAGGAAATATAGGTAATAGCGGCGATATTTTTAAAATTTAAACAAAACTTTTTATTTTAATATTATATTATATAACTATACGGTACTTTAGTCATGTTTGTTTGAAAATGTCTTATCTATATTAATTTGAATTTAGTGACATACATTTTAGGGTGCTTTGATAAGTAAATACACTAAAATTGGGCGGACTAAGGCGTTAAACTGACTAATTCACGTCTTAACCCTATTGTTGTACATAAGTACAGTAGATATAGTCCCCTTATTTAAAATCAAATTAAAATTATAAATTGATTAATATTTGTACTACTAACCTACAATTAAAGTTGGATAAAAATAATTTTTTGGTAGGTAGGTAGTTGTTTTTCTGATAGATTTTTTTTTTATTATTTATTGATACGGCTTCAACATTAAAGTCGTTAGCCGGGAACAAAAACATGTTTACAAGTTATTTACAATCATCTTAATATTTAAATTATTTAAATAAAGGAAATACAGTATAGTACAAGTATTATAGTGATGATGGTATAGGTAACAATAATATATAACTATTTAGATTCTATTATATATATTGGTTATTTTAAGGAATGTTATTCAATAGTTAAAATTGTCTATACTTAAAATATCTCTTAATGTTAGGTGTGGAAAAATTTTTCTTTGTTCGGTTAAATTAGGGTATTCTAGGAGTAGGTGTGCTGTGGAAATCGGGTCGTTGTTGCAGAGTTCGCAGTTTGGTCTCGGTTCTCTTCTCATTAAGTGGACGTGTGTGATGTTTGTGTGTTCAATTCTCATCCGTGTCCATATCACTTGTTGTCTTCTCGTACTTGAGGGAGGATTCGGGTTAGGTGACAGAAAAGGTTTTATTTGGTATAATTTGTTGTTCAGTTCCTGGTCCCAGAGTCGTTGGTAAATCTTTTTGCTACTTTTTAAGGCGTTTCGGGTTTTAAGTGTCCTTGAAAGATGAAAGGTTTATTTTGGGGATATTGATGTTGGCGGTGGCTTCTTTAGTTGCACCTCAGATTTTTCATTTCCTGGTATGTTTTTGTGGGCAGGAATCCACAGGAAGGTTACCGAACGGAGGGCAAGGGAAGAGGCTCTTTCTTGTATGTTTTTTATTATTTCATTTGATGTCCCTTGGTTTTGTATAGCTAGGGTATAACTAAGGGAATCGCTGGCTATTAAGAAGGACTTTGTATTTTTCCCATTTTGTTCAGTTAGTTCTATGGCTCTGATACATTTATATTTATATTTTACTTTTTTTAATACGTATGCATAAACGTCAAAATAATTATAATTAATTAATTCCAAGACAGATATATAGGTATTAAATAAATTATACTATTAGGAACTAACAAATATCTTCCAGTGTACAGTAATGAAATAATTTAGTCTTGCATAAAACAAAATATGTGATTATATTTTGAGTACTCTAAATTAAATATATGACTTAGGCCCAATAAACCTTTCATCATCGTAAAACCCGTTAATGAGATAATATTGATTTATTTTCGTTTGTGTCGAAAACCTTGATATTGCTTTTCTGAAATCAAAATATCTGAGTTGTCATTTTTTATTTTAAGCACACTACATTTTTAATATTTTCTTTTGTTTACTGGATATTATAAGTTATATGTTTTTAACATATATTAAATAACTACTATATAATAAGAAATTTCCTCGGATCCTAAAACTGACATTGATTAAATTTTATCTTTACTTATTTATAATAACTTATCATACATAATAATATGTATAATACAAATTATAATACAAAATCTTGTATTGATAGTAAAATAACATTTTACAACATTCGAATTATTCTTATTTTATCATTCATATTCAAAACTTAAAAAAGTTTAATTGTTACTATTTTTTTTATATTTAGGAAAATTAAATTCAAAATTTGATTGAATAATTTTGATATTAATACCTATTGAAAAAATTATTGATAATCTATACATTAATATTCTGTATCGTGCTAGATATACTTAAGTGGCTCAGATAATCGGATAATAGAATGTTGGTTGACTTTTTAACTATGACTAGGTAGTTAATTGCTTATTATGAATAAGAAAACAATTATGTTTTTTTTTTTATATAATTATCCAATCTATAATATTAAGTGTCGGTGGGTCACATATATTGCATAGTAATCCATACCTGTACGACCATTGGTAAATGCCTCAAGACAATGTTTTTAGACGCTATAGCCTATACGTATTCGTACTTAAACATGCGTGATTAATCATTTTTGAATAATTTCCATTATGAATATTTTAGAATACATTGTTACAAGTGTTCGGAAGTAACAATAATAGATCAAAGAGTATAACTAGGCAACTATACTGCATGATAATATGATACAATATATATTTATTGAACCGATTTCTGATTCAAGTATAATTTTTCACTGAACATTTCAGTTCCTCTGTGATGTTATCCAGAATACTAGCAGGCGATGCGTTTTTCATGCACCCAAGTGAAAAATGGAAATTACTACTAACTATATCATCAATATGCTATATGCATTGTAAACAATCGACTACGGTGATAAATTAGGTGTATGTGTGTGTGTAATAATTGCACTGCTGTCAGCATCGTCGAAACGCCCGCGAGCAGCTTCAGAGACTACATATTTTTTGCATCTGAAGACGATGATCATTATCCGTTTATTTATATCTCATCGCATGCACGAAACGGTTTTTTTTTTACTATAATTTTTTTTTTTACTCTATTATCGCAAGTCATTTTACCTCTCACAATAAAATATATCAATGGGCGATATTCACGAATGATTGTAGATTGTACGATAAATCGTGTGATCATAATTTTTTCTGTTCTTTAAAATACGTAATAAAGGCGTATTATATAGTTACATAATATAATAATAATAATATGTTGTTTCGGTGATATTATGATATCGTTATCCGAAAACAACAAGTCGCGATGTAATTCTACGTGTACTACTGTGTAGAAATGGGTCGAATCGAAATACGAAAAATGTAATAACTCATATTGTACACATAATAACATATCATACGACTGTAACTCGTCCCATTGTTTGCTACAGTAAACCGTTCGGCCCTACGGAAAATATTGCGTCGCTCTTGATTTATAATCCCGCAATAATATAACGTGGTTTTAATGAATATGTTCTTTCTGGTCCCCAAACAGTAACATTTAAAATACGCGTCCGTATAATAATAGCTGTATTATATTATTATTTTATGTGTGTGCGAACACACACGGCAGCATTATAAATCGCACCGTAATTACCACACTACAAACGTACCTATGTATTACGATGGTGAACGCCAAAACGGAATTTCGAAATACCAGTCAAGGGTTAATTTCCGAAAACCTATGGTTACGTATGGAACATTATTTGGATCCCGCGTACAACTTTGCTCGTGATAGGTATCGCTGAAAATATGTCTATATAAAAGTGATCTCTATAATGACAGTTACAGTCACACAATTTTTCATTAAATTCCTTATTTTATTTTGTAATAAAATCACACATCTATTTTTTGACTTTGCTATCCTAGCCTATTTTATTTTTAAAAATATCTGTACACAGACTAATTTATAAATAATTTGATTATAAGTATCAGACTATAACATTAATCATATCATTGTAAAGAAAAAACTAATTTTTTTAAAATTATTATCTTATAAATTATATTTTTTTTATTATATCATATTAACCTTATATATAATTGATCATAAGTGTTAATATTATATATTCTTAGTTTTATGTTTATAACTGTAACAATTCTATAATGAACATACGATATAGTAGGTATGTTGTTTTTTACTATACAGAATGATGAGTGATACTTTGGAATATGATTTAAAACTTTTTACAATAAACTAAATTTTACAAACTATAATACGTAGGCTTATAATCGTTTTAAAAATCGTTACCACTTCAATTTAGTTAATAATTTTAAAAAAAGTACAGATAAAAATAAAAATGAAAACTAAATCCTATTATACTAAAATATATATGTATATATTTACAAGATACACTCACAAAACCTAATTTTAATTTAAAATTATTTTATTTTATTCACACATTAATTCATAAAATTTCAAAGTAAAGCATACAATATATTTTTGTATAGTTGCTAAAGACGAGAATTGAAATAGTGTGAAGAATACTGTTAATAATAGTGTCAAAGTTTCAAATAAGATAGAATACGGACCACAGCTATAACACATTCAACAATTATAATGATTGATTGATATAGTCGACTAAACGTTACATGCTGTTATCAAACCATCAACACAAATATGTTTTTTAACAGTTAAATTGGACAAGCATTAGTTATCAGTGATATAAAATAGAATATCATACAAAAAACTGTACATTTTTTAACTTACAAAGTTGTTTATTCCGATTTTTATGATGCCTAATGAGAACATAAATAAAATAAAATGGTCACGATATTTATCAACTATATTTCTTATGGACGATCTAACTATATATTTTTTATTTTGATTGAAGTTAGAAGCATATTTTTATTTGAAAATTATTTAGTTATAATTAGCCGAGGAATTCTAATATTCTGAAATATATTTACGATCAAATCGGAACATTATTCATTGTCCATATTATATTTATTTCATAGGTAATAGGTTAATGTATTTTATATGATAATATTTAGCATGTATAGTCCTAAGTGCAAATATTTTTATAATTGGAATACAGGATAATATTATAGTTTGTAAAGTATAATGTTAATGTGCTCTAGTTTTTAGGTTATATGTTTTTTGTTTTTTGTTAGAGAGAGTTAAATAAATAATGACGTCCGAGTAGTTATGACAGCAGTTAATCCCTCAGCAATTCTAGACCATCCGCTTAAATACGAGTTTTATTGCGAATCATTTATACTTGAACGTATGAGAATATTATACGGCAAACGACTAGAGGTCATAAAGTTGATGGCATCAGGGTTTTATCTATAAGACACATGAACCGTATTCCTGATTCAGTTAAAATTTAAAGAAGATTTTTTGAAACGTGTTAAATCACCGGTCTTATCGGACGATGGACTGTATTATGGTAATATGGTATTGTTTAAAATCGTAAAAATGTAAAGAAAATAATAACCATGAAATCTGTTGGTAAATCTTTAGGGTTTTTGTACACAGAGCGAAGGTTTGGTGCGCCAAGGATGATGTTTTCTGAGTTTCTTTTTTTTAACTAGTACATCTGCCATCTGGTATTATGTATTATATTTTCTGCGCAAACCACTCGATGTTGTTTGAGCTCAATTTGTATAATATGTATAGTGTGGTGGAGAACCTTTCGTTTTCCCCGTCAGTCCGATGATACATATCGGTTATAGCTTTAACGTCCCGGGTGCCAGATAATATTACTATTTATACAATACTGATACAGCCTGTCCTCTTGCATGATTTTAAATCTTATACAGCACTATATCCCAAAATGGTGAGAGAAAAAAGAGAGTAGGTAGGTACATTTCAGCCCATTTTTCTGGATTATCCGTGAATAGATGATAAAACAAAGTATAAAAATAAAAGAAAGAAAAAAAGATCAAAGAACACAAATCCGACAGTTATGAAAAGTCATGCAGTGGAATATAAATTTTCCAAGCAAATGCATTTACCGTCGGAGTGGACTGCCACGATACTACATGAATGTCATAATTCGTTATTAATATTTTATGTGTACGAAACGTAGACGCAATAATAACCATAAATTTGTAAACTCAAATAATAATTTGTACCTATTTATATTATTCCATACGTCAATTATAATTATTGTATCGCAAAATAAAAGAATAAACTCCACTATTATATCCATAGAAAAATGATTAAATAGAAAGGCAACTCCCACAGCACGTTTTGATACACCGTTCTGTCCTAGCGCTCCTCGTGGTTGTCTCAAGTTTTAAAAATCAATAGTTTCGATTTTTATAATATCGATAATTCACACCATCGATACTAATGTTATCGATTATTATCCATTAGTTATTATTATTATTCATTATAATATTATATCATTTTATTTGATATATTTTTAGAATGGTTTACACTTTAAATTATAAAACACAAAATAATTGTTAAACATAATTGATTTATTTCTTATTTATAATAATTAGATACACATAAGAAAATGAATTACAAAATATATTTTAGAATTAATAATAATTACCTACATAAGTTAATATAATATTATAATTAATTAAACATAATTAACATTTTGTCTCAATAACATTTTTTTTTTTTTTAGCAAATTTGTCATGATATACAAAAGCATTTTTTATAATTGGATCAGTTGTATTACATTTTTCACCTTTAGTTAGTATTCGGTTGATATGATTTATATAAGAATAAATTAGCAAATTAGTGGTTGTCGTTATAAATAAATCAGTTAAATCATGATAAGGACAAGTTAAATAGTTGAATGGTAAATACTGAACAAGTGATTTATTAAGAGATTTTTTTAAGTTACTCTTATTGTACACAAATTTATTGAAATTAAAATTAAACATTTGTATAATGTAACTAAAAATATTCATAGCTTCTTCATTGGGATATTGTAAGTTACAGTTTTCATACATGCAGGCTTGAATCACCATATTATGTTCCTTCAAAACTACATCTGACTTTATAGTTGTCATACAATTATTGCAATTTTTTGTTATTTTTTTAATTTTTTTATGACCCAGCCAGTGACATCTGCTCTGCTGTTTGAATTTATTGAATCATATGGCTGTTGATTAAGAATAGGAGTTTCTAAAGTAATGATTATATCTTCAGAATCCTCTAGAGGATGGATACCAGTTAGGTTATCCTTTAAATTGTCCAATGTTCCATCGCAGTCATCATTTTCACAATTGGATCCTATTGAATTACTTGACGTAAGGTTATTAATAACTAATGACTTGAAGGAAGAAATAAAATTTGCGCATGTTGGTTTTATATTGCGCACACCGTGACTTCTGATTGAACCAAAAAAGTTTTCTATTGGATCCTGGTTGAAGTTCCGCAAAAGTATAAATTTGAAACCATCTTTGAGGAGGCGTTTACAAAGTATTTGTAATCTTTTTATAGTTCTTATCCGATTTATTACAGAAGGCACTTGTTTTTTGATTTTAGTTTCATATTCCATACTTTCCAATACAATTAACGTTTTTTTCCAAAATTCCCAATGTGGGGAATTGGCCGTTACTGCACTACGTAGGTCTTTTACGGTAAGATTTTTCAATTTTTTAACAGTTAGTTTAAGATGTTCAAAAATATGGTTATTAATACCAGCTTCAAATGGAATTTTTTTAAGTATATCAAGAATAGACTTTCGAGAAGGTAATGCAAATGTTTTTGCTAATACTCTATATGCTTTAACACTTTGCTTGTATAATGATAAAGCAAATACTTTATCTTCAATTGTAAATCGGCGACCACGAGGTTTTTGAGGTTGCATACGAATTTGAGATTGTACAAAGTTTTGAGTGGATTGATTTAATCTACTTATTGATTTCCCGTAGGTTTGTATGTGACGTTCAGCTTTCAAGATACGTTGTATTGCAGTTAAACAACGTCGATTTAGTACCAAAGTACGTCTTTTGTATCTTTAAGCAGCATGATACAACAACTTTTTTCGAGGAGTTAAATGTTTAACTCTGGAGATGCTTATTTCTATCAATGTACCTTTTGCTTCATTTGAAAACTCATTGGTATTGAATGATTCTTGAAGAAGACTGGGTGTTAGCAACGTTATGTCATCATTTGGAGTAATGTTCATGTCAATTGTTGAGTTTAACAGCTCTAAACTCTGTTCAATTGACATGTCAATGACGTTGCAAGAAACTGAAACAAAATAATTTATACTTGAATATTACTACTCAAACCTAACTATTAAATTATTCTTAACACAATTATTAACAGCATGATATGCATTTTAAAATAACAAAAAAAGTTCAGAAGTAAATTAATAATAGGTTCTGATACTTAGGTATATTATTACTCGTATTATTATAAAAGGTTTATGTTATTACCATCAGATTGATTCATATCGGTTCATAGAAATAACTGGATCAGTAGTAGGTATATAGTAGGTATACTCATCAAAAAATACAATTTTATTTTACAGCTTATTAACTACATTAAAAACTAGTTTTTCATAACTAGTAAGCAAGAATTATTGCATCAGATCATTTCAATTTTTTGTTAGAACAAACATATCAATATAAATTAATATCTTAAAATTCAAAATACTATGCATGCACTCATGTAGTTAAATCTATAATCTACTTATACTATCTTCCACAAAGAACTCAATAATATCATAAACTATATTATTATATAATCAAATCACGATTAGTAATCAATCATGTTAAGCAGCTTTACATTAATTTGAATTACACTTACTCATTTAATTAATAATTTATGGTTAGGATAATACAATTAGCTGCAAATCTCTTCTTATTTATTTAGAAAAGAACATATTAAATAGCTAATTGCTAATACCCAGCTCAAAAAAAATATAAGACGAAGACAGCTTAAAATAATTGATGTGTTAACAACTTTTTAAGGAATCTTTTAGTTATATTTTAGATTCTGAGCGGAGCGATGAATGTATTGATTTTACCATGATGTGTGTGTTTTTTTTTTTTTTTTTTTGTCTGTCATCACGTTTTGGGGCAGTAAAAATGCTTCGATTTTTGACTTCAGTACCTCGTTCGATCAGAAAGTGAATCTAGTTGGTACTTTGGGGGGTCAAAAGTAAAAAATTCTTAATACTTTTCCAAATAATTGAGAAAAACAAACTAAAAATTAAGGGAAAAACGGAAAATTTTACGCACACTCATTTTTCGACAAAATCGATTTTGGTTTTTGATGTAACTTTAAAACAAATGACCATAGATACATGAAACTTTCACCTTATGTTTATATAAGTATATTCTATCCACCATGCAATTTTCAAAAAATTTCGACTTAAGTTGAACTATTCATAGGCATTTCAAATTTTCGATCATTATTAGTTTTTTTTAAATTAATATCGATAAAAATTTATTTGTTAGGCAGAAAAGCTTGAAAATTTAGTAAAAGGCTTTTAACATATTGTTACAATAGCAGTTGAAAAATAAAATAAATTCATAGTCACAATTTTTTTTTATAAGCATTCAAAGTTTGAATTTTGACAAAATACGTAAAAATCACGAAAATTCACAAATTATTTTAAGCTAGAAATTCATAAAAGTTTTTCTTTTTAATTCTAAGATTTGAAAATTTAATACAAGGCTCCTAACATATTTTTACAATAGAAGTTGAAAAATAAAATAAATACATAGTCACCATTTTTTTTTATAAGCATTCAAAGTATGAATTTTTACAACATATTATGTAAAAATCACGAAAATTCGTAAATTATTTTATGCTAGAAATTCATAAAAAATTTTCCTTTTATATCTAAGATTTTAAAATTTAATACAAGGCTCATTTTATATTTTTACAATAGCAATTGAAAAATAAAAGAAATGCGTAGTCACAATTTTTTTTTTACAAGCATTCAAAGTTTGAATTTTGACAACATATGTAAAAATCACGAAAATTCGCAAATTATTTCAAACTAGAAATTCATAAAAAATTTTCTTTTTAAATCTAAGATTTGAAATTTTTTAATAATCTATAATATATCCTAGACAGATAAACCGTCTTCGCTCAGAATCGTTTTTTGTATACAATTATATAATATCATTGGATTCAAATTTAATTCCATCCATTACAGTAACCCACTTGTAACCTACTGTACAGCAGAGCGACATTCACGACTTACCCGCTTTTTTTATAATTAACAGTTATTATTTCTATAGAAAAAAAAAACAATTAGGTATCTATAATAATAATAACATAAAGAATCGGCATTTCCAGGTTATCTCGACTACCTTATTTTTTAATTAATAACTCAAGTTATTTACATTTATTAGGTACTCATAATAAATTATATATGTATAATTGTAAAAAAAAAATATACTTTATTAATAACAACTTTACAACAGTTAAAGATAGTATCACAGATTATATTAAAATTTAAATTTTATATAATCTGTGATAGTATTGAGAGTATTTCGTTAGTCAACATAACCCAGACATACCAACAAATCTATGATTATATTACTGTCACAGTGTCATTCATTGTGTATTAAACATTACAATAATAATTAATCTTGCAAAAAAACATTTAAATATTTAGAATATTAGAATATAAGAATAATGTTTTACCTGGAAGATTTAGAGTAGGAATAGAACCATTAATAAGTTTTTTAAAACCTGGGCTCCAACAGTTGGCGTCAAAGTGTTTTTCACAAATGATGTAAGAATTGAATATCTGTAACGCCGATTTGTTCAATAAATTATTGTTTCCAGATTTTTGGACCCATACACCACAAGTCTCTTCGTTCTTAAGAAAACGATGTGGTATGATGTGTTTATCGGTGTATTTTGTATCATATCCAACGACAACACAAAATTGTTGGAAGGCATATCTATTTATTATTATTTTGAAAAAAACTACTAATAAATAAACAAACGATCACTGAGTAATGTAAAACAGAGTAGGCGAAACGATATGATTGAA
The DNA here is from genome assembly GCF_037042655.1 of Diuraphis noxia. Taxonomy (NCBI): domain Eukaryota; kingdom Metazoa; phylum Arthropoda; class Insecta; order Hemiptera; family Aphididae; genus Diuraphis; species Diuraphis noxia. The sequence goes on along the minus strand of NW_028301712.1, from coordinate 40,142,939 downwards.
AGACAAGAGAAAAAAAGTCACAAAAACTGCGTGTCGCAAAGTCGATGTTATTCACGTGACAGAGCAGACAAACGCGCGTAGCTGTTATTTACAAACACAAAATTATTAGATGACGTATTCGTGTAAAATAAAGTGTCGCCATATAAAGGGAATATTAGATTTTAGATTGTGAGCGGAACGATGAATGTATTGATTTTACCATGATGTGTGTTGTTTTTTTGTGTGTCTATCATCACGTTATGGCCTATGTGGCAGTAAAAGTGCTTCGATTTTTGACTTCAGTACCTCGTTCGATCAGAAAATGAATCTAGTTGGTACTTTGGGGGGTCAAAAGTAAAAAATTAGTAAAAAGTAAAAACAAACTAAAAATTAAGGGAAAAACGGGAAATTTTACGCACAATCAGTTTTCGACAAAATCGATTTTGGTTTTTGATGTAACATTAAAACAAATGACCACAATGATAGATACATGCGATTTTCACCGAATGTTTATATAAGTATATATTCTATCCACCATGTAATTTTCAGAAATGTTCGACTTAAGTTGAACTATTCATAGGTATTTGCAATTTTCGATCATTATTAGTTTTTTTTAAATTAATATCGATAAACATTTATTTGTTAAGGCAGAAAAGCTTGAAAATTTAATACAAGGCTCTTAACATATTGTTACAATAGCAGATGAAAAATAAAAGAAATTCATAGTCACCATTTTTTTTATAAGCATTCAAAGTTTGAATTTTGACAAAATACGTAAAAATCAAAAAAATTCACAAATTATTTTAAGTTAGAAATTCATAACAAATTTTCTTTTTAATAACAGACTCCTTACAAGTTTTTCAATCTTTATCACAAATAAAAATTCCACCAGAAATTAAAATTAGATTTTTATGAGCATTTTAAATTTAAATTTTTACAACATTGGATTTTCGCTGGATTTCACATTTAGCGATTTTCTTATTTTGGTGTAACTCTAAAGCAAATTACCGCAGATACCTTAAATTTACACAGAATGTTTATATAGGCATTTTATATATTTGATAAAATTTTCAAAATATTTTGATTTGGTTTGAGCTGTTTACTGACATTTTAATTTTTCAACTTTTTTAGTTTTTTTTTTCTATAAATATCGATAAAAATTTATTTGTTGAGTAGAAAAGCTTGAAAATTTAATACAAGGTTCCTAACATATTTTTACAATAGCAGTTGAAAAATAAAAGAAATATATAGTCACAATTTTTGTTTATAAGCATTTAAAGTTAAAATTTTGACTAAATACGTAAAAATTACGGCAATGTTCAAATTATCTTAGATAGAAATTCATAAAAGTTTTTCTTTTTAAATCTAAGATTTGAAAATTTAATATAAGGCTCCTAACATATTTTTACAATAGCAGTTGAAAAATAAAAGAAATGCATAGTCCTCTATGGTAGAATAAACCGTCTTCGCTCAGAATCGTTTTTCGTATACAATGATATAATATCATTGGATTCAAATTTTATTTCATCCATTACAGTAACCCACTTGTAACCTACTGTACAGCAGAGCGACATCCACTTTCCCGCTTTTTTAGTTATGTTGGTATGCCGTGGGTCTCAAACTTAGTATCAGAGTTCCCGCATAGAGTTACACCCCCCTGATTATATCGCTCTCCCATCTCGTTTCGAATGTCGCCGTATTTCCGAAAAGAGCAGGCACAATAGTAGTAAAAAATAGTAGAAAATTATGTTCACTACCATTCCATCTCTCCTTTTGCATTCGTGTACAATACAATCGAAAATTACAATAAAAAATTTAATTCTCACATTTAGAATATAAAATTAATATTATAACCATGCAACCGTTGTTTTAATTAATGTATACGCTTTTGTTCTTGTAAGTTTCCATCTTACACAATAATGATTTTATAATGCATTTATAATTCTGGGCGCAACTACTTTCGCCCAAAAACGACCTTCCCCTTTCGACCAAATACTATAAAATTTTTTCCTCTTTTCGTCTAAAAATAATTGCATTGTTTTCGCCCAACTTTCATTTTCAAAATTTTGGAAAGCACTGTCACACAGCTTTGGGCAGTTAACTCGTCAGAATTAATCAGGACGACTAATGAACGTGAGTCCTTTCATGCATTCTTTTACAAAAGTTTTTATTGTATTTCTCCATCAATTGCTACGTGGTAGCTGTTATACAAAAAGTCCAAACACTCCAAACTGATGTCTATATTTAATTAAATAGTATCAATTTACAAAATTTTCCTAAAATAGGAAAGTTAAAGAACGACAACTTAAAAACGAAGACAAAATACATCAGTACCCTAGAAGAGAGATAAGTCGATATAAATTTCTTAAATCTATATCGTTCAACTATACAAAATATTTAAATTTAAATTAAATATTTTTTATAAAACATTTTTTAACGACGTCATAAAAATTAATAACAAATACGTATTATACTGTATAATATTAATTTAATGTCCACAAACACAAAATATACTTTTGGAGAGTAATAGAAGCTGCCTCTTCGTGGCGCTCGCTGAGTTTTGCTAAATGGCTTTATTAAATTAATTTAAATAAATTCATAATTCAAAAAATTAAATTTTGAGACAGTGCTTTCCAAAATGTTGAACATGAAAATCGGGCAAAAAGAATGCAATTATTTTTAGGCGAAAGTAGGAAACTATTTTATCATATTTGGTCGAAAAGAGGACGTGGGCAAAAAGAGGAAGGCCGTTTTTGGGCGAAAGGAGTACCGCCCCCATAATACTATTATTTAAAATTGCATTTCAAACATTCATTGTTAAGAATTCAAAAGTGAATACGGACGAATTTAATTGCAACGTCCAAAAAAATTAAATAGTATCTTTCACAAATCCTTCATATTATACAGGTGAAAATAATCTGTTTTATGTATAATGCATGTAATTGAATATTTTAAATATAAACACTGAAAATGCATTTTTCCTGAAATATTTTCATATAATTAAACAAAAGATATATAATTTTCGAATTTTTTTAATATATGCTCAGAAAGTCAGAATAGGGTAAAAATTACTTAACTCAAATCTATATATAACTAATATTTATAGTAGGTATAAAACGTAATCTAGTGTAAAGCTTCTGTTTAAATAAAACCTATAATGAATTTTAAATTAATACTATAACGTAATAAAAAAAATCAAATATGCCACTAATCTAGTTATAAGTTACGTAACAACGTTACAAGTTGGTCAATGGATAAAATGTATGATATTATAATTACCTACATTGGAAAAAGATTGGATATATTATATATTGAGAATAACATAATATATATATATATCGTTGAAATAGAGGTTCTTAAACGATGTCAATTATTATAGTCCATAGGTTTTTTTATAAGCTCGTTATGCCAAAAGATAGAGTAAAAAAATAAGATAGTAACGATGATGATGGCACGTGCGGATAAAATATAAGGCTAAAAATGAAACGAGAAAAACCTTTGTATCAGCACAACTGTTTACATTAGATACATGTTGTATTAAGTATATACGTAGTCTACGTAGGCATACGAGTAGTAGAGACATTACAAGTCACAGATGTAGATGGGTGATTTAAACGTTGACCCTCGACGTAGTAACTACCTTTTCATAAATTGGATGTAGTCAAAACAACCTCAGGATCAATATTTATTGTATACGCTGACTCGTGACAGTGTTTGCAATTTTTAAAACGTGGTTTTTCCATATATAAGAGTTTAATAACAACAACAAAATGTTCTAAAAGCAAAATAATGTTTTATACTGCATTATATAATAAGATTCAAGTGGGTTTGTGGGTTTAGTAGAAGCGTGTATTATTGATATTGTGTTTTAAAAATATTCGCTTAAATAGGCACCACTCGGGTGAAAACAGATTACATCAAGTGTGAGGAGGTTTGATTGATAAGCCCGATACTTAGACTCGGTCGTGCGAATAATCGGAGATTTCAATGCGAATAAACGATGTGTCCAGTCAATTGATCGCACACAATCGATCGATCAGACCCAGTAGATTTAGTGTTTTAATTTAAAACCAAACCCAATTAAATTAATTTTAAACGATTAAACGTTTTAAGAATAATCACCAGAAACTCATATTTATATTTTAATGAACGAGCATATCATTATTATACTATCAACAATATTTAATAGCCTTCTGAAAATCATTATTTATTTCATAACACAATAATATCAGCAAATGTTTAGTAAAACAATTTTCTATAAGTAATTAAATCAATTTACAACAACATTTTACGTAATACACATTTGACAAAATAAAGGTGAAACAAACGCAAAAATTATATAGGTTTTTAGTGGCGAATCCTCGCCCCATATACGCGTGTTCCAAACCAACCGTGCCCTCCTCCCATTGTAAAAACTAACTACAGTGAAACCTCCTTTAACGGACGGAATTTTGGGAACGGTGAAATGTGTACTCACTGTATTTCCCCTCTTAATAGCGGATGACGTTTAAACGACCCAGAATGTCCGGTATTTAGAGGTTTCACTATATTAAGAGGACGTTTCACCCGCATGTGTTGTCTCCGTCTTACAAGTGCGTAACATTGCAAAAACTGTTTTGCGCGGGAAAGAACCGAGAAAGATACAGTTATAACTAAGAAACGAAATTTTCACCACATAAAAAGGAGATTTTTTTCTGTGCAATATCGTTTTTATTTTTTCGATATCACTTATACAAAAAAAATTCTTATTGTTTTATAATACATTAATTTTGCGTTTTTTAAGCACGAATAACTTTTTTTGTAGTTCTGATATCGAAAAAATAAAAACGATATTGCACAGACAAAATTCTCCTTTTTATGTGATGAAAATTTCATTTCTTAGTTATAACTGTATCATTCTCGGTTCTTTTCCGCGCGAAACAGTTTTTGCAATGTTACGCACTTGTAAGACGGAGACAACACATGCGGGTGAAACGTCCTCTTAAGTTATTATGGTTGAAACAGTTATTAGTTATTAGCAGGATTTATATGCAACAACATGTTTTTTTTGCGACTTTTGATTATTGATTTTGTAACGGAGCTGCCGTTGGCGAATCTCCGCCACATAATAAATGTTAACTCTGTTTATTGTTATGGTAATCACACATGTTTATTATTATGTTTTCTGTAATACATTATTTGGGAAAGCGATTCACGTTCATTGTCCCGTGTTGAATGGGCGATGGGCTCGAGATCACTTTGACATTGTGGAGGAATGGTTTCTATAATTGATGTACAAGTCGGGTAGGTACGGGTGGTCACGTCCGGTCCGCTCAGACAAGTGGCGTTGGCTCGTGAACCCGTACGGAAAGCGTGGTCTAAGCAGTCGCGCTCGGGGGGAGGGGGGGGACTGATTTATTAAGGACTATTTTGGTTCTCCCACGTCTTCTGTGTAGCTGGGACTGATCTTGTAGGCGTTGAAGTTGGTCGTGGGTGCATTTAATATTGTTGTGCGGTGTCTCGTCGATTCCGTCGTTTGGTGGCTTGGTAGTCTTTTGTGGTTGGTTGTTAATCTCCACTATCGGCTAGTGCTCTCCGTCAGCTGGCCGGCGATCTTCGTTGGCGGCTATAGTAATGTTCTCCTTTATTCCAATAACGGCAACAGTGAGCTTACGTGCAAATGTTGACGTTTGGAAGTTTGGAAAAGGACCGGTTATCGGTCGGTCGGACGCACCCATATTTATACGCGTCTACCGACCCAGGCGTACTCCTGATTGGTTGTTGTGTTGCATTTGACGAGTGAACCTAACATCGATTGCTGAATTGATTGGTATTGACCGTGTCATTTTTACTCGGCAAATTTCCGTAAAATAGTAGTGTAAAATAAATCTGTTTGTGGATGTTCTAGATAGGCAAGTGAGTTGTCTATGCTTGCCTATTGCTATCGATTTGTTGGCCGTGAGAACGGCCTTTTTAGTTGTTCTATGGTACTTGCGCTTTGTGCCGTATCAATTTTGTCAGTAATGTCCACGAATCACCTCATGATGTGATAAATGGTAATGTTTTTATTTTGCATATTTTGAATAAAATGCATATTAATGCATATATTGTATAAAATTAATATTATTGCATATTTTGATTATACGAATGCGAAATATGCATGTTTTATAGTATATTTTGTAATTAATATTTATAATTTAATATTCATATTTCATATTTAATTCTAGCTCTGCTGATTAAAATATAAAACTTGGTTTTTTTGTCAAACACAAATTTTATTTTTATAAATACAATCCTATGGTACAATAGGTATGCGATAAAAGATTGAATAGTTTTACGGAGAAAGATAAACACAATTAATAAAAGTATGTTGGTAAATATAAAATCTAAGATAGAAATTAAAATGCATATTTTTGCATATTTTGGTAAATAAAATGCATGTTTTACAATTTTTTATTGCATACAAATCCTAGCCCTGGTTATTAGTAACAAATCAATTTATGCCAATAGTGATATTGGACCACTTTTAAATTATACTTCGTGGGATTTAAATATACAGGGTGATTGATTTATCAAACAACACTCATTATTTCAAAATATTTTTTTACATGGTTTCAAGTTGTTAAAAAATCAAAGTTTTTATTAAAAAATTATATTTTTAAATATTTTTTTATCCATATCATTTTTTATGTTTTTTACTTTTTTGAATGACAACATAGAGTTTTAATTTCATATTTCAAAGCAGAATATTTTTCTAAATATTTTAATGTATAAAAATCGAATTTGGGGCTAGTAGTTTATGAGTTATAAGTATTTAAATTTTAGATTGGCAGAGTGGAGTGGTACGGGGTTACCCCGCAAAATGTTTGTCCACTACTCCACTTGTCAAAACTTTAAATACTTATAACTCATAAACTACTAGCCCCAAATTCGATTTCTATGTATCAAAATACTTAGAAAAATATTCTGCTTTGGAATATGAAATTAAAACTCTATGTTGTCATTCAAAAAAGTAAAAAATTAAAAATTATAAGGATAAAAAATATTTAAAAATATTTTTTTTAATAAAAACATTGGTTTTTTAACAATTTGAAACCATGTAAAAAAATCAATACTTTTTGAAATAATGAGTGTTTTATGATAAATCAATCATCCTGTATTTTTAATGTTTAATTTAAATTTTATGTAAATATCGTTAAAACACATACACTTTCAAGAACCTAATTTTGTTACAGTAAGTACATAATTTGGTTCCAAATGTCGTAATGTGCGCACGTCTGTGCATTAGCAGTATGCTCGCTGCTCTCTTTATCTAATCGTAACCCTCCTTTACTGCTTCGTCTATAATAATAATCAAGTTATTATGTCACCTCAACCTAGCGTGGTTTCTTCCAAAAATACAAACAAAAGAAATCTCTCTGCTTCTTCCCTTTCGCCAAAGGCAGAATAACAGAAAACCAAATTATTCACAAGGCCAAACCGATTCTCCGTTTTCTCTAAGTGCGACGACGTCGACGCGAACACATCTACAATCAACGTTCACATCTGCAACAGCGATGACAAAATAAAGGTACCACCTGTTTACATTAAAAATATGGTTACATTAATAACATATCCACCTTCATCTCTAGTCTTTTGACAAAACTTGACTCTACAAATTTTATTTGTAAATCCACGCCCTCCTATCTTATCGTCCGCACTAATTTTGTTGAACATTACAATCAGTTATTAACGCATTTAGAGAAGAATGATTATAGTTATCATTCATATCAGCCAGATTCTATGCACCAGCTACGCGTAGTTATTCGAAATCTCCACCTAACTACTACACTCGAAGACATCATCGCTAGCCTTTCAGAATTGGGCCATCACGTCACCAACATACACAACATTAAGCGATTTTTGGACAAAACGCCCTTGCCACTTTTCTTTGTTGATATCCAAAAAGCCACCAACAATTTTATTCAAGATTGAGTTTCTTCTCAACTCAAAAATTATTGTTGAAAAACCATATCTACCAAAAAGCTAACCACAGTGTTATACATGCCAGTCTTACGGTCATATTCGAAAATATTGTGATCATGATCCTCGTTGTGTAAAATGTGGAGAAAAACACGTCTCAGGTTCCTGTACCAAGCCACGTGACTCTCCAGCCAAATGTGCCCTATGAAATGGCAGCCACACTGCCAACTATAAAAGTTGCCCCGATTACAAAAAACTTAAACGTGTTACTTCTCCAATTAGGCGAGATCCTCCCATACTTACTCCTTCATCAAAAAAACAATACCACCAAAATCTCTTTTGCTACCAATCAGCATTCTTATGCTCCAGCCACCTCCTCTGGTCAAAGCTATTCTAAGCTTCCTTCAAGTATTGAAACTTTATTATCCTCCTTCATCTCCGAAATTTTTAATATCATAAAACCCCTCCTCTCCCTCCTTACTTCACTTCTAAATAAGTCTCAATTATCAACAATTTAAATTAATCAAATCACGTTATACCTCTTTACTTGATATCTATTCATTACCTGTCTTTTAAATATTAATTATCATATACTCTGTACATTCATACATTCATACATTCATATCTTATATTTATATTTATATATAAACCTTAATGTCATTCTATGTTCAAACTATCAATTTATTGTATATTATGCTATTTAATACTCTATATCTTTGTTTTGTTTTCGGCTATAATTTTATTTTATAATCGTTACATAATTGCTATTGTTGTATAATTGTTGTATAATTGTTGTATAATTGTTGAGCTATAATAGTTATTCTAGAATCTAATAAAAATAAAAATAAAAAAAGCACATAATTTAACTATGCTCAGTTAAATATTTTCATTGACGTACAAGCTGCAGAGAATGTCTAGGTACTTATGTATATATTATGTGTTATTCATGAAAAAAGTAATCTCGAGAGAAATGTGTATATAAATTGTTATTGGTATCTATACAGGTGAACATAATATGTACAATAATAATGATCATGGTACTAAATATTATTATTATACCTACCCTATACTATACCTAATTATTTACCATCGGTTACGGATAAACAATAGTCTTGTTTGTGGGGTTGGGGGTAGAGAGCGCATAAACCCTCATCGTAATACTATTCCGGTTATAGTAAAACTAAATTTACCACCCACCGTATCATTACCTGAGTTACGTACTAAGAATCTCTGAAATAAAATTTGATTATATCGCTTCAACAATATAACGGTAAGATTTCCATGTGAAAAAAAAACAACAACAAATAATACCAAAGGGGCGAAAAAAGGATAGCGAGAACCTTTTTTCATTCCTCTGTCGTATCATCATCCCGTTTTGATCCGCCTTATCAGATGATGCCGGTCCGATAGAGAAGTTTTATCGAATAAAATACTCAAATATTCAGAGAGGTAGTATAATACGAGCGGGTTGGTAAAAAATTCACAAAGTGTGTATGCGGACAGTGTTTCCCCATTATCTCATGTCCTCGTCCCAGCGGAGTATTTGCACATTTTGAAGCAACCCACATTAACAAGTTATGTATATCCGACAACAGCCGGTAATTTTTCAGCGAATTAAATACCTCCCGTAACATATCTCATTTAAATCCAGAAACACTGTTGGTTTAAAGAAAAAAAACTATACCTACCTATTACAACAATTATAGTTAGTTAAAAAAATGTTTACTTTTTATTTTAGTTTTACTACTGTGTGTAGAAAAGAATTTCTTTTTTTTTGAATTTAAAATGTACCTTTAAAATGTACCTTTAACAATATATTTTAATGTACCTACCTATCGGCCAAATGTACAATAAATTTGAGTTTAAAGAATTATAGCTTATTCGATGAGTACAATAATTTGTTGATCCTTTCACATCGATAAAAAAAACCAAAGCGATAAAATACAACTAACGAGAATTTACGTGACTTTCTTGAGCCATACAGTTAAGTTTATTTTCATCAAAGCTTTTTTATTGTGTAGTAACACTTAAAATGTCAACCTAATATTTCACCAGTAAATAAAATGATATAAGTGGTTTACACGAACTATTAGCTAAAATCTCTATTTACAAAATTACAGCTATTACCTTCTATACTTTTCATTTTTTTTAAACTATATAATACACATTTTTTATTACGATTAGAATTTAATTTCTAAAAATAAGTTAATACACATACAATCATCTATAAATGTGTTTTATTTTATGTATAATCCAATATAATTATAACAGACTATTATATAGGTAAATACTTTTATTGATTAAAGTTGATTAAAGTTAAATGCTGTGATGCTGAACCGTATATTCAGGTGTTGTCATCACGATACATATTTTTTAGGAGGGTGTTGATGGTACCTATAAGCTAGTATCAATAGGTAATTATCAATTTTCGACTTTAAGATGATAAATTGATAAATATACTCAATCAGAGTATTGGAATATCTTGTAATGTTTTAAAGTATAAATCATTTTATTTCTTATTATTTATTATTTGCATTTTTATGATTCTATTTTTTATTGGATCAATATTAAATCACATTTAAAAAATAAAAATAATAATTTCAAAATAAAATAAAATATGTTCAAAAAATATGACTGGAAATCAAAAAAATAGGGCGAAACATGTTTATAGGCGCATTATCAGAAATTTGTCTGAAAACTGTTTCGCCGCAAAACTAATAGTTTTTAGGCTTACGTTTTTTAACGACTATGGATGTGGTATAGAAGATATTATTGGAAAGTTAAAGCCTACAGCAGCACCCGATGTAACAAACTTTGCTGATTACATATTTGAAAATTATATATCTTAAGATTTACAATCCCCACCTCTTTAAGAAACAACTTCAAACCCTTGAACAACAGCTAAAAGCCTTGAATCTTTCCATTTAAATTATTACTCGTAATATAAATTTTATAAAAGCATCGAAATCATCAATGTTTTTATTGATGAGTTTATAGAATTACGATCAGTAACCGGTTTAAAAATTAAAGCATTTTAAAAAAAAAATAATTCTGCACCACAATGTAGAGAACATACAATTAAATTGATATAAATATATTTAAACACCTATCTAAAACAACCAGAACAAAAAATGTTTAATAAAAATATATAATATGTATATCTATCATATAAAATATCACTTATAATCTCAACTCACTAGTGCAAATAACATTTTTTTTTTTTAGTTATATACTTTTTTTTTATTATTATTAATAAAATAACATTTACAATCTGTACATAATAAAATACAATAAGCAAATATGTTTACAATTATAATAGTGACTTTGGATACATGAGAAGGGAAGCTATCCAGTGATAGGACCCTTTTGAGTTGAGACGTTTAGGACATTGAGTGGTGTTTCAGTTTAGGAGGTCGCGACACCAACGTCTTTTGAGGCGACGAGGGGGTTACCTGGAATTGTGGCTGAGTGTTGATTTGCAATCAGAGGATTTGGATGATGAAGTAATTTGGAATGAAACTTTTTGTAGTGGGTTTTAACTAAGTTCTCAACTGTTTCAATGTTTAAGTTTTTCATGTAGGATGTGGTTAGAAACAAACCAAGGAGCTGACGTTATTGTGCGGAGGGAAATGGATTGAAATGCTTCGGTTGTTTTAATTTGGGTTGGTTTTGCACAACCCCATATTTGGGCTCCATGAGACTAGATTGGTTTTAACAATGATTTGTAAATTTTTATTTTATTATGGATTGGGAGTTTGGATTTTAACATAGGACGTAGTAAGTGAGATCTTGAATTGAGAGACTTTCTTTTGGATTTAAGGTGAGGACCCCAAGTTAGTCTTTTGTCTAAAACTATCCCTAGGTATTTTATTTGAGCCAAGGAGGGGATGAGAACTCCCTGAAATAAGATAAAAGGTGTATTTTTTTTATTGAGGGTAAAAGAGACAAGAATGGATTTATCGGCATTGATTTTAATTTTCCAATCGGAGGAACCATTTATCAATAAGGTCAAGGTGGAGTTGAAGAGCATTGAATGCTTCTTCTGAGCTATTATTTGGGGATAAGATGGAGGTATCATCGGCGTAGGTGGCTAAGAGCGTGTTTTGAGTTGTGGGGATATCTGATGTGAAGATGTTGTATAGGTCAATAGGTAGAATGAACCTTTGCGTTAGTGTAGTGTATTGTTCAAATAAATTAAAATTAAATTATGTAGGACTACAATGGTTTGATTATACACAAAGAAGTATTATTGTTTATTATAATTTCATTTAAATTATACGAAAAAAAAAATTATTTATGTTTTTTGAATTCATCAATTTAATATAGAAATACATGGTACATGTTTATCTAAATTTCATCATTGACGAAGAAATATATAAAATAAATAATATTATATTATAAATAAATATATGGATTAACAGCGCTTTGTTTAGCTATGGGTATTGTGTAAAATCATAAAAACTAATTTTTTAGTGTTATTATTACATAATCAACTATTATAAAAATTTGAATATCTACTAAACTAATAGATATTAGATACTATTAAAATCCAAAAAAATATAATTAATATATTTTAATAATATTTATCATAATTATTTTAATTTACGTAGATTTATTACATAATATTAATAATGTTTGGGTAACTATCACAGAAATTATACGTGTTGGTACTAATTTTATTACACAGTATTCTACCTGCTGCATAATAATTATTTTGATATATAAGTATTACACGTAAATAATATATACATATACAAACAAAATAAACCTTTTGTTCTGAAACGTTATAAAATCTTCCCCCTTAAAATGTAATTTACTGTACAGATGACAAACAAAAGCCACTCGCAAACGATAAATTAAAATATTGTATTTACTACCTGAACATTTCTAGGAACTCGTCTGGAGAACATTTAATGGTTTTGAATAATTATGAATATTTCTATGAAGAAAAAAAATTAATGATAAATGACTAATTGTAATTGCAAACTGGTATGCGTATCTAGTTGTAATATTATTGTTGTAACTAACCGACCGTTTTTTTTCTTATGGTACCAAGGACCGAAGGAAGAACTATGTTGCCAATACTTCTCCTCCGGCCACCAACTGACTATTTGATAGCGACTTATTTGATATTTCTGAGAACCTAATCTAACTGTATTTAAATTTGTTTTACTATGAAATATATTAATAAACTATTTTCTTTTATATCATAATGTAGCAATTCATTATTAAAATAAATAAATAAAATTTAAGTTTATTTTGTTTTTTCTTAAAAAACACACATATATTATATACATTATAATATTACTAAAATTTGAAAAAAAAATTTTATTTTAAAATTATGATTATTCAACTTCGGTTTTTTTAAAACCGTATCAGTTTAAATTGTACTCATTTCTACTTAAAGTTATATAATATTATAGGTAAATTATATTTTAAGCTTTGCTTTAGTTGAAATGTCGAATTCAATCAGATTTTCTATATTACAAAAATGTTTTACTTTCAAATTAGGTATCTGAACCTTTGGCAATTATCACTTGAACTTAATTTAAACTTTTTTTTAATTGAACTATCAAAAATCTTACAAAATAGTTATATTGAAAGTGTATTCACTTCCGAAGAAAATAATTATTTTAAATATTACAAAAAAAATTGTTTTAAAAATTATTGTGATAAATTTTAGACTGTTGCATAAATTATTTTTGTAAGAAACCATATTTATTGTGAAAAAAAGATTTATATGGAATACATATACAAGTATTTTGGTACATACGTACTGTTTACTTTTTTTTAAATTTTAACTTCAAAAACATTGGTTTTTAGTTTTTATTGTACATACCTACATTTGATGGAATATTAAATAAAACAAGCTATTTTTATATCCCATTTAATTTATTTAATTAGAGCTTAGATACTTTTTATACGTTTCTTTATGAAATATCACTTTTTGTTCCGTTGTATTTACTTTAAAATATTTACTGTTGAACTACATTCTTTATAATAAAAACTGCAAAAATTTTAAATATATAAAAACAACCATGAAAAAAGTACCAATAGCTGATAACTAAATACTTTTTTACTGTCTAATATTAACTACATAACCTGGAGTTGTATAAAAATAAAAACCAGTTTATACGCTTAGCGGCTTAGCTGCATAGTAGGTACCGAATGTAATATTATTGTAACGAATGTATTAAATTTGTTAATGTAAAAATGTTAATGATAAATCATTAAAAATGAAAAATGATTCTGAGCGAAGACTTTATATATTTCTAAGGATATTAAATTCTGAGTGGAGCGATGAATGTATTGGTTTTAGAATTATGTTATTATTTCTTTTTTTATTTTTTATTCTGTAAACACTTTTTCTCCCTCTAAACTTGCTCAAAAGTATCAAGTATAGCATCTTTTGTGAAAGGTAATGTTCTTGAATCGATACTTTGAACAAGTTATTTTTCGATTTTCGAAATGGTACTTGAAATAAAAGCGGTTAAAGAAGAAAAACGTACGATTTCACGATTTTATAATATTAAATAATTACGGACGACGTTTTTTTTTTTTAAATTATAACAATATAATTAATATAGTATAATATATTCTAGACTGATAAACCGTCTCCACTCATTTTTTATATACATGCAATGATATTAGTCATATTACATCATTGAATTCAAATTTAATACCATCCATTACAGTAATCCACGTGTAACCTACTGTACTGCAAAGCGACATCCACTTACCCGTTTTTTTTTTTTTTTTTTTTAAATTCATTTATCTATAATAAATACGGTAGGTTGAACTAATTTTTGCAAAAACAAATCACATATATATAGTAATATAGTAATTACTATTGGAATATTACTAACTGATAACTTTCCAGAAACCAACCTTAAGGTTGAAAAGAATTTTTACTACACTAAACACACACACATTCACATTTTATGTTTGTTCATAGACATTAGACATCATAGTGCAATGCATTAATGAAAACACCTTTTGTTTCTTATTATTCCTTTGTATCTCCATTTACCATTGCATTAGTCTTTTACCTTAGAAATAATAATCAAAATTAGCTGCACATTTTTTTCTACGGAACATTTTTAATGTAGATACCTACACTAAATGTTAAACGTGTACCTATTCATTTGAACTAAATTCATATACTTTGAATGTAAAAACTAATTTATTCTTTTTATAAAATTATAAAGGCGTAGACTTTTCAAAATCTCCATAACTTTGAATCAAGAGCGACGTTTTATAAGTAATAGATTCCAGTATGAATTTAAAAATAGAAAACTCCAGAGTTGTCCATACCGTATTGAACTAAAAAAGAAATGCACATTGTACATTATCTACATTAATCTACTTTACTACAATATTATATTTATTATGGTATGGCGTAATCTATTTAACTTACATCCGACACAATATATAAGTTACTTACTATCTATTATTATTATTTAGTTATCAACCACGCTTCTCCCGATATATCTTGATCTTGAAAGGAACCAGATATAAGTGAATATTTTATTCAACTCAATAAAACATTGAAGTTTATTGCTATGCCATATCGTCTAAACACTCGTGTGCCAAATGCCAAAAAATGTTCATCGATTGTTCATGGTACAACAATAAGACGTACACAAGAGGAAATATAATAATTGGTTTCCTTTCATCTTTTTTTCATCCTAGATAATAAAAAAAACCCATTTTGTGGTAAAGATTGAATACGTTTTTTTTCTACGACCTAACAAGCGGAATGCCATACAATTTTTACACCGGTATTTATTGTTTAGCGACGACAATTCAACGATATGTTAGCCTTTCCCAGTGCCTGTCAAATCCAGAAGAGATTTATATTCCCTGACCTAAGCAGGCCAATCACTTAAAGCGCTGTTCAACAATGCATAAGGGAGAAGGAGTGAAAAGTTAACAATTAATTCGATATCTGGAGCAAATTCTAAAGTTGAAAAACACTGTATATTTTGTGTAATGGAAAGCTTTCCATTGTAATCATTCGACGGCACCCTTTTCATCGTCTAGAACTTGCATCAATATGAAAAAAATACAAATTAATTTTACACGGCTAATCAGATTCGTTTCATCATTCACTCATCATTCGTCAGTCTCATTCATAAAAAAAAAATTATAATTACCACAAATTTCATCGATTTTATAATCATATTTCTCGAGCTTTTATTCTACATCGATAACTTCATATAAATTATTAGTAGAATATGCTCATCTCTCATCTAATTTGCATAACTACGTACTGAACTAGTATGTCATTTAAATATATGAATCAAACAAAAAAATATTCGATCAATTAACTTTAATCATAATTTGTAATTAATTTCTAACAGTAATTTTAACTCAAAAAATTTTCTTAAGATATAACTTCCTATTTAATTGTTATATAAATATAACATTAATTAACAGAATAATTTTCATATTATGAGATAATGGAATTTCTTTAATTTTCTACATTTTAACAAATGCGTATTGTAATCAGTGCCAATTCACAAACTACCCTTTTTTATTATTCATCAGAAACTTACAATCTGTATTTACAAAACACAATAAGTAATTTTGATGACTTGTACAAGTTGTACACACACACACACACACACACACACACTCACATATAACAGAAGATAACCTTGATGAGGGAGGCTATCCGTTGATAGAACTCTTCAGAACTTTAATTTAATTTAAAGAATATGTGTGTATAGGGTTAACAATTAAAAATGTATGTACCGTATTTTGCTCTAATGCTCTAAAAATAGTTACATTGCTCCATACTCATTTTCGTATATCATGTTTCACACTGATAGTAACTACAATAGGAAGAATATTTAAACTAGAATGACTAACCCTTTATTATTTGGTGTTCACTATTCAAATGTAATCGTATATTGGAATAGTTTTAGGTACACCTGCTACCAGCAATGAGAACACGATGCCTTCATAGCTGTTAATGGACTTTAATTTATTTCACGTGTAAGAAAAATAAGCGATATCCCATTATGTCAGTTAAATAAGTGAAATCAAATAAAATATAACACTATAATAGTTATACAACATTACAAAATTGAATCGATATATAACAAACGAAATAAAACACTGGTTACCTACTAAAACATTAATGCAGTTTAATTCAATTTCAATGCTTAACATACAATCCGTTTCAAACGACTTTTAATTTTTTAACTAGATTAAAAGCTTTGAGTAGGCATACTTGGTATTCACGTGGTATCACAACTTATAAGTTTTTTTTACTTAGAAAATGTTTTCAATTTAAGTGCTGTTTTTTCAACAGTGTTGTTTTGATTTTATTCTTAGAATAATTTTTATATCAAAAATATATTTAAATACTGAACAATTTTATGAAAATACACCCCATCAAATCACGTTTTTATCTCATCTACAAATTAATCACTTTTATTTTGCTTTAATTAAAAAAAAAAACGTTTAATTAAAAAAATCCTAAGTAATTTTTGGTCAACTATAATACATGTAAATTAATCTAAATATACTTTAGGGATAGATAATTCGCCAGAAGGGATTTTGACTTCCTGATCTGAATTTAGTTTTCATTTTATCTTTGTTTATAAACCCATATCAAGAACTAGAGTATATGGAATTTAAAGCTTAGTACACTGCAAATCAATTGTAGCTCCTTTGAAATGTAACTTACATAATATTTAATTTACAAACGACAAACCTACAAAATAAAATTTTAATTGTAAAACAAATTCATCCTATATCTCTCTCCAAATAATTAAAACAATATTTTACCTATAATGTGAAAATATCGTTGTTTTAACAAATTTCAATATAAATCATGATTTAAATGTTAATGATTTGCAAATCAATTTAACATTCACTACCTAACTCACCTAAAGTGATGAATTAATTAAGTTTTTATTCCTTTACATGATTCAACCAATATATTTATAACTCGTATAGTTGTTTACAATATTATTTTGCATGGCGTTTTAATTACTTTAGCCCCTTTAAATCGTCTGAATTATTTTTCCTACGTGTTTATAATTTATATACAATATATTATCAACACTATCAATAATTTAATCTTATTATAAATATGTTCTTAAATTGCTCGGGTGTTTTAATATATGCATTACGTAAAACTAGTTTTAATGTTCAATACATGTTAGATAATTCTTTATTTTATTCACCAATACATATACCGACTTTATAATAAAGGTCCATGGAATATAATGACTCCTTTGCAAATATTATGGGTTGGACATCAGCTTCAGTGATAACGGTTCAATGGTGTTTTATGTGTAGCTGTATATACATATGTACCTATCCAATTAATTGAACTGACCGCAAAGTTTGAGCAAACAATAATATAATACTATGTAGGTACTATTATTTACTATAATTTAAAAATGGAATTTTTATTAACAACTAATTCATTACCAAACATAAACTGATCGAGAATAATACAGACAATAATAACGACCGCTTTTGAATATGTAAAAGGTGTGTTTGACTTATCACTGGAACTTTTTACATTATATATATCTCAGTAAATGAATTGATTATTAATTAATAATTTTTGTGTCCAAAAATAGAAACACCGGTACATACACCATATTAAACATTGATTTAAATATTAAATGTATATGTTTATAACGTTGAGTATATTGAAAATATTTTATTAAATTTTAGCAGTTTAACATTTCAATCAATAATGCTAACATTCTCACATAAAACTAATATGAACTAAAATTTCAATAAAGTTGTAAGTAAAAAAATAAGTAATCTATTAGTATAGCTAAATATCTATACTTAAATTTAAAAAAAATATATAGAAAGGTACATTTCATTCAAATTTGTGTTATTATTTTTGTAAATCGTAATATGTATACGTATATTATTTTCATACGAATAAAAAATAAATTGAAAATAAGTAATTCATTTTTATGGCATATAATATAAAAAAAAACCATTAACATATAAATTACTAGTAATACAGCTCCACATTAACATAATTTAATTATATTCTCCTTAAAAGAATTATTATAATATTTATTTATATATAAATATAATGTACACATCTCAATTTTAATTGACTTTTATTTGTTAAATTATAACATATCAAGACTTTATCGATTCATGGATATAGATAAATAAATTTAAATTAATGATAGATACGTTAATTTAAAAGATAAATATTTGTTTATAATATGTTTATGTTAAATAAAAAATGTTTTCAGGCACCTAAATGAAAATTTAAAAAATATATTAATGTAAAATACAGAAGAGATGCAAATAACACGCATCCTCAAATAGCCATAGATACTCTGATTTAAGATTTCTATGCAAAAGGCTATTGTAAAATATAATCATATAGGTATTCACAGAGGGCAATCTACATATTATTATTATCCTGAACACAGATAATATAAAATTCGAAAAAAATTAGGAAGTTCTTCTACTGTAAAATAAAATAGGTGTCGAAGACTCGAGTATACATCTTCATCGAGTACCATCACTTTAATGGATGTGTTAAAATATAAATTCAATGAGAATTTATTCCATGCGAAAATTATTCTGAACGAAGACTGCCTTCTTCGTATTTCTTAGGGATTTATTATATATATATTTATGCTACTATTAGTATTAACTTTTCTGTTGGTAATAATAGGTAGATTCCAGAATAGGTATAATTATATGAAATTTTATGTATTTCAGAAATGTCACAATAACCTTAACAGTTAAGGCGTATAAAATATAAATAAAAAAAAATAAGTAAATTTAACTAATCTTTTCCTATCAAAATATTAATAAATCACATGTCTACGTATTATTATAATAATTATCACATAATTTCTAATAATATTATTAGCATTTGAGTGCTATTAATTTGTAAATCAATACTATTGATCTATGTAAATATAAATAGCTTGAAATTCATCTAAATATTGTTAAAAATGTTTTATTTATTGTAAAAACGTTATAAAATATCCTATAACACAAAATTTCAAATGCCTACAAATAACATTTTTTGAATTTCAACAGAACGGCTAAAATCTTTCTTGTTTGCTTAAATATCCGATTCATCGCCATTCAAACTTGAAATGTAGAAAAAAAAAATTGTGAATAACATATATTTTGGAGATTTTTAATAGCTATAAAAAAAATAAACTATTATGTAAGATCTAGAATTCAATATTCAAACTTTTTAACTGAGCTTAAAATTGTTATCAAAAATGTATAGAAAAAAACAAATACAATTCAAAAATGTCTAATGCCTATAAAATAGCTTAGAATAAGTCAAATTTCCATTGTGTATAGAAAATTATAATAAAGATAATATAATATTCAAACAAGTAAAACAACCATATTACAACAACAAAAAGCATTATTGATTGTTTTTATCTCCGATAGTTTGATATAATAAAGTTGAATAACATGAATATCGTATATTATGAAAACACGACATTTATGAAACAACTAAATAAGGGTTCAGTTTTTCAAGAATTTTGTACCCGCTGTTACTAGGATATCCAAACTATATCATTATTACATAAACATAGATACAGAAAACGAAACGGCAATAACGTCTCACGTTCAAAGGGGTGTGATCGTGTTTGAATAAAAGACGCCCATGCCAGTAATTATTATTATTGTCGCTCGTCAGTCAGCGCAGGTAGCGCAGAGAATCGTTATGTACGCAGTAAAAACGGGCAAAGGGTATGGGTAAAGGGTTCGAAAATCTGTTGTACACCGATGGTTTTGTTCGCGTCCCGTCCGAATTTAAACGATTTGTTATAGTATTAAATTTAACATGGGTATTACAATAATAATCATTACAAACAAAGTCCGAATCTCGATTCACATTTCACAGGTACCGACCTATATAATATATGTATACATATTATATACTATATATATAGGGTATAGGTATAGGTACCCGAAAGCTTTTCCACTTGCGGGATTCTCGAAACGGAATTAGACTCGCGGACATCAACAGCTGCTTCCTGCTGCTTGTCATACCTGCAACTTTCGATCGTCGTCCGTGACGTCCGTTCATCTCGTCGGCCCTATCATCATGTGCTGCATATTCTTCTTCAGCCCGCCGCGCGCCGGTAGTACGAGCGTGTCCAGAAAAGTTTTTTTCTCCTACTTTTCCACCAGAAATTGTTTCGTCCTCGCGTTTATTTCATGACGCTCCATACACTACCCCTATCTTCCCACCATTATATACTACCAACAACCCAACATGAAGATGAAAGAGTTGTAAAATCATCACTACCTTCCGCTACCACAGACAACGCCACTGTGCGTGCACACATATGTCTATACCGAACTTTCTTTTCACCTAAATATTTATACTATTACTATTACCTACCTACATTATTATTATTTTACGCAGTTATAATAATATAATCGTATTAAATATGTGCTATATACATCTGAAACAATTTATTCAATATTTTTTCATATTATCATATATTACGGACCACAATGTGTGGAAATTTATAAAGTATATTTCGTAGTTTGGTACCTAAAACTTTACCTTTTATGGTGACACTGATTGTGTTCGTGTCGATTTTTATGCAATACAATAGTATATTAATATATATCAAAAAACACAGTTCCCTCTCCTTGATGACATAATAAAATATCTTTCTGACCGACGATGATTTATTGCTTTTTTTCTTATATAAAGATAGCTTGTAATAACGTATACAAAAACAGCAGACCTCTCTCCCTGTGTTTACTTTACCAAGGCGGCAAGGCATGAAGAATGTATCGTTTATTTTCAACCAAATTCAGTGTTTACTGTTTATAATATTTGTACTAGGAGAGATTGAACAACTGAGTGCACATTAAGTTAAAAGTAAATAAATCTGCATAAAGCCTACAAAAATTGAATAATGGTACTTTTACAATTCACATTCCTATTTACATTTAATATATATAAAAGCAATTTATAAGACTGCTTAATCGTATTTTGACCATCCCAAAAATGTTCTACTATCGAAGTAAACTCACCATAACAAGTCAATCATTTTTCAAATGTTTAACTCAGAATGGAAGGCATATTTAAATCACTAAACTGAAATATATCCAACATATAATTATTATTTGGTATTGTAAATTATTTTTAAAAAATTTTAATGAAATTATACATTTTTAAATACTACATCACCTGTGAATGCATTTAATAATTTTTTAGTCGTATATATTGAGTTTAACTTTTTTATGCATACATACCTAATATATATGCCTTTTGCTGCTTCTACTAAATTCCTCCATCTATCTCTGTATCGGCATCCTGCATACTTGCTGTTTCTTCCACTTGGTTTAGACTTGTATAGATTATTTTAAGTTTTCATTGATTTAAATTTGGAGTATATTATAGATGTAGTTTCAATTAAAAATTCCTATGACTGTCTTATTTATTCTATTAACGTAGTATAATAAATATGCACTATAGTACTATACTGTATACGAATACAAGATAAAGTTATACGTATTAAAAAATATTCATTATAATTTGGAAGTTTATAACTAATAACTATCATTTTAATTTTAATTGAGGCCAAAAAATAAACATTTCATTTCATTCACTAATAGTGGATTATTATAAAAAGAATTTAAAATTTTGAAATCCTAGTTTTAAGTACACACGCTATTAACCCTTTCAGTCCCCATGTACATTATAATGTACATACATTTTTATAATTGATAATTAAATAATGATAAGCGCTACGTTCGTTATCGTGTTGTCTATGAATTCGTTATAATGTGTAGAATCAGAATAAAATATAATATCTTACATAAGTGTTACCAACATTATTAAATTCAACTGCAAAAGGGAAAAAATATGATAATCATAACCTGATTATTTTTCGATATGTTTTTTTCCCTCCTGAATGTATGTGATAATTTAAAATGTTGTGCATTTTTTTTATCAATTCTTGATATATTTGTTGATGTTTTGCCACCGGTTTCGTTATTATACGTACAATATCACGGAGTTTATAGAAGGTACTATTTATGTACATTACAATGTACATTGGGACTCGTCGGCTCAACACGACCGCGCGAGGCGCGACGGACTAACGGGCGACATGAACGTCATAATGCTATTATTGCTATTAGTAGTTTGACGTTCGATTTGTTGTTATTTTCCGTCGTTACTTGTTACTATATTATTTTTATTTTAAACTTGTTTTTAATTTCAGTACTTATATAGTAAAAGATATAGTACGGCTAAAAATAATATTTGTTATAGGTATCTATAAATAATAAATATGCATTAAATAAAACATTTATATATTATTAGTTATTATTAATAGCTAGTATTACAATATAGATATCTGTTTTAAAAATATTGGATTAGATGATAAAATGATTTATTTATACGAGTACACATTATATCACAAATATTGTGGAGGAAATTACATTTTTAGATCTCAAAATAATAAAAACATAAATGTGTAGCGTTCGATTAAAGTATGTTATTTTTATACCGTTGAGTCCCAATGTACATTATAATGTACATTACGAATTCTCCGAAAATAAGTGTGCCAAAATTTTTTAATTCACAGGATCACTCATAAATACGGTAAATAAAAAGAAAATAATGAAAAAAAATTTTTTTTCCAAAAAAAAAAAAAGTCGGGACTGAAAGGGTTAATTTAAAAATAATATTGAAAGTAGTTTATTTGTTCATTAGTCAATTGTATACAAAAAATTATTATATTATTATATTATATTTGTATAAGATAAAATAAATATTTAAAAGGTTGGTATTATTTTATTTTTGCTTATCTAATATATTTTAATAATAAATATCGATTTCAATAAAATTTAACTAATAAAAATTATTCACCTATTTAAAATAATTTGTTAGAAATAGAATAGTAACATGAGCCAAAATGTTTGAAATTGTATTCAATTTCTTCAGTCTATAATTTTTATCATAAACGCTATCAAGTTTGGTTTTTATAGATTTTCCTTAATTTCCTGGGACTTGAAAAATTTTATCTTTAACTTCTTCGGCTATTAAAATAGAATCTGTCAATAGGACGCCTTGTTTTTCTAAACTAGTAATTTTATCCACTAAAAATCCAAAGTGTGTTTTAATGAAAATTAAATTAGTTGGATCTTCCATCAACGTTTTTGTAATATTAACTGAACGTGCATCATTTTTATCAAAGGTTTGCATAACTCTAAAATATGTATCAAAATGATGACAATCATATGCCGCTGCGTCCAACCATGTACCCCAACATGTAATAATTGTTTGAGGTGGTAAAGTAACTTCAGGAGCAATAGTTTGAAAAGCATTTATTCTTGATGGAGCCTTTAAAAATACTTTTTTACCATTAGAAATTAAACATCGACTTTTGAAAAATGTTTATGATTTATAATTATTGCATATTACAGATAATTTAAAATAAGAGCAGATAGCATTTCAAAGCATTACAACTAATTAGTATATATACATTTTATTTATTCATATTTGTTACAATTTTTTTCTAAAAATTGTCTTTAATGGCTTTTTAAAATAATCACGATTTTAACAATGCTTTTGTTTATGTGTATGTGTTTATGTTTTAAAAACTAGTAATCGTAAACACTTGCAGCATTCCGCTTTAGTTACTTATTTTATAATTTTTTATGCACAATGCAATGCTCAAAATATTTAGAGTAATAATAAAATATTTGTGACCCAAACCTATTCACAATATTTGATAGTACATCGGTATTAACTTTTCGGTAAAAATTCAGGGATGACTAACAAACAACTTGCGTCTTATTTAAGAAAATAAATTATTTTTATAAATATACATATCATATAATAAATTTCATATTATAGCTTCAGATGTATTAATTTACAATTTAAACGTTAAGATTGTATGAGTAAATATTTCTACATAAAGTTAAATATTTTGCCATTGAAGTATTTTTTGGTAAACTTTTTAATATCTGGTCGCATTGTACAATAGCATAATATTGACCTTACTATTTTAAGAATAGAGATTATTATTATTTCGTATGGCAGCAATAACACGATAACGTTTAAAATACAATACAATAAATTAAATTAATAAGATCTATAGGTGATATAACAGTACATTATATATAATTTAATCAAATCTAGATTTTTGTCCAAGGTTCTTATCCAATCAAATGCTTCCTTCGTAACTTCATGAATCCCATTAATGTCCGACACTAACCATCTATTCGAGCGTTCATCTGTAATATTTCTAATAGTCTGTGTGTCATTTCCACAATCACATTCTGGATAGTCCTATAATTTTCACTTGAACATCATATGTTCACATCTTATGTGTCCAATTCTTAATCGGTTAAGACTTAGAATTATAAATCCCTATTCCATGCCTATGCTAATCTCAGGAAATATATGTTTTTGGTTTTTTTTTATTTCTAAAGATAAAAATATTCAAAATATTAGAGAAGGTAAGAAACGGTAGCATTTAGTTAGTACCTACAAATTTGAGTAATAGTTAAAAAATATGTTAAATTTTATAAAGTTGTGATAACGTTTTATGTACCTACCTAATTAAAATGATATAAGAGTACGAAATTTACTAACCCGATTTTTAATAAAAATGTCTTACAATGATGAAAAAAAAAATAGCAAATATAGATACATCTACAGGCTACATTTGGCTTACTTACAATTTATTTTATAACAAACAAAATACATTCACTATTTATTATCTACATTATGCATATTAAAAATAATATAAAAATATTTAAACCTTCGCCGTTCGAAAGTATTTAAAAAATAAATTCATTTTAATAAATTACCTATAAAAAAACAGCCACAATAGTTAGTTTTATGTTAATCGTTTTATGAAAAGAAAATATATTTTATGATCTTCTTTTTCCTTTTTAATAATTGCTTGATAAAAGTGAATTATGTAGTTTAATATCTTTCAAAACAATCTTCATTCAAAATCAGAATAATTCCTACTATTTTTATATCAATTGTTTCACTTTTTTCTACTTTTTAACCCTAAATTCTATGTATCTATATTTCTTTTAAGAAATATTAAAATTAGAAAAATTTAAGGGCCAGATATTTTAATTTAATGTAAAAACAATTAAGATATAATATATAGTTAATAATATATTTTATTTTTTTTATTATTAAAACGAATATACCCTCGGTGACATCAGCCATTGGGTTAGTTTAAAATAAACCTTTGTATTTGAAGCCTTAAATAAATTTAAAAAAATATATATTATTAATATTAATATATGTTATATTAGTTGTACATTTTATTTTAGCAATATATACTTTAGTGTTTAGATAATTTATAAGTAAAGTTTTATCAAATAAATAATAAATAATTCTCATTGGGAGAAATTTCTTAACTATTTTCAAAAGTATATTAAAATGCCTTGTAGTGTATTAATCACACATTTTTCTGAGCTTTTCTATGACTCTAAAATAATGATTTCCATCCAAAATAAACTCGTTAAAATCTTCATAAAAAAATCAATTAGGAAGTGAAAAAATCACATTTTAATCATGAATTGCTCAAAATTATTATTTAGAGTACGAAATTAGATATATTATTTAATTATTTAAGTAATACGCTAAATGTTTGTAATTTTTATTAACAAGACATTTATAAGTTTGCAAATATAATTAAAACTTGACTGATATCAATCACTAGATGAAACCTTAGCGATATCAATAACCTAAGCTATATTATGTCCAATAATATAAATTGTTCATTATATTTTTCTGCCAATTAATTCAATTCAGTTTTTCATGATGAATAAAAAGAAAACTGAAGACATTTTCAACACTTCTAAGGCATGCAAAATACCATAATTGATTCGTTACAATATACATACATAACAATATGTATACATATTTATTTATTTTGTAGTTAATTTATATAAAATAGCTTGTTATTAATTAAATCACGAATTGATTATATTATTATATTGTTACAATGCTATAACAAAATATCAACGACTCACAAACACTATTTTAGCAAGTTAAAATAATTATACATCAATAATAGCTCTAATTAATTTTTTTGAATTTAAGTACAATTATTTTTGAGTATCTACTAGATATATATAGATACATCGTAAGAAATACGCCTTAGCAAAATTGCTAGTAAAATGTGCCTAATGTTCCATTTAGTTTTTAAAATCTAATAATATAATAATAATTTTGTTCTAATTTCAAAAAAAAAAACGATTTTCATGGTCAAAGTTTTAAATTTTGAAGACATAAATATAAACATTATATTATTTGATATTTTGGGAAAAAATGTTTCTTTTACATTATAGTATATATTTGTTTTTTATTTTAACCACAGTACCTACCTGTTCTACCTATATGTATTATATTACGCTTTTGCCTTGGCTTATTTAAAATACTATTGATTTGGATATAATATATATATATATGTTTTTAATGGTTGTTAATATCGCCAACTCATTAACAATTTCAACTTTTTCCAGCAACAATATTTTTACGGTGTGAATAACGTTAAGACAATTTTACATTGGAGAATAGATATATCTAGTCAGTTTTACCATGTCTGTGTTGTGCTTAAAGAAATACATAGTAGACCAGTTTAAAAATGTGGAATTATAACAATATGAAGTATTTTTTTTTAGATAATGGCCCCTAAATAGTTCTTCACCTTAGAGCTAGAAGAAAAAATTCTAGTTGCGGCACTGACTTGAAGATATATAAACAACAATTTGATCACGTTCATTGATTCGTATATTAGGTACATCCAGATGTCTACACAAAATAAGTAGATACTCAGCATAATAAACTACATACTCCATTATTTTATCACAATAATGACATGTCCGTTAAAATACTACAATATAGTAATCACCATAAAATATATTCTATACATTATATTATAATGGTACATTGATACTTAAACAGAAACAGAATATAATAAAATATGAACGTATGCCTACACATGTGGTATAATATTTATTAATAATATGTAATAGATGTATACTTGTAAGTATACACCGTGTGCAGGTACCCTCACCACACCAACCCTATCAGCCCGTGTTGTGTGTAAACCACAAACTACATACAGAACATTTTTGGGATTCCCACTAAGGGACGGGGGCTTCGTGGCACGCGCCATGGGACATAATATTATAATATTATCGTGCATACAGATTTAAACGTAGGTACACATCGAAAACACTACTGAAACGGGAAAAAAATGCGAAACGAACGAAACTACACCATACACCTTACACCTACTATTGTCTATAATCTATATAACATTCGACATCCAACATCCAACATCCTAATGCTGTATACAGATTGGCTCACTAATCATGATCTTTGATAAATCTCTCCCATTTTTTCTTTCTATAATTAATTTTCAAGACTCGTATGTTTGAACACAGTGGCGTTATGAAGAGGTCTTTGAGAGGCTATTATGTGTGTCCTCTGAACTTTTCAGTGGATGGTTTGGGTAATCGGTAGCTCGTGACCATAGGCGCACATAGGGTGTGAATTTAGTGGGTGCTGAAATAATTTATAGTACACAGACCCATGGGGAGCGAAGCCCCCCACTACA
The DNA here is from genome assembly GCF_037042655.1 of Diuraphis noxia. Classification (NCBI taxonomy): domain Eukaryota; kingdom Metazoa; phylum Arthropoda; class Insecta; order Hemiptera; family Aphididae; genus Diuraphis; species Diuraphis noxia. Next base: position 40,114,410 of record NW_028301712.1, on the reverse strand, counting down.
CCACCCTAATACTATAACAATTGCATTGCAATAATTATAAATTTTATTAGAAATAAAAATAAATATTTTGTAATTATATTAAAAGTTATAATAACATGTAATCATTAATTATTAATGCTAGACAAAATTTAATTTTCTGTTTGATATTGCAAATGTTTGCATTATAATTTCCCCCTCCATTTTATTGGTAAGATCTCTCTCAATGCTAAGCGTAGATAGCTTAGTAAATCTTTCTATCTTTCTTGGCCCATATTGGAGCGTAACCAGTTTTTCAATCTACGCATAGCTGAGAAGGAGCGTTCACACGTTGACGAAGAAATTGGAATTGTTATTCCCAATAGCTTACAGTCATTTAGAAACGAACTTTTATAACATTGATTTTTCATGCCTTCATATATAAAGCTGGCTGGTCGACTATTCATTAAAACCATCATTTCTGCTGATAAACTAACTGTTGATATTTTCAAAATATCCTGATATACATAAACAGATTTATATAATAATATTTCAAAAGATATAACTATGTAATAAATATTTAAGTTATATATATAATAGTTTATGCGGTGCTAATTTTAAACCTGGGAGTGCTAAGCACCCCCCTATGTGCGCCTATGCTCGTGACTAACACATCTAGATCTGGGGGTTTATTTTGTATGGCATGCGAATATTGTTCGTACATACGATCGTTTATACGTACATTAAGTTCGTAGACAAACGTCACTTGGTATTTTGTAGAGCTTACAAAATTTAGATCTATAAATCATTGGCCATAAGAAAATATATCGTATTGCATGTATATTTTTAAGTATAAAGTCATTATGCTATGAGTTTATGACGTACCTATATCCGTAATTGAATTTTTTTGTACTCATACGAAAATTGTATGGCCGCTTATATTTAGAAATACGTAGGTACATCGTATAGCCCACCGTACTAATATGATAAAATGAATATTATTATGTAGGTATACCTTTTTTATTTTTTTTTCTGTTTGTCATCAGCTTTTGGAGCAGTACAAATACATCGATTTTTTACTTCAGCCCCTTTTCTAATCAGGAAATGAATCTTTTTAGCACATTGGGTGGAGTGGGAGGGTAATCAAAGTAAATAATTCCTAATAGTTTTCGAAAGAGTCGGGAAAAATCAAAAAAAAAAAAAAAAAAAAATTGGATAAACAGGAATTTTTACACAAGACCTGCAGTTTTCGAAGAAATAGTTTTATTTTATTTTTGATAGAGCATAAAATCAATTAGTAATAACTATGAATACTTTAATCAATAATTAAAAAAAAAAAACTATTTAATTATTTAATTATTTAATAGTGCCAGAAATTTTGGTTTTTTAATATTTTTTTTAATTTTCATCGATAAAATTATTTGTAAGCTCGTTCAATAAACTTGAAAATTTAACACAAGGCCTCATAAGTTATTATTAGTGTAACAAAAAAGAATTGATCGTAAACTAACAATAATATATTGTTATGAATGTCTGAAGTTAAAAGCTAATAATTTTTCAAGTTTATATTTAATATGAAAAATTCGTCAAAATCATGAAAAGTTAGAAATTCATAAAAACGTTTCTTTTAATATCTAAAATTTTAAAATTTAATAAAAGATACCTCATTAGTAGGAAATCTCGATTTGTGAACGTTCTAAAACTTCGGATTCTAAAGCATTCCTATATTTTAATATTATACAACGGCAATAAACTAAAATTTCATATACAACTTAACATCCTTTATATTTTATAATAAACCATAATTAAAAAGAATAGCACCATTATTAAAATGTTTATTTCTTCAACTGTAGGTAATTATTAAAATATTTATTCAGGACAAGTCTAATTAAAACTGTTTGAAGAAAAATATTTAACAGTTAAAAAGATCATTATAATTTATTGATTTTTTTCAAAAAATAATTAGCTCATCTTCTCGTTAATTGGTAATAACATAGGTAAATCATTTTAAAACCCAGCATTACAAAGTAGGTATTGAATTTCCTTGTATCGTGACCGTGGTGGTAACTAATTTCTACTAACTGATCACTAATACCGGTACAAACAGCAACCTATCTACATCCATCACATTTGTCACCATATAATAGTATACATTTGACGATTTACGTCAGTTGATTGTGTTGAGCTTTTTCAAACTTTTTAACGATGAAGATAAGATGAATATTTCTACTTGTAAAATCTCTCTCACATTTAGAAATATTTAAAATGACTTAAGAACCACAATTGTGGTAGAACTTTACATTGAAAGAGAAAGACTAGTTAATAATGATGAACTTAATTATTTAAGCAACTGACTAACAGCACCATATTTAACTGTAATGAATTTCCTAAACAGGTACATTTGAATGAGTAAATTTTAATTTAAATGCTTACGAAATTAAATTATTTTACCTATGTAATGTTATTAAAAAAAAGTTTGTTTGTTGTTCTTAAATTACAAGATAAAAATGACCTATTGATTTATTAGAATTCTCACTCAGCCACCACCTTCAACACTCGTGATTAAAAAGGTTGTTGATTGGTATGTTGTGCGAGAAAAACTTTACCACCCCATAAACGTATGGGCCGTTTCCAAGGTTCTTCACGAAAATGTTTTAGTTTCAATCGTAGATTATAGGGTCACAGGCAATCGCTCACAGTGGAAGTTGATTTATTATGACCAGCAGTTACCGCATGGTGACGTATGTTACCTGGTTACACACGTTTAGTCACGAATCATGTACAATCCCGCTGTCGGCAGATTGGTCACCGTATCATCGCTTGTCGTAGTCATACAAACGGGTGGTAAGGACAAGCTATTGATTTTGCAATTACAAAAGCCACCGGAATCCATCATCGAGAGTTGTACAGTGGAAACATTATTTACAGACCACTGATCTGCACACATCCCCAATCATCGTGCGAGGCCACCCGGCTTTGCACCAGACGAGGTATACACCCTAGAACCTGCGAAGGAGGATTCAGACGAAAGCTCACATGGCTTTTAGTTTTGACATTTCCCGTCATAATATATCTTCCAAAACTGCTGGTCCCTTCAATATATTTATACATATTACATATTATATATCCGCTCATTCCAACGACCATCCTACGAGCTGTGTACATCCACACTTACCACCCCCGTACATCGTGCTCACGTTCGCGTTGATTTTCACGTTGACGAGAAATCTTCTCCACACGCCCATACCTTTTTACATACCATATAATTCAGACCAAAAATTAGAGTAAGTCGTGGATATCGCTCAGCTGTACAGTAGGTTAACAAGTGGGTTACTGTAATGGATGGAATTAAATTTAAATCCAATGATATCATATATAAATTCAATTCAAAAAATTTTTTGTGATAAAGATTGAAAAACTTATAAGGAATCTTGTATTAAATTTTCAAGCTTTTATACCCAACAAATACATTTTTATCAATATTAATTTTAAAAAAACTAATAATGATCAAAAATTGCATATGCCTATGAATAGTTCAACATAAATCGAAAATTTTTGAAAATTGCATGGTGGATAGAATATACTTATATAAACATTCGGTGAAAATTTCATGTGTTTATGGTAATTTGTTTTTAAGTTACATCAAAAACCAAAATTTATTTTGTCAAAAACTGATTGTGCGTAAAATTTCCGGTTTTTCCCTTAATTTTTAGTTTGTTTATCTCAATTATTGAGAATTTTTACTTTTGACCCCTCCCCCCCTCGTCTACAAAAAAAACGTGATGACAGACACAAAAAAAAAAGCACATCATGGTAAATCAATACATTCCTCGCTTCACTCAGAATCTAAAATCCATTAAATGTGTCATCTCGTATACAAATGCACGTTTTTCCTGTCAAAAGCCACTATTCTATCTATATACGAATGTACCTACAACATAATATATTTATATAGAAGCTTTTAAAAAAAAAAATAATAATGTATCTATGTGTATGCCAATTAAAACTGCGTCGCATTCAAATAGTACATAGTTCGTTATATATGGAATGATTCATGCTCCATGATTTTTATATTAATAATTTTAGCTCAAATTTTTGGAATTTCAAAGTCTGTTTAATGATTATTTTTCCGAATATTTAGATTTTCAAACTATTAAAATAATTTTTGTGGTGATTCAAACTTATTACTTCAATTTAAAAAGTGTAAACTGATTCTTTTTCACAATAAATATATAACCAAATAACTTTTCAAAAAATATGTATATAAGTGATTTAAATAATTTCTAAATTATTAAAATATTGAATATTACTCTTGCAGTTTCTGACAAAATACATACCAAGTTTTTTTTTTTTTTTTTGGGGGGGGGGGGTAGTGAACGGTTTTTAAATAACATTTAACAACTTGTTATTTGTTAAAAAAAAGATTCCAAAGTATAACATTTTAGATTGGGGTGCAAAAACACTTGCCTCTTCGGACGACTATAACAAAGCATTTAGGTTTTTCTGGCAAACCAAATGTTTAACAAAGGGGGGTTAGTAGTTGGAGCACAATCCAGCCCCTTAAGTACTTTGAAAGTTGAAAAAATTGAGAAAGGGTTTTGCACAAACGACAAGATTAAGACCACAAACAAAGCATTAACGAATGGCATATAAGTTTGATTTTAAAATTCCACGATTGGTAGCAAAGTATGTCGATAGTTCTCCACTTTGAAAGTTGAATAACTTGGAAAGGGGTTGAATACAAATAACAAGATTAATATTCATTATGTTTCGAAATGTCAAAGGGGGTGGGGAGAGCACGGAGCTGATAATAATCAAATCGTCATAATCCATAAGTTCCATATCTTCCAATTATATTAAAATAGACTTCTTATACATATAAATTTTGTGAAAAATCATTTACTCAACAATTTACAGTAAAAATGGTATTTCTCATTTGAATATCACCGAAAAACACTTTTTAGATAGTAAACAATTCTAAGTATTTAAAAAAAAATCCTTAAGTATACTTAAAAATTCAAAAACTTTAGTTTTAATTAATGTATTACTTAAGAATAAAAAAGGGTAAACATGATTGGTGATCTTATATATAAGATATATTTATATGGAGAGAGAGAGAGAGAGAAAGTTTCGTTTCGGTATTGCATTAGAAACTCTATTAACTCCTAATAAGTGAATTTCGTTTATTGATAAGGAATGTTATACAAAATACAAGTACGATAATCTAATCATATATTTCTTAAGTTAAAACAACCTACTAGTGTATTTTCTGTATTGAGTATTACAAACATAGACCTAATCACGATAAACTCACCATTGAGTAAGAGAGATTAAAATATAATGTCCAGGCACGTAGCTAAGGGAGGCCTAGGGTGTGCCTGGCCTACCCTAATATTTGTCCGGCCTTAGGAAAGCCCACCCAAAGTATTCAGGAGGGCCCATTATTATATAATGGCTTTTAATTGTTTTCAAATTTTTAATAGATTTTCCATAAACATAAAAATAGAAAAATACTTTTATATTAGTACTTATATATATTATATTTATTGTATTTCATTTCAAAATTGTGTTTATATATATTAAATATTTGGATTTTATTATCATTATAATTATTAAAAGCATTATTTTGTACCTATTTGATTTTTATTTATGTATTAAAATTTTTTTTTATTATTATACTTACTATAGTTACTTGCAAAATGATAAAATATGGTATCATTACTTATTAGGTTTTATATACTTATAATATATTTGTAGTAATGATGATATGCTGATAACTACCATTTTATAATATACAAATGTTGGGAAGAAGGGAGCCCACCTAAAATTGGCCCTGCTAGTGAATATTTTCTGACTACGTGCCTGATAATGTCTAGTAGTAAAAAAATCATAGAAAGTAGCCTCATTCAAATCAAGAATAAATCAGCTTTTTATACCATTTGGCATTTTTTTTTAAGTACGTATACTGCTTCAAATCATAATATTAAAAATATGGGTTCCCAGTTCGAAAAAATAAGTTAATACAAAAATAAAGGTGAATAAAACAAGGGGAACATAAAACGTTACAGTTGCCTAACCTAACCTTTATCTTGAATTGTCCAAAAATAAAATCTCTAAAAATTTTAACAGTTTCAGAAGTGCTCGTACTTAAAAAAAATCACTTTTTATGTTAATTTCCAAAAAGTTTTGTAGTTTTTGAATTTAAGAATGTGGTGTCAAACTTGACAAATTATTATTGTAGTATTACGGAACAGTGCAATATATGAACAATAAGAGAGCGTAGATGAAAAACACCGTAATATCGGTGTATTGTTTGGCGATATAATCGATATGATTGAAACAACAACAATGGAAAAAAAAACAGAAAATGTGCGTGCGTATAAACTTCAGTGGACGAAGGGATATACGGTCAGTCTTTTCCCCTCTCTCCAGCAACACATCCCGTGGCACATTGATTGCCAATTTTTGGCTAGCTATAGATAGTTATGAAACAGGCAAAAATAAAGTTTATTTTTTACTCTCCTGTAAAAAGTCAAACCATATTTCACACCTTGGCTATTTTTCACGGGCCCACAAAAGATGCACACCATCTAATGTTTACCGACGTACGAAGTACGATTGGCTGTGATATCACATTTCGACAGTTTTAATAATATAATGTTCTGTTTTCCTCATATATTCTCATATAGTATTACATTGGCATCCGTTTTCCATCAAATGTTTATTATATATATATATATATATATATAAAGTTAGCAATATGTGTTGTATAATATATTATATAAGTATGAAAATCCATCAACAACCCATATCTAACACTCTGAAGGAGAGAGCCTCTTACCTATTTATAGTATATAGTATTGTACCAATGTGCCTATACTATATTATATGCAGAACGCCATCACAAATATCAGTAAATTTCACGTTTAAATCTATCGAAATTCACCGTATGCCCCAACTACTAGGAGAGTACTTACTATAGTTTAGTTGAATTTTGGCAACGTTCTAAAATGTTAAAAATTATGAATAAATGTTGATGGATAATTGTTGTATCACTATTCTATCGAAAACGTTTAAAATTTAATCTAGATATACGATAAAACCAATGGTTATAATTATATTGATAAAATATTAACAATTAAACGAGCACAATTTAAATAACAATAATTAATCGTAAAAATTAAAAGTTATTTTTTTTTGAAAAAAATTAACACGGTGTTGTTATTAACTCTGTATTATCTTAATATTTACAATAAGTAAAAATTACTTACAACTTTCCGAAGAAACAAATTTGATATGGTCAATTTTATTTTTGAAATATAGTCTTATTAAATATTTCTTCATAACATTCTACTTTAGTTGCTTTATTGCCTAAAATATAGAAACTGTTGTTATAAGTTGTAGCTTAAATGAGCATCAAACACATTCTAACGGAATGCCTGACATAAAGAGATCAGGAAAAATACAAACCTATTAGAATACATTTCCACATCACTTAGAAATTCCCCAGACTCGACTAAATCAATAGTAGACTTATCAAAATGAATAAATAAAACGTACAACTTATTACTATACAAAATATATAATACAAATAATAAATTTATTTTGTGAATTCCAATAGCCTTTGATACTGAGGGTTAAATGAAGTTCAAAAAAAAAAGTTGTAGCTTTCAACATACCCGATGTTTCATAAATCTTAACCAATTTTTTGTTATAAATGTATATACGAAAAAAAGTCTGTATACTTGCAACTAATTAATCAAGCGCCTCTATAATAACAAAAAAAATTATTTATTTGAATTCTAATAATTTTTTGATAGTTAAAAATGTAAAATATTTTGTAAGCAATACCTTTATTGTTGTGGCCATAACATGACTGTTTTCCTGGATAACATGACGTATAGTGAACACAATTTGATAAAATATATTAAAGTTGTTCATAATAAACGATTTACAGGAAATCAATTCTAAAAAATATATAACATATAAAAATATAATTAAAATCTATATACAATATATAAATTATTGTTTTATTTATTTATTAATTTAATTATATCAATATTAAACAATTACTTTTACAATGTTAATTACGATATACTTATACTATTAATATGTTTCCAATTGTGCTTACAATAATATTTACAATAACTTAAAATGTTGGTTAGCTTATAGGTAAGTCTAGATCTGAATCTGAATCTGAAACATCTTCTTTAGATTAAATTATTTACCCTAGGGTAGCCGTGGTTTTAGTCTTTTTTTTTAAATTTATTAATTTAATTTTGTCAATACACCAAGTATTTTTACAATGCTTTTACTTTGCTTTTTCTTTGCTTTTACTTTGCTTTTACAATATTATAAAGTTAATTAATTAAGCTTTACAAATAAGTTTATGGATACATTTTAGCTTGATTATGAGTCTGGTCAAGCTAAAATGTATCCGTAAACTTATTTGTAAACCTTAATTAATTAACTTTATAATATTGTAAAAACGTTGTAAAAGCATTGTAAGAATTGTAGCGGATATTCTGCTAATTTTATAGTGGAGTGCTCCGTCAGCTTTGTGCAGTTTTTCATGGAAATTATTGAAATGTTGCGTTGACCATTTATATACCTACTATACAAATCTATGTGAGATTTTTTATAAAGTGTTTAATGAAAAAAAACATTTGAAAGGTATAATGGAAATCTCTTTTTTGGGTCCCTGAATAATTCTAAATAATTCTTTTTTTTTTATTTATAATTTTATATGAAAATAATACAATAAAACTTGTCTAAAATTTGAAAAATCTATGTTCAGTTTTCACATCATATTTATATTTTCTAAAAAAAAACTTATCTTTAATATTACTTACATAATTTTAGCATCTCTTGCATACCATCTTGGTTGCTCAAATACCGTACGTTCATCGCGACTATTACGCGAACAAAAGTTTAAAGTACAATGTCTGAGTTTCTATATGTGACAAAGTCTAATCAAAATACAAACCTACATTTTTTCGTTAACAGACACGCAGACTGCTCGTCTTCTACGTAACGCACGTTCGTCTTCTGAGTATACATCATAAGACTATGTAAAACTATGCACGATAATAGCATGATAATATGATTTGGTGTATTATAGACTATATAGTTATAGTCACACGAAAATTGTATCGTGGTCGTATTGTCACGTCAAAATAATTGACAAAATGTGCCACGTGGAGTTCAATGCCGAATGATGATAACGTTATTTTTATTGTGACAATCTGGTTGCATCTCACGTTTAAAAGAGCATACAAAATAAGAAAAGATGTTTTTAAGTTAAAACTATTAAAAACGATTTAGTCAAAATTAAATGTAAAATGAGATATTATATAGGGTATTTTGAATGTCCGAATGATGTCGTTGGTCAAGGCTCAATATAATTACCTATCTTACATATTGTGTAAACGTTGTTCGATTAACACATTTATTTACCACCCTAAAAATTTTATTTTTGATATTTTTGATTTGCATTTAAATGTATTTTTTTTTTTTTGCTTAAGACGATAAAAGTATTACGCTTAATTTTTTTTTAATTCTAAAAATACTAAAAGAATAATATCAGTTGCTCCATGTTGTGCTGTTATAAGCGTCTTTTATACGGCTATAGAAGCGTATACGTAAAACAATTACTGCTTATTATAAGATTTTATATATTTATATTTCCAAAAATCTAAGCACTTAAAACAAATATTGACAACACTAACATTGTCAGTGTATAAAATCACATCACATGCGTACAACAAAAGTTAAAAAATATACTTCAAATATAATTAAATTGTTGTGTGAAGTGAACTACTGTTACTCATATAGATAAGCAGTTACGACGAGCCAGGCCAAATGACGTGAAGCGTCTTCATACAATTCTTCATAACTCATTAAACAATGCGAGTAGAAACGTTTTGTAATAATTAATAATACCATTTTTCTTAGAACATATTGAATATTCTTTTAAATAAAAATAAATAAATATTTTTTGTATTTTGTGGTTCTTTAAAATAATATAACATAACCACATTTTGTACCAAATCACAGGAGCCATCAGGGGCCAGTCTGATAAAAATACAATTTTACAAATTAACATCCTAAATTCCTAAACTGTTCTAAATGAATTAATTATTCATACTCAACCTCAAAGTATTATGTATTCTTGAACAGAAGATTATTATTTGAAAAATGATGAAATTTCCATTATCAGTTGAACCTCATGAAGATGATATTAACCACGTTTTAAAGGAAAATTGTAAAATAATAAGTATACACACAGGTGCAGCATATTTCACCTGACAATATATCTTGAATTTAATGGCTTGATAAATATTTGTTTAAAATGCTGAAAAACATAATATGAATAATTTTAAAACATTGAATTTAAATAAAAATAAAAGTTTTATAAAACTATTTATCAATGCAAAAATTCTTATATAAGTCTGAAACGTATACTGGCGGACGGTCCGTATGGTTTAGGTATACAAGTACTGACATTACAAATAAAATAACTATATGAGCATTACCAATTAAATGTCCACAACCCATTTTTGCACACCTTTAAATGACATTTTATTCTATCATATAATTTAATGATATACCTATGGTTTTTATCACTAATTCATTTTACCTGTAGGTACTATGATGAGGGGAATATGTCGACTACTTATTGTTCTGTTGGACCGATTTAGAATTTGTACTACACTAGACGCTAAATTCTTTGCAAGCATTTGTATTAAACATTAAAATATAGTACCTATTAATATTTATTCAAAATAATATTTAGTAAATGATTTTTTAAAGAAAAAATCTTGTCAACTTATGTATATGTATAATATAAAACGCGTGATTTTAACAAGTTAATGAAATTGATGAGTTTGCCTGTAGTCCTATACGACTTTTTTTATGAAACAGGAAATAAACCCTAAGAATCGTATTTAAATATTTTAAATAACACAGTAGTACAATACCTTAAAAAACGGTTTGGGAACCGTACCACGCCCACCTGTCGCGAATGCACAATAACGCGTCGGCTGTTTTCATTATAATACAACAGCGACACACACCACCACATATAAAACGGTTATTTTCGCACGTGTCCAAACTCCTAAGTAATTGTCGTAGAAAACAGTCTGCCCTGTCTATCGCCGGTTGATTTATCGTCGGTGGCAGAAGAGTTGCGATTTTCTCTCTCTTTCTCTCTCCACATCGCTCTAAATATATATACATACTTTTCGTCACCGTGATTGTCGTACACACGTATATATACGCATTATTATATATGTAATATGTGTGGTGTGTATATAATATATTATAACTTCTTAAAAGTCGGCTCGCCTCTCACACACTCTCGTACATAAGACGTCCAAACATTTACTCCACCGCAAGGGGAAAATTTGATTAAATCGTCGTCCACCACTCATCACAATAAATTCACGGTTTTTTACTTTTCGTAACAGATAAAATCGTTTGATGACGAGGGTGTATCACTTATTATTATATATTTATACGTAAGTATATAATGTATTTTATATTTAAATACACAAAAACAGAATTATTACTATTTATATTACTTACTATGTTGGAACAAAAAATACATCAATACAATTGCGTCTAGATTTCAATAAATTAATTTCACATTGACACTCAACTCCAGAAATCGGATGATCACCTAAATTAATTATGTGCGTTACCATGTAAATGAATACTTCATTACAGTCAGATTTTGTTTACTAAACCTAATTATTTACAAACGACTAATCTGAATTGGAAACCATATCGTACTAATGTATAAAACAAAGTTATTAAGCAATACAAGTTATGCTTCGCAATAATTTTAAATCAACCCTAAATTTCTCTACGCTTTTGCACAGATGGTATTAATATGCGAATTGTAAATTAGATCCAGTGTTAACAAATTTGACAACAAAATATCCAAGTCGCTATATTGTTTTCTACCGTTTCCAATTTCTCGTTATTAATTGCGAAATCTACTATTAATTAACATCGGCTCGGATTACGATAAAAGTATATATATTTGCATTTGTCTATATTTACAAATATAAACCATATAATTAAATATGAATACCCCTTTCAATAAATCGATTGAGGTCGTATTTTAATATTAATCACTCCACGCACACATAATATACGCGACTGACCATAAACGGATTTACTATTGCATTATTATACAGGATAATCCATTTAAGTGGGTAACACTAATTATCTCGGAAAGTATTAACTTTTTTTAATTTTTTTTTTACTTTTAGATTTATGTTGCTCTAAAATTGTATAATATTTAAAAAAATTTCACCCTTATATTTATTGGTGAAACCAATATCAACTTTTGATTTTCAAATGGTAACATATACCTAATAAAAATATCATGAATTAATGAAACCATTTTTAGTATGAATTTATGCGTTAAAATTTTTATTTCTCGTTGATTGGTTTGCGAGATACAGCTCCTCAAAGTATTGGTTGTTTTTGCGATTTTTCCAATAGATAATTGTAAAGACCAAGAGCTAATGATAAATTCTATATCATTAAATCCAAGGTAACAAAATAAATAATAATTAATTAAAGATTACTATTGTACTTTTAACCCTAATCGTTATCAACTGATTGAACATACAATATAAACAATTTATTTTAATCACAATTTCAAAGATAATTATTTAAAAATTCTAATGTTATCATCACAGAATTCTATAATATTACCACTAAGGACTAAGAGGTATACCTTGATAAGTCTGTGACTGGTTATATAATTATTATATGATTATAATATCATGCAGAAAGTAAATAATAAATATAGGTATCTACCTAGGTGATAATAACGCTCAATAATGTCACGATTTAAAATAGTCTTATCAATTATATAATAATATTTTAATATGAATTACAATTTACAATAATAATAATATAGGTACACTGAGGAGTATTGAAAACTTCTCCAACCCAAACTAGATCACCAGGAAAATATATATTCAACTCAACGTCCTTACTCAATCTGGCTATTCAATCACTTTACTTTAGATTTAGATCCCTATAGCCATAACCAAATATCGATAAATGAAAGAGCTGACAAAAAAGCTCGTCAAGCAATTACCTCCTTCTGATGCTATTATATTAAATAGCTTCACGCTCAACGACGCTAAATCCATATCAAAATTAATCTCAAACAATATATGGCTAATAGCATGTAAACAAGGTACCTCAAAACTAAATTAAATCAAAAATTCTAAAAAGAGTAGAAACTCACTTGATTGACATTAGTACTACTAGGTACTATAAAAGAAATGTACAGGTAACTGTAGTCAAATATTTATAAAATTTGATAGAACGCCTGCTAAGACAAACAACCTTTAAAATTGTACCATAATTTAAAAGCTCAGGACTATGATTAATCTATTCCAATTTAAATTATACAGTTAAATCAAAATATTCGTAATGCAGTAATGTAAAATGTGAGTTAAGATCATAACATGTATTCAAAAAATTGAAACAAACTCAACTTAACCCATAACTTAAAAAAATACAGTAAAATTTAAAAATGGGACTATCAATATTTTAACTTAGATTTAGTATGTGGTAATAAATAGCTAACGAAACCAATCAAACAGAAAGGAACTATTCAGTTGAAAAACACTTAATGCAATATAGTTTAAAATAAAAATATTGTTTATGATACCTAAATATTAAAATTCTGTTGAAGTCTGTGGTACTACTAGTCAAGGGTGGGCATTAACTTGTTAAAAAGTTAAGGTTAAATTAAAAAGTTAATTTTGTTTCTAATTTATTAACTTATTCAGTTAAATATTGTGTTGTTTTAACTTAACTTTTTATAGTTATTATAATTATTATACAGTTAAGTTAATTTTTTTTTTTTATTATTATTATTTGGAACCAACAGACAAAAATCATTTTTTCGATTTTGGTAATTTATTTTTCTAATATTGCAATAGGTGCCATAAATATACGCGTATAATAATCAAATTATATTTTAATCTATAGGCAATAATTAGTAGGTATACTATTTATTGTATGGAATGGCTATTTTCAAGAGTTCTATTTATTGATCTACTTGGTAATGAATAATACGATTTAAAAAAATATATTATGCATACATTTTTATTTTAGCATTGAAGAAAATAGAGATAGAAAATTTGAGGCCCGAAATTGTAATTGTACTGAGCCCACTAATTGGTAAATCAGGCCCTGAATAACTGGTCTTAATTAATTATAATAATGATAAGGAATCCCCAAATTTTGGTAATATCATTATTATTGTTGTATGGTAATAATAGGTATGTGCATCGTAATGATTTCATTAAATTATCATTTAGTGAAGACAAAGGTGGTGTCCGATACGACCGCTATAGCCAAGGTCAGCAAGACGTAGCTTTAATGATCAAATTGGCATATGGGTGTAATAGGACATTCAAATTATCAGATACAAAGTACAACAGTTATCATTATTGTTACCTATATTAGGTTAAACGGTATCAAATTTATCAATTATAGCTCCTACTGCTCTAAGTCTTTACAAATGAAGAAATAGTATAAGCGATGCCGCGTTTGCCGACTATAACACCTCCTTCAACCACTAATACTTTGAGGAGCTGTATTCGCAAACCAATCAACGAGAAATAAAAATTTTAACGCGTAAGTTTATAATAAACATGGTTTTATTAAGTCATGATATTTTTATTATATGTTACCATTTAAAAATCAAAAGTTGATAGCGATTTCACCAATAAATATAAGGGTAAAAAAATAAATATATTTTACGGTTTTAGAATAACATAAAGCTAAAAGTTTAAAATAAAAAATTCAAAAAAAGTTAATACTTTCCGAGATAATTAGTATACCCAATTAAATGGATCACCCTGTATATACCTATATATATTTGGGATTTTATTGGTTCATCCCCCGTTGAGAAAGTCTTCCACTAATTCACTTCCCCTTACCCGCCTCGGTGGTGGAACCATGTAACAATACTATATGTAGGTAGGTATATCGGTACATTACCTATGGCTTTGTAGTAGGTGGTAGAGATTACCGTGAACATCGGACCTTTATAGTCCCATCTGATACACACAAAGTCTCGAGTGAGTCGAGTCACTAATACAATTATTATTTTTCAAATTATTACAAAATACGTTTTCTCCATAACGGCTTTTCCGTTTTGTTCTCAATTTTCTTTGCAACTACAGGTAAAATCTAAAAACAGCTTATTAATTACAATAATATCTATTCAAAATTGCATATTTATAGTATCATCACAACATACACTTTATAGTTTATAATAGTTCTGCAGCATTAACTTACTTAAAAATTAAAAATATGGTATACAACTGACAATTGACATGTATAAAACAGTTCATGATTTTACCTTTAAGTTTGATAATAAATCAATTTATTTTATTATTAGAGCTAACAACAATAGATTGAATCTCCAGAATGAAAATTGACCATCTTCTCATAAAACCAAAACAGCACATGTACCTAATGTAATTTCTACCTAAGTAATGTATTTGATATCCTGGTGAGTGGTGACCTGGTAGATAGGTATTAAATTATGGTTAATATATTTACTGTCAACTATTCTACATGATAAATGTTTGATCCTGTTATAAAATGCTTATGCAATTATAAACAAAATTACACATAAGATTGGTACCTATCTAACAACAAAATTACTTTTTTTTTATGAACTTAACATACATTTGTTTAATTAATAGGATAACATCATATAAGTACATAGTTTTCTGTAAATTTTATAGCTATAATTTTTTTTTTTAGATCAGTCATATTACCAAATTGGTTTTGGTTTGTTATATGAACTCTAGTCGGTAATAACCTATTTGACATAGGTCTAGAATAAGCTATTTGAAATTTGTATAGTTGTATGGTAGTGTTTAAACTTTAAAAAAAGATTATACATATCATAATATCATTAAATCTAAATATAATACTTTATTATTATTATTATTTGAGGTTTATACTTTTATGCTATACATAATGTACTGATAAAGTAATAAATATACGCAGGCGTGTAGCCCGGGGGAGAGGGGTTTACAGTTGTAATAACACCCCCCTCAGCCATGGTATACTTAATATTTTTTTATCAAGATAAAGATGCATCATAAGCACGAATTATCTTAAATCGTGATTTACACTTATTTATCAAAATGAAGTATATTAGTTTATATTACGATAACAATAATGTAAAGCACTAAAGCCGGGATCCGGCATTAATTACTATTTTAGACCGTTCTGTTACGTTTTATCGATTACTCGTTTCATGCACGATTTAATATATCTTTTTATGCAGCGTGTAAGAAAACGTTTACAACTTCTTAATTATTGATTATTTGATTATCGTGATGAACTATCGTATACCTACGTAAAGTTATCAATTTTGTGTTTATAATTTTTTCAATTAATTTTGAATAACACTCCCCCCCCCTTAGAAATTTCTAGCTACGCGCCCGAATATACGTTTTATCGATATTCAGTTGCCTATGGTAAAATTGTGATTCCCATTGATCATGTGTCAGCAACCATTATATTACGTATATCATACATATAAATAGAACACGTTATAGAAAGACATAATATATACCTATTACTCCAAAATATATGCAAATCAAATACTGTATATGCCAACACCACATACATAACACCTACAAGCCGCGTTCGATACATCAAACGAATCACGTGTTTTGATAAAAAATTGTTCGCGTAGGTATATAATAAATGCTACGCCATCGTAAATACGTTCATATTATTATCATCGCTACAATATGTATTATAACAAAAATATAGACGAGCCACTTTAATGCCGTGCACAAGATATAATTTACATGATCATTTTTACGTCTAAACATGTTAGGTGTAAAACTACAAATTTAATTTAATGGATTATACTAAACAAACCATGTATTATAGCCTATAGATATCATTGTATCATTATTAGTTATTCATTAAAATGAAAATGAACTCATATTTTTAAATACACAAACAATGTTTATTACACTAATTGTGAGTTGTTGAACTTCGACGTAATATAATGTGAAACATTAAGATAATTTTAAATTTTAAAAAAGGAGTATCAAACGCCCTTATACCTTTGAAAAAACTTTTCAACGAATTTAAAAGAATTTACAACAATTTATACGCAGTAATTTACAGTTGTCGAAGTCATAACTTCCAATGGTAAAATATGCAACTAAAGAAATAAAAAAATCACATACAATAAATCACGTAAAATAATTTTTTTTCATCGGCTGTTTTTATTAAGAACTTTTCAACAACAAAATGAATTATCTTCAACAATTGTGTAAAAATATAATACCAATAAAACTCACAATATCAAAGAAATACGTTGTCTTAGGGTAGTTTCGTTAAAGAATTTTGAGTGTTTAAATAACTAAATAAATTCATAATCTAATTAGAATAAGGTCATAAAAATATTTTGAAATGTGTGTGGTATACGTTAAATTAAAATATTTACCATACACATGTCACTCACGTAATAAAACATTAAAATTTAATACATAATATAATATCAAATTAAGCAGGATGTTTTATCACGTTGATAATTATGAAGGTGGTCGTGGTTTAAGTTAAAGAAATGTCAGAAAATTTCATCACAACAGCTAATTTACTTCAAAACAAAATTAATAAACTGAATACTACTGACAAATTAAAATCGGTTTAATAATAGAATTTTAATATCTTAGTTGTAACTAATGTATCAAAACATTTTAAAAATGTATTAGACTCATAATACCAAATCGTTTTCTTCTAAACTAAGTGAACCAAGTCAATTTACGTCATATTCTCGTAAATCATAAATTAAACGTACCTACCTAACTCTGTATCTGATATAGTTTTTTATTTGCATAATAATATGTAACACGGCGCATTGTATAGGCAATAGTAGTACATTTGCATAAAAAAAACAACACCATCACTAGGTATACCTATAATATAAATACATGATAATATTATAATTCATAAGTCATAACATATATTTTTTTTAATTGAGATAATTTTACAATCAATACATAATATGTGGTACAAAAAACATAAGAGATATTTTTATTTATATGTAATGGATTGTAAACGTGGTGAAAGAACCGTCCAGATGGCAATTTGTATGAATTTATATAACGGGTGATTCATTTAACATAACACTCCACTCATCATTCAAAAAGTATGTTTTTTGAAAATTGTTTTATTTACGTTATGTTTGGTCTGAACAAAATATATTAGATAATATAAAAATAAATAAAATAATCATATCATCTATATGAGTAAGAGCATGATGTAGTACAGTATTCTATTAATTCAATTACAAAGGCAGTATTTGGTGAATGGTGATAAATATACCTACTAAAACTCGTCAAGTGTTTACATTATGTCTGAACTATAAATAACTTATATCACTAACGTCTTAATTGGATACTTTTAAGCGATGCCGAATATTGACATGTCAAAAAAAGTAAAGAATACGATATGATCATAAAATAATCATGTAGAACATTATGTTATCTACGAGTAGTATCTACTAGTATCTACTAGTATCTAATAACAATATCGAAAATTGCTCACAAAAAAAAAAAATAATAATAATAAATATATTGATCGACCTATTAGGCGAAATGTTGGTAATTGTAAGAGTGGCCCATCTTGATAATACACAAAATATTAGGGTTGGGAAATTATCGGTTGGAGAGTATTTGAAAACATAAGAAAACAAGAGTAAAAATAATAGCATAACAAGTGTAAAAGGCGAATATGCTTACGACGGAGGTGAAGTAAGTGCGTGGAAGACTTACGACACACCATTTCGTAATGTCATGCTCGAATGTGCGATTTAATTCTGCCATTAGCGAGTGAGTAGTCCTGTAGGTGGTTGCAAGATATGTAGTACCTAATCAATTTTGCAAAAGCCATTTGGTATGTACATTTAGTAAGATTAACGCTGGTTCCGCAATCTCATTATAGCCACATCGATGGCTGCCGTCAAGAGGATCTCGGATGTTATAAACAATACCGTGGGAATACATAAAAATAAAATACCTAGAGTAAACCGTCGATGGTGATGGTTGGGTTGATGGTTGGGTTAATGGTGGGGTTGATGATGGCGGTGGTGGTGGTGGTGGTGGTGGTGGTGGTGGTTGCAGTTTTAAAAACACCCAACGCCCGTGTGTGGTAATATTATACACATGAGTGAATGCTATTATGATACGCAAACATGCAGTTTTCCAAAAATATTAAATAACTTACATAACTTATCACGACGATAAATTTATACTTATTTGTTGCAGGACGATTCTGACGATGATGAAGGAGACTAGATATGCAATATGAGTGTTGGCACGCAGCGGTGATGGTTCTATCGACGTCGACGACAACAACGGCGATGATGATGATGATGATGATGACGACGACAATGACGACGATGACCATCTCGTCGTCACCGGGGTGCCCAGAGGGATGTGCGTGCAAGTGGAAAAACGGCAAGCAAACGGTCGAGTGCGTGGACAAGAAGGTGACGAGCGTAACGCTGGCACTAGGCATTGACCCGGCCACGCAAGTGCTGGACATATCAGATAACGATCTTTCAGCAGCCGGGCTTCCCCACGACACGTTCGCCGCGGCCGGTCTGTCCAACTTGCAGCGCATCCACGCATCCCGTTGCAACGTGTACTACGTGCACGACCGAGCGTTCCGAGGCTTGACCAACTTGGTGGACCTGGACCTGTCCAGTAACTGTCTGCGACAAGTGCCTACCGGCGCATTCGCTGAGTGTCCGTCTCTGATGAAGCTTAGCCTGAGCGGCAACCCAATCAGTGACGTGCCGGCCAGAGCGTTTAGGCACCTCAGCCAGCTGACCACGCTCGACCTGAGCAGCTGCGGGCTGACCAACGTCGCGGCTGGCGCGTTCGACGATCTCACCAGCCTCGACTGGCTCAAGTTGGACGACAACCTGTTAACGCACGTCCCCGGACCGCATACGCTACCCACCAGTTTACACGGCGTCGATCTGCACCACAACGACTGGCAGTGCGATTGTCGCATGATCGACATGCATCGATGGCTCACCGCTTCACGGATGTCGGTCGCCGAGGAGCCTGTGTGCTCGGGCCCAGCTGCTTACGCCAACGTGCCGGTGCGCCGAGTGTCGGTGGCCGACCTGGCGTGTGCACCGGCCGCGTACCCTGCCACGCAAATGGTGCAGGATGTGGCAGAGGGCGTCAACGTATCATTCCGGTGCCTTGTGGCCGCCACCCCAGCGGCCACGGTCGAGTGGCTGTACGGCGGCGTACCCGTGTACCGCCACAACGCGTCCGAGCTCATCACCGTGGACGGAAATACGACCGCCGAGCTGTACGTATACAACGCGAGCGTGGCTGATGCCGGTTCGTACGCTTGCGTGGCCGAGAACCGGGCTGGCAGGTCTCGCGTCAACTTTACGGTCACCATCCGACCCGGACGACCGTTCCTGGCCACGGGTACCGTCGACGATCGTTCCGCACCGTCCCAATCGTCGTCGGCCACGTCAGGTGCCGGTGGAGGGACCAGCGGAGGTGATAGCCGACCACTCTTGTACGTCGGTTGTTTGGCTGCAGGCTCGGTAGCGCTGTCGGCCGTGGCCGCCTTACTGGTGGCCATCCGATGCAGGCGGTTTAAACGCTCCAGCGCTGGCGGCCGAACCTGCGACTCGTCGTCCACTGGCAAGCGAAGGCCCACAATACCCGTGGCCGACGGTTATCGGGCCGTCAGCACGACAGCTGACAAAGAGATCTCAATACCTACGGCTCGTGGCCCATTGTCGACGCGCGCGACTACCACCTTGGTGACGGTAACG
Organism: Diuraphis noxia; assembly: GCF_037042655.1. Lineage (NCBI taxonomy): Eukaryota > Metazoa > Arthropoda > Insecta > Hemiptera > Aphididae > Diuraphis > Diuraphis noxia. Next base: position 40,093,559 of record NW_028301712.1, on the reverse strand, counting down.
GCGGCGGGACAGACGGGGACTGACGACACCACCGTCGCGACGGCTGAGAGCAATCCAGACGTGGTGAGCGACGTGAAACGCACCGGATGGGAGATCGATTTCGAACAGATCGTTTGGGCCGAATGTCCGCCGGCCACCGGTTACGTTTCCATACAGATACCGGTGCAGTGCGGCATCGAGTGTCTGGGTGCGTATTACGCGACCACCGCCGATGCCATGGCCGGAAACCACTGTGGCGGGGCCACGGTCCGGAGACAGCACAGACGAGCTGCCGTGTTGACCGCGTACGACGACACCATGCAGGTGGTGCGCACCACCGCGCAGGGGGGTTATCCAACGACGACCACGGGGCCCGGAACGATTGGCATCCCTGATGAGGCCGCTGCGTTTCGAACCGCTGTAACGCCACCCACTATTGTCGTGGACGACCCCGACGACGGCGGCGGTGGCAGTGTTGGTGGCGTCACACCCATTATCAGCCCACCGTTACCGTTCCGGTCCGGTGACGAAGACGGCGGCGACAAAGACGACTCCATTGCGCTGTAATAAAAGCGAACGACACAACAAAGTTATATTGTATTGTATTATTATTTGTTCGCGAAAAACCATAAAAATTATTATTATGTTCATGATGGTGACGTGACCGGATACGACTTTGTTTTGCTACACGGTTTTTTTTTACTTAAGCAATATCAATAATTATATAATTAATCATTGTATTATATTATAACGTAGCGTTACGGGTATGATAATTATTAATACTATTATTATTATTATTATTGTTGTTAAGATTAATAATGCAGGACTATTATACGAAGGAAGAACAAAGATTTTAAAAAATGTCTGATAGATAAAAAGAATACCATATGGTTTTCTTCGAACCACTTATGAGTAGACCGAGAAAAACAATGCTAACCCTTCGATTTAGAAGAGGAATATGCCAGCAAAGCAGCAGATCCTACTGTCAAAACGGTGAAGACGAACCGATGATAAAAAAGAAAGATACTAATATTATTACAATACTTTTATAAAATATCATCATGTGAAGTAAAATTTGTTGGAGATTAATAATTATATTATATTATAGTAAACGGGAAACGTGTTATGAATATAGTGAAATAAACAACGTGTGTTTTTTTAAGTCTGCATCTATTTATTCATAAATGCATAATATATAGTTTATTTACTTTAATTGCAACATTTATAAGCCGTCACCTAGGATATTGAAGAAGGTTAGGTTGAAATAGCTTCAGACTGATGTAGTGATGTTCCAGAAGCGGTTCAACTTGACTTGGTTCAACAAAATAAAACCCGCCCTTCCTTTCGATTTCCAATGTTTTCATTGTGCGCCTATACATATTCTCGCGTTCGATCCATACACTCATACACACATTCTCATAGTATTATAGGTATATAGGTATATAAATGGTATATAAATGTATAGGTATATTCATATTGGTGTATTAGATAAATAATAAGTAATAAAAAAAACATTATAAACATGGTACGAAACCCTATTTAAGTACCTACTATTGTAATCCTGTCCCATTTTATTATTTTAAAGTATATTGAATATTTAAGTTTAAATCATCTGATAATAATAATACTAATAATAGTTATTTAATATGTGTACATGACAAAAAATAACAATACATCAAAGATTTACATGGTCGCGCTTTGGTACAGATAATACAGTGAGTAAATAAAAAGGAAACATAATATTGTACCATTATATGATGCTCTCAAATAACAGTCAGGAAACAAAATTCTATAATACTAAACAAGAATAAGTATAACTGAAAAACTTGAGTGTTCACTATTATTTTTAAAAATTAAAATGGATACTGGACACTGATCATTTTTACGTTCAAAATTTAAAAACATATTCTATTTTTAAACATTTCTATGGGAGGGGGAAGAATCCTATCGTTCAGATATCACGGTCTTGTTAAACGCTATAATAATATTTTTACTTCATACAAGACAGTCAACGGTTTATTTAAATGGAATTTTAGCCATTATTGACTGATAATAGTATTAAAAATAAATAATATATTTTAAACATTTATAAAACATTGATGAAATTTCAAAGGGGGTCCAAGACCCCTTGAACCTTCGAAACGGCTTTGACGCTAGATATTATATTGAATTTGTCAAGGATATCTACCGTTGCGATTAGATATAGATTTATTTAATAACATAAAAATAATAATAGAAAAACGATTTATCACTAAATAATAAAAAAGACAGTGAGTAAAACAAAAGGTGAATGAGCATATGAAAAAATATAAGATTTATTGGAGGGTTTTTATTTATTATTCGGTTATAAAATATTAGTGTGTTGAAGTTGTCATGTTTTTCACAATATTTTTTTTAATTCATTTATATTTGTTTTTTTTTTTTTGTAATAATAATAAAAATAAATAACTAGGTATATGATTCAGATTACATTTTTGTTATGGGAAAATAATATTCCATAACCAAAAATAAAGATAAAATTATATTAAGACATCTAGGATTCCAAACATGAAACAATTTATTTAGTTTAAAATACAATTGTAAACAGAACAAAACTATTTTGAAAATGAAAAAATAAACAAACCTTATTCATTGTGACATTGTATAAATACAAATAATACAAAACATAAAGGTACGCCAAGTTACGAATAAGACACATATCTACAAACAGAAAAAATGCATTAAAATAAATTTGATCGAAGGATTTTGTAGAACCGGCATTAATATAATCTACTGGTAATTGGCATAATAAGCAACTAATCTTTTAGAATTCTTCGCTTTATATATGGAAATGGAAGCTTAATCAACATCAACCTTAATTAATTTAGACGAAGATTATAGCTCCAATGTTTATTAACCGTACGACGATACGAATATAAATTGATATTAAACTTTAAATATATCACTACCTTGGGACTGCATTTTCACTCGGCTTCAATTTATTACTACACTATTTATTCACGTTGTCAGCTGTTCGTACCTGGTACGTGTACTTTGGACTGAAAAGTTTTAAGACGATGGTAGGAAAGGGAACAGATAAACACACCTGGTAACATTTTTTAATAAAGGCATATTGATACGATTTTATAATTATTATCAACATTATAAATATTAATATTATTATTATTATTAATCGCATTTATGACCCAAGCTTATTTTCTAATCATTACTTCATTAGTAATTAATTTTTACAGTATAAACATTATAATCTTTAATAATTTATATTTCTTAAGTTATTTCCTGAGAACTACCGCCTAATTTATTGAATACTATGATTTCTAATTTATCTATGCTAACATGTTTTTTTTCTATTATTATTATAAAACATGAAAGTATTAAATTAATTTTTCCTATCAAAAATTTATATATTATCATAGGCGTGCACACGAAGAGGGCAGGGTGGGCAGCTGCCCCTCCCTGCGGGCTACTTTTTTTCTCCCAAATATAGTTTAAAAAAAAAAAAAATATAATATATTTAATATAATTAATATAATTTTATATTACAATGAGTCAATGAATAATTTATATATTGTAAATATTGAGTATACGGTGCACGATAATTATGTGTTGTCAAAGGTCCAACTTTGTTCAAGCCACAAGCGATACCGCGTTGATAATGTGTTAATAGATACGCGGCAATAATACTAATAACCAAAATAATATTAAATTATATATTATATATAGTATATATAATATTCTATATATTATAATACTACTGTATATAATATATACATTCTGCCCCCCTATCAGCAAGGTCTGCGCACTCCTACGTATATTATATTATATACAGAGATAGAAAAGGATGGGGCAATATCATCGGGGTTTAAAAAATTCTGAATGCTACACTGATCTTAGCGTGTAGTACGTGTTATTGTATTTATTCATTCATCCTTTCAAGTTTCAACATGTGTTCATATATAATAGTATATATATATAATATTAACTGATCCCGTGTACTTCGTTGCCCGTTAAAAACACCAAACTTCATATGATTCAAAATATGTGTTCAATTCGACATTTATAATACGTGACGTAGTGATGTTCAAAACTTTCCATCACAAATTCTAGTGGACTTACACCATGTATAATACAAATATAAAATGCTGGTCTAAAACGATATTCTATCATAAAAACTATTTAATTCTCTCGCCTATTTATCTTTGTATAAGTAAAAAAATTTTTGGTACCTAATAAGTAATAAATAACCAATTAGGATAATCCCTTATTCATCTTTACTAAATTTTTAGCCAAGTATATTAATCTTGTATAATAAACAAAAATATATTATTATTTCTATTAATCCGATAGAAAATCTCAAATTTTCAATGAAAAAAAAATAAGAGCCACTATAAAATATAGTATATAGATACTTGATATAGTGTAGTTTTCCGATGATTAAAAGAATCTAAAACCAGTTAAGTATACTTCGCGCCACAAGAAAATGAATCCGTTTCGCGCATGCAGACTGGCGACAGCTGCTAGCGGTAATATGCTCCCCCCCCCCCACTTTGTCGTTCACAGTTCGCGCTGTGGCGTGCATACGATTACATGCGCGAATTCGATTGCATTTTGGTCGGGACCTCTCTTTTGGAATTTGGTTAGGTACTTCTCTCGTGGCACGGAGTATAATTCCAGAAATTACTCTGAACAAACGATTTTTCATTGTGTGTAATAATATTAATAACTAATAAGTACCTGTCTTACCTATTACCCATAGATTGTTTTTGGAAAATAATTAAACATCGTTAATTATTATTTATTTAATATAATATGGTATTGACTCTAAAACAAGCATATTATAAATACTTTACTCGATTCATAACATTCTTGCCAAGTCACATAAGATAAGGTTGTTGCAAATAGAAGTAAATATTGGAAAAATTTTCAGTGACGATGTGTGTGGGTCATGCTACGTAATAGGTCTATGAAGCTGACGTTGTGTAGATTTTTCAAGGGAAGTGGGCAGTTTTCAGAAGTGTTTTGTTATTCTAAATCCTTCAATCCTATAGTTCCGCTTCCTAATCTAATGATTAGTGCAGAAACTTTTTTTTTAATCAGGTATAAGAAACGGTTTCTCGCCATAATACTGAGAAACAATTATTTAGTTGGCAATGCTTTTTCATGTGCAAATCTACATCGGCTTCGTCTGTTTCTGACACTTAGGTCATTGATAATATTCCCAGAACCCTGCAGGATTTAAATAATATTATGTAACGAGTACACAAGAATTCTAATAAAATTACCCAGGGATCGACTTTCAAACTGCACTTGCTGTTGTTCAAAAAAGAAAAAAAAATCTTTTGACCGACTTCCTTAAACAAGTTAGAATTACTATTATAAGATTCAAAACTCGAAAATTGCGTCGTGTCACGTTCGTCTGTATATAATTATAATATAGGTATTACTCGGTATTAAGTATTATATAATATTTACAGACACCTAAATCATCATTCCTGTCATCTGGCTAAGAAAACTTGGAATTTGTAGTGCGCTAGCACTGACCACGGGACTTTTGTTACAAATTTTGATTACGAATCTTTAAAATAGTAAATACAATATTATTATAAAATTTTTTCGTTTTTAATTCGACTTGGTGCAATTTACGAGCTGTTGTACAAGACAAGTCCTGAAGACTATTTAGGCGCATTCCACTGCCGCCGTGTTCGCTATTGCATTTTTCGTGGTTTCAGAAATCTGCAGCCATCTGGCCATATTTGGGTTAATATATTAATATTTTCAATTAATACGCGTTTGATATTGGTTATAGCTGTTTTGGAGTATTAACGTAGAATAATGAATATAATATACAGACGGACATATAACAAGAACTAACCAATCAAGAAGTATATTTTCACACGTTTATGATGTTATGACGTGAACACGGCTGTGGTGGAATAACGCCTTTAGACCCCAGAACGATTAGCTACGTCTCAAAAGCATGAGTAGTTTGAGTGTTCGTGTTGTGTAATAATATATATATGATATTATATATTAAATACGTATTACGTACAATATGTTTGACGCGTTTCGTACGGTGTAAAATAAAAGACAATCGTCGTCCAGAAACATGATGGACTCGACGGTATATTATGCTCAACGGTTCCAAAGAAACTATGTTAACATATAATTGTATAGGAACGGTTAGGATTTCAGAGCTTAATTAATATAAGTTCATGTAGTGTATAGGTATATAAGTGTATCACACTAGTTTATTTAAATTAGTGAGGTAGATATCCTGAACGTCATCGTTATATTAAAAGAAAAACGAACGCAAAGACAATGTGAGAAACTTATTTAATGTACAAAACATGTATTATTTCACTGCATATAACTACCTATATAAGTAGCCGGAATCCCATTGTGAAGAGCATTTCGACGAGTCGTTTGAGTACTTATATTAATGTGCTCGTTTCCGTTATTTCTCGTGTTTCTGTGGCAAATAAATTCGTAACGCATACCAAATTCAATTTTTTCTTCAAACTTCAGATATTTATCGGACTAGAAAAAATCGAACAGTTATAAGCGCATACCTATATTATTTATTTATTATATTATAAAAAATTTTAAAATATTAACTATAATATATTAATACGTGAAACATTTAACCACATTATTTTAATTTTTGTACCAAATTATCATTAGATTAATATCCATATGAACTATTATATCACAAATCTACAGGTTATAAGTGAGCAGTCTATAAATTCTATTAAAATCGATTAAAATTTAATAAACATTGGACATGTTTGTAAGACTAAAAAATTCAAAGAAAAATGACGGTCGTAAATTTGCCATCAAGCAGTGGCGCAACCAAGTGAGTGGACCACAGGTCCCGGATTCCTTACCCCCCCCCCCTCACCACTGGCTAATGTCATTCTACAATTAGACTCGGTAAAACCTCGGTATCTCGAAGTCGTAAAGGACCAAAAAAAAATTCGATATATCGAAACTTCGAGTTAGCGAGGGAATTAAAACATAAATAAAATTTGAAATAAAAATGTTTAATCATTGGGAAAAATTTGTATTTATAATATAAGATATATTTATACATAGCATATATATTATGTATTAGTATTTGTCATTTAGGTAAGTATACAGTATTTTTTATGAAGGTAGAAAATCTGTAATTTTTGTTTGTTTTTGTTTAGTATTAGAAGTATATTCAATAAAACTTTCTAAAATATTAAGTGCAGAAAAATCGTTGTCAGAAATCCTGACTGTTGTTGGGCGTATCTCCGAAGTTCATGTATATAGTTTTCTGCAGCTTGGGCACCACGTATGAAAGGTTTAACAACGCAGCAATTCCTTCCTCGTCAATTGCTTCATCGGCAGAATCTGTCTATGGCTCACTGAGAATATCAGATGTTTTAAAAATGTCTGAATCGGTTAAACTTTCTGATGTTCTCAAAGTAAAATCAATATCCAAAAATTCTTGATATGAAACATTGATATTGGAGTGTTTATCTAATCTGTCATATATTCGAATTAGTGAATCAAAATAAGCGTTGGATACCGAATAATGACTTCGACTTATAGAAATATTCGACTTATGGAAATTCGATATACCGAAATAACTACGAAAGTCTAATACTGATTGATCGGGACTGAAAAAAAAAATTCAACATACAGAAACATCGAGATACCGAGGTTTCACTGTGTTTACAATGATGTATTTTTTTTAACATTTTTTTATGACTGTCATCAACATCGAGCTGGTAAAAACGCTCCGATTTTTTGATATCAGAAAAGTATTGGAACTTTGTGAGGTAAAATTTTTAAATTCTCAGAACTTTTGGAAAGCGTCAGAAAAACAAAAAAAATGGTAATTTTAACGCTACAAATTGGTGTGTAACTCGGAAATTAAAAATTCTACAATTTAAATTTTCACAAAATATTTATATTAATATTTTCTACACATTGTAACATTTTCATTTGACAGGCATTATGATAATAATGGACGGTGTTTGCTGATTGGGAACTTTTTGGACTCCGATTTTAAATGTCAAACTTTTGTGGTGACTATGCAATATGCATAAGTGGTTTTAGAAATTCGTGAATATGAAAACAACTATTACAAGGCTTTTGTTTAGAAATCACACAGTCGAAAACAACCACATTTTCACACAGCAGTCATGATACACAATGAGTCCTAAATGCCCCATGTACAAATGTGCTATAGGTCATTGAGTTCCAAGCACTTTCATGTACAAAAGCATTAAGCACACAATTATTATTATAGAAGAGTTTATGTTAAAGCTTGTGTTTTTGATCAATATATTATTATCATATTAATTAGTTAATTTATGAATTGTATTCTATTAATTTACAACCACAAATTCAGTGATCATATTATGTCATTGCTGATTGAATGGCAGGCACACTGCACATCATGTACTCAAAGGCCAAAACATTTAAAAATATTTAAAATAAATAATTACAATTCTATTATATGTAAAAACAGTTTTATAACTTATCAAAATTTATCAAAATCACAAAAAGTTGTTAGTAATAAGTTGTAAATTCATAAAATATAAAATTTGAATAATGATTACTGAATAGCATAGGTTTGAATAAAATGTATTTAATTAAATAATTTGATATTGAATGATATTTTGATTTTTGTTTTGACTCATAAACTAAATTAAAAAATGTAATGAATATTTCTTAAATTATTATAATTAATAATATTATTAATTTTCTTTTTTGTATGGTATTAGTTTCAATAATTAAATATTTATTATCCCTTAAATTGTATCTATACTCTTTAATCCTCTGGGATGTTAAATTTAAATAAATAATAAATATCAAAAATATATATTATTATGCAAATTGTGATTTTAGTTATTTTGTAACAATTCAAAAATTATTTGTAGGAGCTTAATACTTTTTGCCATGGAGTAAAAAGGTATATAATTATTTTCCATAAATAATAAAATTATTTGAAAATAAATATATATCATGTAAAAGCATAAATATGTGTAGTAATAGTGTAGTTCACATATGGTTGCTTAGCCACCTACCCCAACAAAATATATATTCAAAGCACCTCCTCCCAATTTAAAATAGTAAGTATTTTCAAAATATTTATTGTATTTAAAAAATAATGATTTACTTAAAATGAATATATTATATAAAACATATTTTAGTATTGAATAAATGATTTAATTGGAATGTCAATTTTTTTCCGAGCTTCTAAATCACAGAGTTCCATAATAACTACTGCTTGAACTACTTCTGCCCCAGTTTTCTTCAAAAGTTGAACAGCAGCTGCAAGAGTACCTTAAAAATAATTATTTTATATTAACAAGTTAGATAGGCCACTTTTATGTATTTCTTCAATTTAAAATAATTCATGTTTTTTTAGACAATCTATCATAGACAAAGTAACAAATAGTTAATAATAAAGTATCTAATTTAATCACTTACCTCCAGTTGCTAACAAATCATCAATAACCAGAACCCTCTTTCCTTCTTTTAAAACATCTAATTGAACTTCCAACACATCCTAAAAACAAACCTTATTTTAAAGTTTTAAAATATATGCAAACAAATTCACTTGTTAATCAAATAAAATTAACAAGTAATAAAATAAATAACAGTAAGCTTTTTCAATACTATAATTGTTGTGGAGAATTATATTTAATTTAATAAGAATAGATTTTTATAATATTAAAAACCATATTTTTATTACAAGGTTATTCGAAAGTTAATTGACTTCATTTTTCAATAGATATTTAAATGGCAATTTAACTACATACTAATTAGTTTTTGGTAAATTTTGTAATATTTAGTAAAATATTTGTGAAGCGATTTTTGCTTAATTAATATTTCTACTGCAATGTAGATTAGAACATTTTGAAAGGTTAAAATTAAACTAATATTTTTTTTTAGTACACATTTTATACTTTATTGTTTGATATTTTAATTTAATAGATTTATGTTTTAAAAAGGGCTTATAATTAATAAGTTTTTGAACATTCAAATTAAGATGATTACTAAAAAAATATGTATGCTTATGTTGGTAACAAAAATAAATAACCTAGTTTAATTTTTTCTTATAAACATGATAAACCCTCATTATTTATGAGATAAATCTTTAAAAATGTTAATAATATCATTAATTTTATAATATACAGATAAGTCATCGTATAATAGTTTTCATAGACTAAAATTATAATGTCAGTCGTTAGGTTTACTGTACGGTTTACATCGCACTTAATGTAAAAAAAATCTCCTATACAATGGTTTATCGATATATTATAAAATAATGATAATTTCAATACTAATAAGGCATTTTATATCTTCAAGTATTTTATTTCATTAGCTGCATATCAAATATGTTATATATGTCACATAAAATAAAACAAAATACAATTTATAATTACTTTAGCATATTCCAAACTATACTCTAGTTGAGCTACTTTGCCAGGTAACTTTCCCTTCTTCCTAACTGGAACACAGGGAACATTTAAGTGCAATGCCATTAAAGTGCCCAACAAAAATCCTCGAGCTTCTAACATTGCAACACAATCAACTTTACCAGCGATTTCAACTGCATATTTTTTCAAAATATTATTCAACAATTGCAATCCATCAGTATTTTGGAAGACATTAAATATATCTCTGTAAATATAATTGGAAAATTGCATTATTCAAATTTAAATATTCAAGATAAACTCACTATTAAATTACCTATAATTGATTTATTATCAGATAATATAAAATAGTAAATACAGTAGAAAATGTAATGAAATATGTACAAGATTCAACCTTTTAACCAATAATTAAAAAAATTCCTACAATTTCTAAGGTCCCCTTAGAAACTTCATGGAACTCAGAAATAATAGTTTTATACTTGTATACATTCTATAACATTAAAATGTTTAACAATTATACCTAATTTAATTTTTATAAGGCTTTTTCAAAATAATGATCATTGTTAGTAAGTATTTTAATAACATCATTAAGTTAGATAATGGTAACTCTACGAATATTAATAATATTAGCACTTATTTAAAGATTTAATTTTAAATCAATACCTATTATGATGTTTTTTTTTTCTAATTCAAGCCTCAAGGTTAGTAGTCTTTTTTTTTGAAGTTAACAGGCCTCTATAATTTAATATAATTTAATGATCCACAATTTGTTTTCCTCCCTTTTTTTTGTTTTTTATATAAATAATAGGAAACCATACTGTTATTGTAACCACTTAAAAAAAAAAAAAAATGCTGTTAAAATCTTAAACCTTGCAAACATAACATCACTGTAACTAATGGCCATGTAGATGCCGAGTTTTTATTCGATCAATTAAAAAAAAAAAAAGGTTGTTTGATAACAAAGCGTTAAAATTATAAAACTAGAGGCACAGCAAACAACAACAATAAAAAAAAAATTAATCTCATCAACCATTGATCAAAAAAATTATATACCTAAACTTACCTAAACAAAATACCAGGCAGAGGGAAGTCCGGATATGACTTGATGTAACTCTTTAATGCTAGTGCATCATCTTCAATACTAGTAATCGACATGTTGATTAACTTCAGTTGAAATTCCTCAACACACGAACAATCCTAAAAAAAACCTAGAACAGAATAGGTGAAAATTGTATTGATTACTGCACGTGTTGAAACCAAATGAAAATTACCTGGTGCTGACAGTACCCACTATCCACTCAAAGCCGACCACAAAATGTGAATGTTTGTTTTTGCGATCAAGTTCTTCTTCTGAGTGGTCGTTATCTTAATGGATTTAAATAATGACGAGTCGACGTCATGACTCCGATAAATTACATATCAATCGCTCTAAATACAATTACATTAATTGATTTGGCTTTTCAGAAGCATTTAAAAGCAAATAAATACAATTCATTGGTAACTGATAACTGATAACTGATAAGAGTTCACCAGACAGCATAGACCTTATACACAGTATAAGGTCTATGCCAGACAGTAGCTACTTTTTATAAGGATATTTGATAAAAGATTCCGACTTCAGACTTTCAGAGCGGAGTACCAAATCAATGTACATATTGTATTGAACTATGTATTGATTTTAGTTTTTAGTTTTTTATAATAATTATATATTTGTTTGTAATGTATAATATATACACTATTAGTAATAATAAAAAAAGATTTTTTCATCTTCAATACTAGGCAGCTTTTATAGTAGAAAAGTGAATCCAGTTAGAAGTTTAGGGAATTCAAAATTCAAGACCTTATCTAAATTAGTAACTGGGGGAAAAAATAGAAAATTATTTATATACGTAGAATGCAGGTATAAGATTTTATTTTTCAAAATCAGTTTTTCATGAATCTAGAACTATTTTAAAATATTTGAAGTTCATTTGTGGAACAAAATTAAATAATTAAACTAAATAACAATTTTAATTATTTTGTCGTGACTAATGTAATTCAAAAATATTATTACCAGTGAAATTCTTGAAACTTTTAAGTAACTATATTGTTATATTTTATATAGGTAAATTACATTTTTTTTTTAACATTTAGATTTGTTTAAAGCTATTGTGCTATTGCATATTAATTATAGCATGAATCTATTATCACCATTCTACAGGTGCACAGGTATTAATTCAAAAGATACTAATAATAATAAATTATAGGTAAAATGTATATAACCCTAGTCCCTAATATTAGGTATAATAATAATTAAATGTATGGTTTTCGGGCATAAACTTAATCAACTTTGCGTGATACTAATATTAAAATAAATTATCTATTTAGCAATATCAAAAAACATTATTAATTATTATCGTGGAATATACAGAGTAATCCAAGTGTACTCCTACTTATTTTCCTACTTTGTTGTAATTTCAAAAACAAATAACCGTATATAAGAAATAGGTAACGTAGAGTTCTAAAATTTCACGAAATTTTTTTGTTTAATATTTCATGAAAGTTTCATGAAATATTTCATTTTTATGGAAAATAATAAAAAATAATTTTAATTTAAGCCTAGAGTAGAAATGTTATTGAAATATTATTTTCATTACTAGTACATTAAACAAATTTCATAAAATTCATATAAACATACTTAAAAAGTTAAAAAAGTTTCAAAACACATGAATTACCTATATCAGTTTATTAATTCATGTTTATTGAATATTTTATAATTACTAATTAGATATAGTTATAACCAGAGTCCCTATTATAATTATCCATGAGTTAAAACCTTACATAGTATTCCTATTTAAATTCAAATAAAATAAAAATTTTGCATTTATTAAATCCTTAGTACCTATTCGATTGGTACCAATTTGTCAACTGCAAACTTATCGCTATTGTGAGACAATTTCGTGTTCATAAAAGTACGTGTTGGTATAGGTACAATATAATACCAGTCAAAAAATTTACCTTATGGTCGTTATGGATTTGGCTTTTGAGTCTTATGAGCTTACGAGTTACGACTCATATCCACGATAATGATAATTTTTTCATTTATTTTATACCGCGTTATAAAGAATAAAGATGGCGCATTTAACTCATTGAAGTAGTAGTAGGTAGTTAGAAAAATATACGTAGTTTATTAAATTGAATTCTTAGTTAACACCACCTACATTTCATCAAAAATATCCATTATGGAATAAATAGGATATTATTAAAGACTAACCCACTGATGAGCTCATACTCCTTTAGACATTACATCAACCTTGTATGAGATTTGCTGCACCCTTACACCTGTCAGAGTCGAACAATTCTTTAAGTCGGTACAAATCTGTATCAAGATCAAACCATAGAGAATCTAACTTTGACAATTGAAGTATGTATATATGTAGTAGGCAGGGGCGTATTTAAGGGAGGGGCACATGGGGCCCGTGCCCCCCCCCCCATTCGCCGTATTTTATACTTATTTTTATTATATGAGAAATTTTACAACTCTACGCCCCATGTACGCAAATTTGAACTTTTTGTTTGTGAGCCCCCCCCCCCCCTTAAGACATTTATAAATACGCCCCTGGTAGTAGGTAGGTATATAGTATTTCAGACTATTTCTGATGTGATATCATTTCAATCAAGATCCAGGATAAGATTTAATTAGCGCGCTAAGTAGGTACAATGCTTTACAGAACATTGAAAGATTTTTAAATGACTACACAATTATAAAAAGTTCTTAATAAATTATAACCGTACTCTTAAAGTCTCGTCCAAGGTTTAGTCAAAATGTCAAATTCATAGAATATTTTTATAAATAGTATGTCTAGACTTCCACATCGTATTGTGTGTCCCTGTTAAATACCTAGGCCTGCTACTTGACAGGAGACTCGCCTAGGGTCCCTATTTCAAAAGTAAAAAGGAAGCAACTCAACTCTCGCTTACACATTATCTAATATGAACTAGTCTTACCGTCTACTTTTATACAAGTCTTCTCCAACCAACTTCTCTTACTGCCCTCTGGGGTACTGCTAAACTCTCAAACCTTAGGACAATTCAAGCATTTCCAATCCATTTGCCTCCACATGATCATCAAAGTTCCGCATTGTTTGTCACAAACGGCACTCTACATGAAGACCTCAAAATTCAATCCAACAACCAGACAACAGCCACTTACTACCAAAGGCTCCACATAAAAATGCAAGGCTACCTAAACCACAGCTCAACTGCAGTCAAAATCTCTTCCATGCAACCCTCCTCGGCGTCTTAATCAAAATTGATCCAGACTTTCTCAAAAACTGAACAAAAAATGACACTTATACTTATCCTTATTGTATATTTATATCATAAAATATTATTTAATATACAATAAGTATTAGTCCTAAAAAATTTCAACAATGTTACAATTTAATTTCACATGGGCCCTGCCCTTATACTGCAGGTCCAAACCCCCCCCTCCCACTTGTAAGGTCCTGAATATGTCATATAAGAAGGTATAGGAACTCTTATCATTGTAAAATGTTTATACTTTATAGTCCAATGTTTTACTCATCACTCATTAGTCATCATAAACAAGATTTTGTCATGGTTTTATATTAACCCATTTTTGTTGACTTATGTATCTTGATGAGTCTTAACTACCCTTTAATATAATACAGTCGACTTTCTCCATACTTATTTCCCCCCACCATTTTTCTTTTGAATTTAATGATTATTTGAATTCATATAATTAATATTGTACACATTTCAATAACACAAAAATCTACAGTTATTAATCATTACCAACTTTGTGACTCAACAAACACCAATATGTAG
Source organism: Diuraphis noxia (assembly GCF_037042655.1). NCBI lineage: Eukaryota > Metazoa > Arthropoda > Insecta > Hemiptera > Aphididae > Diuraphis > Diuraphis noxia. The sequence goes on along the minus strand of NW_028301712.1, from coordinate 40,078,335 downwards.
AAATAAGTAAATAAGTCTTTTAATTTATAAATTAATTAATATCCAAATCCATAAAAATTCTAATTCAAACAACATTTAGAAAAAATTTAGTACACAATTATTAAACAAACATATCATGGAATATTTATAAATTATGTTTACATAATGGATACATTTTTTTTTTAATAGTAATAAGATATTGTTATAAATTATTTAATGCACAGAGTTAAATTAAAATAAGCAGTTTGTTTTCAACAGTTATTCAGACATTAACGATATCATGGGAAAATTTAATCTTTTACGTCCTTCTAATTCTAATTTTTCCATCAAGACCAATCCTTGCACAACTTCTCCACCTGCTTTTTGTATTAACTTTGTAGCAGCTTCTAAGGTACCTGTTTAAAAATAAAAATGCATTAATTAAACTATACTCTGACACTACAATTTTTATTTTTTTTTTAATAGTGAATTGTATAGAATTCTTTTTTATCAATAAAAATTATTATTACTTAAAACCTTAAAGTTTAATTTAAATTAAATAAAGAGGCTCTATTGGAAAGTTACAAATATGTGGTTCTAAAATAATTAAATAACTAGTTGAATATTTTAAAACTGTGTATAACTAAATTAAATTTACCTATTAGTTATTAGTGTTATTACTAAGTAAATTTGAATATTATACTATATACACACAATTAATTGAGGTGAATCACAATTTTTAAATTGTACCCTTTCCCTCTGCTGAATAAACTTGTATATATTGCTACTGCTATTAGATACATATTTTAATTGTTTATCTAATATAAAAAGCATTACCTATTATTTATTTATTTAATATCTGAATATTTTAATTTTAGATTATGCAATATTAAAAACAATTGCTATTGAATTATTTGATATTAGAATACACATAACAATAATATATTATAGTGGTTAATTAGTATATAAAAAAAATAAGATAGAAAAATGTATTTATGTAATTGTAATAGCTGCCAAATATAATCAATTATAATAATTATCTTTGATAATAACTATACAATTTAAAATTGATGCGTAAAAACTTTTGTTACTATAATGACACAAATGTAAAATAGTTCTCAATTTTAGTTTCATAATTTTCTGTTTAGGACAGTTATTTTTACAATTTTTAAAGGGATGACTCTTTACTTCAAAATTGCATTTCTTTATGAAACCTTAAAATATTTGTCTTACAGGTTATTTAATTTTATATTACCAAACCTAAATAATCAGCTAATCAACAAAAGAGTCACAAATTACAGATTAAAATATCGCTTGTATAAACTGAATTGTTGGCCAGTTGATCAGTCATTGAATTATAATATATTCTAAAAGTATTTAGCTATACTAGGAATATACTATAATAAGGTGTCAATATTGACTCAACATCACTACATAACCCAGTGTAGAATTAATAGTAGTATAGTTCATAAATTTAAAGTATTTGTTTAGTATGTGACCTACCAAGACAAATAAAACAATTACTTACATTATGTATAGAAAAAGTACAGATACTAATCTATTAACTGGCAAGATAATTTTTTTAAGGATGTATAAAATGTATTGCTTAACATTTTTTTATTAAATAAAATAGTTTTTTCATAATAAAATAATTGAATGAAATTTTTCGAATAATTTTGACTTATTGGCTATTGCTCTACCTAGTATTTAATAACATTGTTTTTTTGTACTGATTTTGACATTATTTGATATAATCCTATATTATTTTATATTTATATTGTTAATTTTTATAGTAATAAAATTAAGTACCAATTGCATGATTTATGAGTTTATGACTTAAAACACTAAACTAATATCAAATACGTAGATCACGCGGTTCTGTAGATAAAATACTAAACGAATACCAAATTTAATTATGATTGAAAACTAGGTATTTACTGATGTTTCTGTGAATAATCAATTAATAGTTTTAATTTATATTTGGTATTTTAAGAAACAAAAAAAAATAAGGTACCTGTGATCTAAAGTCTTTCCAACAAATTCTAGTAAAGAAATATATTTAATGTTGTCTATATACTAAGTAGGTACTATGAATATGTCCATTTAAATGTATTTTACAATAACTCATAATTATACAGGGTGTACCAAAATGATTCATCCGATTTCAAAAAATCATATTTATTGTAAAATTTTATTAATCATGTTAGAATTAATTTTACATTTTAATGGATTATTTTAAATTTTAGGTACAATGCTTATAAATTTTCAATCTGACCCCCCTTACTTGTACGACACACATCTAAGCGATATTCAAATTCCTCATAAACCTGTTGAAGCATGTCGACAGTAACCAAGTTGATGGCGTCTGTAATGCGACTTTTCAATTCGTCAAGATCTTTTGGAAGGGAAGGTACATAAACAATGCTTTTTATGTAACCCCAGAGAAAAAAATCACAGATTGTAAGATCCGGCGAACGCCCCGGCCATGGACAAAAAGTAGCGTCATTAGCACTACAGCGACCGATCCATTGCTGTGGTAGCTGGTGCTTCATTTCCTAGTTCACTGACCATTACGGTGCCAAATTTATCAACTAGATAACTTAAAATAAACTTAGTTATCTAATCTTACCGTTAATACATTGGTCATTAACCTGCGATTAACCGTTGCCGAACTATATCAATTCGTAATCGGATGAATCATTTTGAAACACCCTGTAGATCAAAGAATTATATATTGTAAACAGTAATAAGTTGTTTTTACCGCCAGTCGCAAGAAAATCATCCACTATGAATATCTTCTGTCCTTTTATAATGCTATTTAATTGTACTGTCAAAATATCCTATGCATAAATATAATAAATTATTGTAATATATTTCAAACAAATAAATTTGATGCTGTAGCTATATAGGTAATAATAATTTATTACTTCTCCATATTCTAAAATATATGATGTTTCAATAACAGGACCTGGTAAATTTCCCTTTTTAGCAACAGGTATGCATGGTACATTGAGATGTAAAGCAAGTATTGGAGCAAAAATATAACCACGAGTCTCCAACATTGCTATACAATCTACTTTACCACGCAATTGATTAGCAATTTGTTTCAATATTGTCTCCAACAATTTTATTCCATCACTATGGCTTAACAATGATAATATATCCCTGCAAAATAAAAATGTATTCTCTGTAAATCAGTGGTTCCCCACTAGTGATCAATTGACCCATCTCAAGTGATCCATGAAGTCAAATAATTTTTTTTTGTGTGCTTAGTACTTATTAAGAACTCATTAATAACCTAAACATGTTTTATTTTTATTTTTTTTTTTTTTTAATATTAATCATAGCACTTGCTGTACTGCTGATTTTATTGTGTATGTATAAATTATAAAGAAATAAGGGACCAGAATTAAGTAGTGGTGGTGGTGGTGGAAAATTTATAATAGTGATTCACACCTAATGTTGAGTTGGAAATCGGTACTGTAAATAAATAATTTTTCAAAATGTGATAAAGAGTTTGTTAGATACTTTGGTTAATGTTTTTAATTTATTTGTATTATTAAATTTAAAAATAATAATTTTTTCAAATCTGTGACTACCCAAATGGTCTATATTACTAACTTTAATACTTACTTGCTTGATGTTTTTTTAGTTATGATAGCAACATTTTTTTTACTGTGCTTTTCTGTTTTTACAATATTATGTACCTATCTAAGTGTATACATTTTTGTGATATTCAAAAAATTAGCTCTTAAAAGTGAAATTTATTAATGGTTCCTGCATTCACATTTATAAAAAAACAAAAAAATATTTTAAATATTTTTTACTAGGTACCATCTTAAAATTATGATGATATCATAAAAGCAATATAAATTGTGTAAAAAAGAAAAAGTTACTGAATTCTTTATTCCACTTACAATTGTAAAATAAATGTTAAACTATGAATCTTATTGTTTTTAATATTCATTAATATGAAATTAAATTTTAAATAAATAACAAAATAAGCAGTTCCTTTAAATATAGAGTAGAGTACATTATAAGATTTACAACAATTAAAAGAGAAAATTTAACAAATGCATATCCTTGATTTATTTTTATGAGCTCACATAATTATATAAATTTAAAATAGACATTTAAGAAATTAATTTTTGACTAAAAATATATATTTACTTATATAAGATTCCTGGTTTAGGGAAATCTGGAAAATATTCAACATACTGTTGTAACATTTTGATGTTATCCTCCAATGTATTTGTTGATGTCATGATAAATTTGTTTGATTATAGATATGAATCTTAAAACAAAATTATTTAATCTTAAACTTGTTGGTAACTAAAATAAAATCTAATATTATTTGGTTTGTATTAAAGTTGATTAAATATTTTTGTACTAATCTCCTAGAACATAAAACAATAAGAGCACTATATCCGAGTAGTGTTCAATATTTATTGATATTTGAATTTGATAGCCATTGATGAAATTTAAATGTGAAATGGAATAATACAAAATCAAATCAAACTCAATAATAATATGGTATTGTACAATATTGTAGCTGACGTTCGTAAATTACGATATCACTATTGGAGAATAACGAATAACTACACGTCTTCACAATAAACGGTATACGTGATTTAGTATTTGGATTTTTATCTCTAAATTCAATTGAATTGTAATTCGTAGCATTCAAAAGTCAAAACAATCATATTATCTTACTATATAATAATAGCACGGTGCAATTCTCCGACTTATGTACGTATATTTTAAGATATCAGCAAATATAATAATAGTTAAATTGACTAAGTCAATAGACAATAAATGATTAAAGGATGCGCGGTCACAACACGTGAACTATTTAGGACTGATGAATATGAATTACTAAATGGAAATCTAAAATACTTAATCGTTACTTAACTTTGTTTTGTTTGACATTTATTATTTTAACCCCGCGACAGTAGATACTAGAACATCTAAAACTAAATATATACTTAGTACTTACTAAGTAGGACCTACTTAACGTAATATTCTACAGCCGCGACCACCGACCTGAGTGCACTCAGGCCGATGTGGTGAACCCAACACAAATCCTATTGAACCCTTATCACATTATCAGTTTATCACCTGTGGAATAAAAAAATAAAAATCACGATTATAATATATTATGGCTGTTATAAAACATAATAATTAACAATAATTGAATAATGTGTTACATGCCGTAGCCCGTAATCTTTACAATGCATAACAGTTTAGGATAAGAATTTTATCTTAAACCGTGCAATGCCCTATCCAACTATAATAAAATTGGTTTTTAAAAACAAAAACAGGGAACAGTGGCGGTGATTTTAGGGAGGGCCAAATTGTTGACTTGAAATATATATATATATATAATATAAACAATAGTGATGACAGGCAATTGCGCAGAGGGGGGAGGGGGAGGGTCAACTTCCAATTTTTCAATTTTTTGTACACTTCATCGTGTTAACTTACTAAAACAATGATTTGTAAACATGTTTTAATAGTATTTATTTCCTAACAAAATATATATTCATGTAAAAGTATATAAAAATAGAATGCTTTCCCTTGTATTTTCTTTATCATAGGTAGTTGGTTAATAATCTAATCCCGTTGTTCATTGAATTTTCAACAAAATTATTAATAAATATTTATTTAATAATAACTAGTAAGTATAACTTATTATTTTCGTATTCAGTCGCTGGAAAATACACGTTATTTATGAGGCTTGAAAGCATAGTGCATAGTTTTTAACCCATTCAAAATGTTGTTCACGCCGAACTTTGTGAAAACAGTTCAGTTCCTCTGTAACGGTGTCCACACAAGAGAAAAGTCACTGTAATTAATGGGTTAGAATTCAGGCGGAGCCAGCCTTCACGTTCAGGGGGTGCGAATATTTTTGTCCCTCTCCCTCCAAAAAATAAAAAAAAAATAAAAATGAATACTATATTTCATTATATTTATAATATTACATCACAATAATTATTATATACAATGTCAAATCACAATATCATACGACGTTTGAAGTTTGAACTTCACACTAAATTGTCGGTGCGTTTAGGGGGTGCCACCGCATACCCAGCACACCATCTGGCTCCACCTATGAGTTAGATTATCATTCAATGATTTTAATGATAGACCCTAGTACATGAAAAACGATTTTAAGGCTTTGAGCCAAGTCGATCGTCTGTATTATACAGGATATCCAGCCAGGATTTACCCATTGCGATATCTCACGAAATAATGAAGATATCAAAATTCTGGTTTTGTAATAAGACTCACAGGAATAAGAACTACAAGTATTTCATTTTTTAATTTATTTTAATGTTTCGGTAAAAAATTTAAAATATATTTTTTTTTATTAAATCATTTTCAAAAAAAAATTGAAGATGGCTATATTGTAGATTTTATTTTTCTGAAAATATTGACGTTTCAAAATGTTTTTTTTCATCAATGTACTCACGTCGCTTGGACCAGCCCCCACCGTTGTTGGGACCATTTCCCCAGACAGACTGGGATTGGTATACGGGTGCATTATACACCCGTACACTAATGTCTAGGTACTTGTGAGCTTGAATAATTTTCATGATTCTGAATTGCACAAAACACTAAATTCATCATTATTGAAGATACTTTTATACTATTGTGCCATGTCGGGTAAGCTATGTCAAAATAATTTTAAAAATGTTATTAGGCGATTTTCGAATATCGGATATGGGATAGCGAAAACAATTTTATAACTGTACATCTGTACAAATAAGCCTGTACAGTGTAATATGATACTATGGTAGTGACTTCAAGAAAATAATATTCCAGTCATACAATTCTACTTCTACAGACGAGTTACGAGTGTGAGTTTACTTATTAACTCAATATATAATTTAGTAAGACTACCTGACTACGGTTATACAATATTTCGGGAATTAGTTTTTATATATTATTGATGATTTGGTTACCATAAAAACTTTTATCCACACAAATTGTATAACATTAAAAATTATGAATTTACGAAAAAAAAATGAGGCTTATTGAGTTGGTTAGGGAAAGAAAATGTTTATATGATATGAAGGAAAAAAATATAGCGACCACCTAGGTTCCTTTAAGATAATTTACTAACATATTAAAACAACCAGGTAAATAAATTATTTTTAATAATATTAACAATACATTTAAGATTCTGTGCAGATCGATGAATGTATAATGTATATTGATGTTTGTTTTTTATTTGTTGTGTTGTTGTGTAGTTGTGTCCTGTGTACACAATATAAGTATAGTCGAAATAAGGTGCTTCTGATGGGAAAATGAATCTATTTAGTGCATCGGGTAGTTCAAAATTTAATATTTCCAATACTTTTTAAAACTCCAGGAAAACAAAAAAAATTAAGAAAATCAGGAATTTTTACTCAAAAATTCGGTTTTCGACAAAATTGATTTGATTTTTGGTGTATCTATTGAAATTTCCAATGAAAGTTTTTATTGGAATTTTCTATAGGTACACCTAGTGCTGTGTTCATGAACATTTTCAAAAAGTTAAAAATTATGCAAAAATTGTAAAGTCTTATTAATTTCTTGATATTATATAGGTACAGTTATGCATTTATAATAATATTTAACCTAAAAAATTATATTTAAAATTGTGTACCTACTTGTATTACCATTTACCCATTTTAATAGTATTTAATTAATAATAAAAAATTTGAAAAAAATAAAGTAAGTTGTAGATGTCGCTCTGCTGTACAGTAGGTTACAAGTGGGTTACTATAATGGATGGAATTAAATTTTAATCCAATGATATTATATTATCATTGTATACGAAAAACGCTTTTCTCCCCAACAAATAAATTTTTATTGATATTAATTTTAAAAAAAACTAATAATGATCGAAAATTGCAAATACCTATTAATAGTTCAACTTAATTAGAACATTTTTGAAAATTAGATGGTGGAAATTCAAACGTTCCGGCCTTTGAAACGTGACCTCCAAGCCTTATCAAAGCTCCTTATCACAACAAATTTTTGTTTTTAACCAACTATTACAACAGGAACGACCAGTGCCACAACAACCGGGGATGCTATAGGGGTGCAAAGAACCCCCGAGCCCCCTTTAAATCATAACAATGGGCGCTGAGGCTAGTAGCCGAACTATTGGGAACTTTCAATTGTCAATATAAATATCATCATTGCGTCCGGGACGCAATTCGTGTTAGTTTTTCATCTACAGTTAATTATTGTAAGTGGTTCCTAAAACGATATTGTCTCAATAAAGATATGCCAGGTTATATAAAAATAATGAAATTTAATTGTAAAAATATAATAATGTCATAATAATATAAATTATATGTCATAATTAATCACATACCTATTTATAAATAAATTAAAATTGAACTGTAAAAAATATAATACTATCATAAACATAAAACATACAAATTATAAGTCATAAGTCCATAGTTACTTATCGATTGGGAAGTCCGTATAGTCCCTAATATTTTTATCGAAAATATCCATCAGGTCGGAGCTGTTGCTTTACACTGCGTATACCGCCGCTTGTCTGTCGAACTAAAAATGCATTGGTTTATTTTTAATTCGATAGAAAACGCCGCGAAATACGCTGCGTTCGAAACGCGGCGAATATGCCGTGTATAGCTCCGGCCTAAAAGTACAAACCACTGAAAATAAGTTTTCATTTAATAATATTATTATGTTAATGATAAATATTTAATCATTATTATTTTGTTAAAAATTTAAAAATATCAAAATTAAAAAAAAATTTGAAAACCACTGGAAACCTCAAAAAATGTTAAGTGATGAAAAGGTAACACGAATTGCGTCCGGGACCTAAACTAGGTTTTCTATTTAAATTAATAATACTGCAGTTTTTCTGGTTACTAACGTCCTTATCACAAATTAATTGCTATTGTGTTATCAAACCATAATTACTGGCTAAATTAACAATTGATATTTTATATGCTTATAAAAATATATACATTATAAAAATGGATCATTATGCCATTATGAAACAAACACGACATGTAATCTATAGAGCATTTATATAATATGCGATGGCGTGGAATATTCCTTGACAGTTGTACTTTTTCTATTAAACCTAGTGCATGCTTAATAAATTTAAAGTGATGTAATAATAAATGTTTAGTTAATACATCATTCAAATTTATTTAATTATTTTTGTATTTAGCTGTACTCAACCTAAAATATAAATCGAATCTGGGGTATTAGATTTGCTGAATGCAGACGAATAAAATTATTCAAAAATATTTTAATTTTGTAATCAACTTCATTCTGGAGTAGTTCAATTCAGAAGAAAATCCGGCAGAACATATAATTTATTCAAAAAACCTTCCTGCTTCAATACCATGCAGATATCAGTATATCGCTCAAGCTAGAGTTCAAAACCTAGGTACCGTCAGTAAAATGGAAGAAGATAAGGCAAGCTAATATTTGAATTGTGGTATTTTATTGTAATTTTATAGTTTCTGCGTTTTAACTGTATAGATAGAATTCGATAACAAATACATTTAAACCATAATTAATAGGCATAACTTATAAAATAAATTATTAATTAGAAATAAATTTAAGATTTAAAGATTAAGAAGGTCTTAAAGATCTTAAGAATAATTACGAACATAAAAGCATTTTAAAAATAATAAGTGAAGATAAAATTTTAAATTAATTAAATAGCATCAATATTACTTAAAGAAATTGTAATTGGATATCTTCCAGACAATTTTCTACAATCTTTATACACTGTAAAATAATTTAACTGATATAATCTAAGTATAGTATTTAATAAGTTACCTATATAAACATGTTTCAATTCAAAATCCTTCTATTAATTACTTGCTTGAAAGTATGCCGCGGTTTTGCTTATCAATGTCCTAAATCTGTCCCATATTCAGAAATATCAGGATTATCAAGAGTTAGCTTACCTATATCAGATGCGCTCCACCATTTTAAAATCAAAAACGAATTTCTAATTGATTCTAATGGTAGGACAAGATATGTTTGCGTAGAAATTACGCCAGAAATATACACAATACGGAATAAGACAATGAATAACGATACCGATACGCATGTCCAAACCGGAGGAGATTGTAAAGGACATGTAATACCACATTCCTTAGGGGGATCAAATCATTCATTGAATATATTTTCGCTTAATCAGAATTGTAAATCGGAGATGCTAAACAGTGGTGTCGAGCAAAAACTCGGTGAATTACTTACTGAACACTCGCGAATAACATATATAGCTGAACTTGAATATATATATAATGCGACTGATACACGGCCAAAATGCATAAACGCAGTGTATATGGACGAAAATGAAAATATTTTAGGATCTATGAAAATAATGAATTCGCCACCTAACACACCCCGTGGAAAAGTAAATCAGGAAATTCCCACAAAAAGTAAAAGGTCTTTGATCGAGAGTACTACACATCCCGAAAATTCCACAAAACATGTAAATTGCTCGAATGGATGTTTGAGGTCAGAGTGTTGGCTAAAAGTTGAAGAACGTGATAAAAAATGCAGATCGTTTCATTCTGTACATGCTAATTCACTTTGTGCTGGTGAGTGGTGTTATTGTTGCTCTTACTATTAAAAATAATGCATTATATAATTCATATAGATCATAGTGATATATTTTTTGTAATAACCTTTAATAAAAATTGATGCTATTATATATGATAAGTAGGTAATTAAATAAATAATATAACTTATACCAATTATAATTATATTATATATACTCATTTTAATACAATATAATGTTATCATATTGTAATTTTCATCGTAATTGCATGTATTGAAATATTCAGTATATTTTAAATTTTTATGTTATATTTAAATGTAATAATAAGAATGTTATATATATGTAAGTTGTCAAATTTTTTTTACTATAATACAAATAAAAATTGTCTATTAAAATATTATATTTATATTATATTTTTTAAATTCCTATATATGCAGCATATTATATATTATGTTACAACCAAATAAATATGATAATTTTGTCATTTTTAACTCTACAAAATTATTTTCCCATCACTTAATATTCCAATGCAATAAAATATAATACGATAGATGTTATTTTGGTGAGAACAAAAATTAAAAATCATCTTATATTATTTCAATATATTTAGTTGTTGTATTTTATTAAATAACATTTGAAAAATACTTACTTATAGCAGTTTTTTTTAAATTAAATCATTAAAACAATATCTATATCTCTAAATAAAATACTCTGAAGAAATATACTGCAGTATACTGATTAATTGGTCAATGGATTAACCTTCTATATATACTGTAGATTTATAGGGCACTAATGAATAGTGGCTAATAGGCTAATAGGCTATTATAGCCCCCCAGATTTATGTTAACTAGAATTCTCTCCTTGTATGAGTACTGAAAATATTTTTTATTTTAGAAAAAGGCTATAGCTTTCCTACATAAATTCATCACCTTACGACTTTGTAGTGCACCGCTTAAGCCTAAAATGATGGTCAAAAATTAATAATATTATGAATAATACTGTAAGTGCTTATTCACGATCACAAACAATGTTATGTTTTTATTATATACTTACTATTTTTTGTATAAATTACAAAATAGTTAGGTATGTATCTAATATCTATATATTAATATATTTTATACGAAACTGTATAGTATGCAATGATCGTAGTTATGTCTTCATATTATAATAGGTAGTGTATACTGTGGTTATTATTTTTAGGTAAGTACCTGCAAAAAAAGTTTAAAAAAAATAATCTAATAATAACGATATATTATAAAAAATTACAACATATCAAGTACCAACCCATCAATCTTTTTATGACCAAAACACATGTAAAAAATATTATTGAGTCACCTATTGATGGCTTGATAAGAGATAACTAGTTATAACTTTATAAGTTGTAACTAAATTACTGTAATCTGTATGAATCATTTAATAATGGGTATCTAAACGGACTTAACGTTATCTCTCTTTAATTGAATTTTGTGAAGTATAATAATAGTAGTAATACAGTTTAAATTTAAAAAAAAAACTAGATGAATAAATTGTTTTCATAGATTCTATGACAGAAAAATGGGCTATTGTAGCTTTAGATAAGTACTTATACTTGTATTTATTAACTATAATTATTATTTATCAATTATTAGCCATTACATTTTAATGTTTCAATTTATCATTAACATGTTAACTATTAAATGCGAATAACTAAATATGTTTCTTTGTGATTTATATTTTATTATGATTGTTATACGCAATGATTTTATAATATTATAAAATCAGTGGTATACGTAATTACTAATTAATCATCGATGTATATGAATATGATATATTCATAATATTCCATACATATAGGAGGGTCACATATAAAGTTTATAATTACTGTAGATTATCTGGCTGAAAATATAAAGCACGGTCGTATTGATATTATAGGGACTGCGCATCTACCATAACCTATAGCATACACCTAGCCTAAAGACTATGACAAGGGTCATCAATTAATATTTTTGAAGCGCCACATTAGAAATCTGGAAATTGTTCGCGGGCCCTCAAAAGTGCTGACGCCAGTAAAAACCAATAAATAATAAGAGTGATGAATTACAACACTGGCACACTGCTAGAACGTATAATGTAATTACTTTTTACTTTTTTTCTAGTCTGCTAGCCGCCATTTGATAACCATCACTGCTCTATATAGGTTTCCAAGTGGCAACATTTTCAAAAAGCGATTGAATGAGGTGGGTTACCCTAGCACCCCAATATTCGAATTTTTAATTTTTTTTTTTTTTTATCAATTAATTTTATCATTGTTTTTACCTATTTTTACCAATAATTATTTCAGAACTTTGTAATATTTTCCACGGAAAAATTTTCACTTGGGTGTCAGGGTAACGTTATCCCATAAATATTCACAAAAAATTACAATTATAGAAAAATATAAAAACTTAAAATGAATCTTTTAGGTAAATTTTAAAATCTCAACTACAAATAGGATTTTTTATATGTGTTTCTAACCCAATAAAATTTGAAAAATTTGTGATTTAGACTTATTTTTTTGAAAATCCTAACTTCAATTGCTAATATAAAAATGCCGTAGATTTATGCAATTTTTTTTTTTTTTAATTTAGACCAACAAGATATAAGGTACCTCCTATAAACTATACACATTTTTTTGACCAAACGAAAATAGTTTATCGTCAATAAATTTCAAAAAAAAAAAAAAAAAACCAATATAATTTGAAATTGACTAATGCTTATTAATAGCTCATAAAAGTCGACATATTATGAAAATTGTATATGATGTCTAGAAAATGCAAAAATAAAATTCAAAAAAAAAAAAAAATATATATATATATATATATATATATATATATATATATAGAACTGTTTTTTGTGCGTACCTTCTCACCGTAGTGTCCATAAATTAGTTACAAATTATATGTCCCCCTTAAAAAAAAAAAAATCATAACTACGACACTGGGGAGTTCAAGAGGGAATACCACTACAGTCCACAGCTGTAGCTTCAGTACTGGAACGATTCTAGTTTAGCAACCTATCGATTTTTAAAATTTTTTTTTTCCAAAATGTGTGTTTTAGGGTGCTTTATAAGAATGTAAAAAAAGAAGAGCCCGGACAAGCTTAGTTTTGAAGTTATTGATCAAAAACTTCAAAAACTTCATTTTTTCGTTACGCGCATTTTTTTTTTAAAAAAAATACTTAGAATTGAATATTTTTAGATTTTTTTTTTCGAAATGTGTGGTTTTTAACGTTTAATAGATTGGTAAAATCAAAACTTACCTAACATACTTACTTTTGAAGTTTTTGCACGTAAACATTGAAAAATACCATTTTCAAAATTAATAATAAATCCTTTCTAAAATTAGCTGAAAATCAGTTTTTTTAATATTTTTTTTTATAAATATATACAGTTTTAGTTGGAAAAGTTTTTAGTGAAGTCAGAATTGTGCTATCTGGCTTAGTTTTAGAGTTACAGGTATTAAAAGTTGCCTTATTTATGAAAAAATGTAATACAGGTAAACAGGTAGTTACAATTTTATTTATAAAACTTAAGAAGGTAGGTACAATTTTAATAAAAAAAGTCATTTTCCTCGTCGTCGTCGGAACCCGAATCAGAATTATTTGGTGTTATTTCTGTGTCTAAAGTTTGCCCATTTGGGTCATACACTTGTGCCGCAAGTTTGAAAAATTCAACCAAAGGGTTTAGGCCCGAAGAACGACAAACCTTTAGGAACATATATTTGGCCAAATAACCTGCATAAAAATGTTTTTTCCTGGAGTACTGTGTCATGGAAGCTTTAGCATGACGCCACATTCCTTCGACGTTATTGGTGTGTGCGCCATTTTCCGGGTTCTTAAACTCTATGGAATGGTTAACTGTCAAATGACTATACCCTTCGTCTTTTAAACAGTTATAACTTATAACTCTAAAAACATTGAACCCATTGAAATTTAACACGGTTGAGTTAAATCAATTAAAACCAAACTTACCTTCCAACAATCACTGATTATTAACGTTCCTGGCAAAATCCATTCTTTGATAATAGTGAGTAACGTGTCTTTGTCACGCTTCTCTACCGGTACGAGAAAACAACGACCCGTTTCGCGTTCAACTCCACCAAATACCCACTGGCCTTCAACGCGATGTCCTCTGTGGTATTTTCGCCTTCCGAATTTGGATTCATCAATTTCAACAATTAACCGTATCATACCGTCAAATACGACTTCTCGGTGGAACGAGGCCCAATCAACAGATGATTGCCGAGCTATTTTAAGTTGATTACGAATAAATTCTAGTGACACTTTTTCGGTCCACAAATACGCGAATGTCACAATTTGATATATAGACAAGTGGGACTTTGAAAAAAAAGTGCACTTTCGGATTGATTGGTAAAAATTGCACTTCACTTTCTTTTTGCTGCTGTTGATATATGTTTGTTTGCATCGCCAAACGACACCGTCACAATAAGCTGTGCTAGGACACAATTCTAAAAAGTGTCCTTTATTACATTTTATGACATTATGGGCGGGTTGCATAAACGTCCTGTAACTACTTACAGATCTGTAAGTACGTTAACGGATCTGTAAATAAAATTAGGTGTTGCTTGAACGCTCGGTAAAGTTACCGGCTCTGTAAATTATCGGCTACCGGACCTGTAAACTGCAGATCCGATTTGGGCTCTGTAACTAATTACAGATCGGTTAAAATAATATAATATTATTATTATGATAAGATAAACAAGTTTTACTATCAAAGATTATCAATATTCAATTTATATTATATATTTTTTAGTTTTTGCGATTATTAAAGAATAAAAAATATTTTTAAGTTAATATACCTACGCGGTTACGCACAATTTTTTGGTTTAATATGGTTTAATTTATTTGGTAACCACGGTTATTAATAATTTTATATTTCTTTATGCAACCCGAGAATAGTTTACACAATCATTAAAAACCTTATAGAGCTAGTAAATTACAGGGCTGGTAACAAATTTACAGACTGTTCTTTATGCAACCCGCCCTATTTTTTGCAATAAGGCCCCAGGACTGTAAAACACTTATAACCGACATGGACAGATGGCCACTCGTTTTATGTTCAAATATTTCATAAATTTCAATGATCGATGTCATTTTAAATTTTTAACAAAATAAAATTAAAACTGAACAACAAAATACTTTAGTTTAACTCGACTAAGTAATCGATCGTAATGACGATCATGCATTTTGCTATCGGACAAAATAGTACCTATCTATAATATTTTATCTTTTTTTTTTCTTGATATTATGATAAATTTAATCTTAATATTATGGGTTTGTGTTTGTGTTCCACCATTAATGATGCTACTATTTTGGTAAATACCAATAATAATTTATTATATTATATTATATTATATAATATAATAATATAATTGTAACTACCTGTTTACCTGTATTACATTTTTTCATAAATAAGGCAACTTTTAATACCTGTAACTCTAAAACTAAGCCAGATAGCACAATTCTGACTTCACTAAAAACTTTTCCAACTAAAACTGTATATATTTTTAAAAAAAATATTAAAAAAACTGATTTTCAGCTAATTTTAGAAAGGATTTATTATTAATTTTGAAAATGGTATTTTTCAATGTTTACGTGCAAAAACTTCAAAAGTAAGTATGTTAGGTAAGTTTTTATTTTACCAATCTATTAAGCGTTAAAAACCACACATTTCGAAAAAAAAAATCTAAAAATATTCAATTCTAAGTATTTTTTTTAAAAAAAAAATGCGCGTAACGAAAAAATGAAGTTTTTGAAGTTTTTGATCAATAACTTCAAAACTAAGTTTGTCCGGGCTCTTCTTTTTTTACATTCTTATAAAGCACCCTAAAACACACATTTTGGAAAAAAAAAATTTTTAAACATCGATAGGTTGCTAAACTAGAATTATGCCAAATTAAAGATACATTTTTCATATTAAAACAAATGAAGGAACATTTATTTACTTTTAATTTTAGTCTAAGTTTGGTTCAAGAGCCTCACGAAAATGATTTAAGAGCCGCATGCGGCTCGTGAGCCTCGTTGTGGCCACCCCTGTTCTATAACCTAGTAAAAACTAAAAGTAAAGGTTTTATGTACCTATATGATGATTATATACATGACCTAGGACCAAGGTATAAACCTGGGTTTATTTTAAAATTTTCACAACACCATGTTATGTCATATTTCATGTATATTTAATACATTATACGATGTACTACGCAAGGGTTTATAACAACGCAGTCTTACACGGTTAAGTTGTAACGAAAAAAAACAAATTTGAATTTTGAATGATGAATTTTTGGGGTTAAATGGTTAACTAAAAAATAAATAAATATAACATATTTCTGGTTACATAATTTCATATTACTGTTCTATGATATTGCCCATATTAAATTGTTCTGTTACCATACGTGACACTACACACGATTCGGTGGGATTTTGGGTTTCAACGTTGGTGCAACTGATCTCACGAAAATCGAAAAATCACTGTTATCACGTTTCGGGAGATCTGAAAGAGGACTGATGAGTGATTAGAGAAAGGGGGCTAAATTTAGACAAATTAGTAATTAGTTTAACAGAAAGTGAATGAGTAACGAGGGGTGAGTGTTATGGGCGTTCTAGTCTTGTAGGTATATTTTTAACTTGTGCCATCTGCTCCGATTGTTTCCCGTCATCAAGACTCTACTCTCCAATAATGTTGTTAAAAGTGCTTTTTTAATGATTCTATTAAAATGTTTTCGATAAAATGCAGCAGTTTGTTGATTGGCCTCTGTGTCTTACAGTTTTGTTCATCGGAGATTGGTAAAATATTATTATCTATAATGTGTTCAACAGTGGCCTGTATACATAAATCACCGGTTTGTATTTGTTTTTGCAGCATCGTTTTATGGATCTAGTTATGTTAACGTACCTTATCAAGATGCCAAAAGCACTACAGAAATCAGTTTTGCTTTTCGTACGAAACATTTGGATGCTTTCCTGTTTTTGGCTGCTGGCAAAACCGATTACTGTTTTGTCCTGTTAGAAGCTGGTAAACTAAAGGTAAAGATTAACCTCGGAGCTGGTGAGTCAGAGATATCATCACCAAGAGGACTTCGGCTCGATGATCTCAACTGGCATTTGGTGAACATATCACGAAAGGAAGGAGATTTAAATTTGGCAGTTGATAAAATACACATAGTCAGGTAAATACTCCCTCAGATTTTATTGGTTTTATTAAAATCAAATGATACATTTTTTCTCTATTGTTTAGAGAAAAACTGCCTATTGGTTTCTATGAACTGAACATGTATGGTGGTTTGTATATCGGTGGTCAAGGAGATTTTTCCGAATTATTCTTAGGCCATACAAATGGCTTACGTGGTTGTCTACGAGATGTCCGTTATAATGCAGTACTAGATGTATTAAGTAGAGCACGATGGCGAACTGGTAGAGCAGATGCTCATTCAATATCTTGGGGTTGTGTGAATGAATTTGATGCACCTAGAGAATCAAGTATATCATTCTTAGAAGATGGTGCTTATATGGCTATACCCAGTATATTAACATCAAGAACTAATGTTAAGTAAGCATATATTAGTATTATAATAGATACTATAAGTACTTATGAAAATGTTTTATGTTAAAAAGGTGGCAATTTTCTATAAAAACAATATCCGAAATTGGATTAATACTTTATAATTCTAAAAAAAGCTCAACATTAAGTAGACATAGTGGAAATGTTGATTTCGTTGGTGTAGAACTTGTTGGTGGTAAAATACGTGTTGCTCAAAACTGGGGTTCTGGTGTCACTGAACTATATTCTGATGTCACTATCAACGATGGAGTATGGCATTCTATAAATGTAGCTATGGAAGCTGGTGGACTCGATGTTACTATTGATGCACCCAAACATAGGTATCGTTTGGCATTAAACAATTCAGCTCTACCTTCAAAACATTTAGATCTTTCAACTATAGTAAGTGAAGTGAAATTAATATTATTCTTTTATTTTATTATTCTAAATATATTTTTTATATTTCATATTTTAGCTGTATGTTGGTGGTCTGGAAGTGAATATGAGAAGTGGAGCATTAGCTTCTGGTATGCTTTCAGCGGGTAATAGTTTTAAAGGATGCATTAGAGGAATTTCAAACGATGGACGTGCTCTTGGTTTACCAGATGCATTAGATACATCCAAACTCATATCTCGATGTGTTTGGTCGTATGCTTGTACAGAGAAACCTTGTGTTCATTCACCTGACATTGGATGTTCACAAGTCGGAATAAATTCCTTTAAATGCGTTGGATGCGAGAACCACAATGACCCACAATGTGTTCGCCCAGAATTTGTTCAAACTCATAATGTATACTCTAAATAGTCTAATTTTTATAGTAAAAATACTAAAATAAAATGATATTTTACAGGCAATGTTAAAAGTTCCATTACCAATTTCAATTGAAGTATTAACTGTAAACAATTTGATTGTAGTTGAAGGTTCTACAGCAACTTTAACTACATCAGTTATTAGTTTGATATTAGATTATAACCATTATGGGGTTCGAGAAGCAGGTGTACAATTTCATATTGTTCAACCTTATGCTAAACATGGAAAGTTGAATATCGAGTCTTCTAAATCATCTTCTGGAATTTCAATCTCTACATTTAATATGCTTAATATTTTAAAAAATGAGGTAAGGGAAGTATTGATAATATATTATTAGTTTAAATTAAAAATGTGTTTGTAAGTTATCTTGGTCATCAGAATAACATATATAAGACTTTTTTTGTGTATGCTATCTAGACTAAATTAATTATTATTATTATCATTATAGTAAAAAATATTTTAAGTATGATAAAAATTGTTATAGGTTTTTTATGTTCATGATGGATCTGAAAGTACTCAAGATGTTATAACACTTGATCTAGAGTTTACGTCTAATGAAGGTTTATTATTACCAGATTATTTACAACAACGACAAAGATTTATGTTACCTGTTAATATAACTCCTGAAAATGATACACCAACTGTTCGTATACCATCTGATTACAATTTAATTCTGGCACAGGTAAAATATTTATTTTTTTTAATGACAGTCATGTTTAATGCTTACTTATGTTGTTTGTCTAATTTTGTTGAGTTTTTTTTTTTTTTTAGTTTATATTTAGTGTCTTTGTGAGTTGCATGCAGTAGCTACTGATTTTTTCACTTAGCATTTTTTTTTTGAATTTGAATTTGTAAGTAATTTTAATGTTTCGTTAATGTTTTGTATGTTAAGTTGTTAATTATTTTTAGGGTACATGGAAAATGCTGGATAAGGATAAAATAGTAGTGATTGACCGAGATTCTAGTCCAGAAAGACTCATTGTATCTGTAATGAATATTAGTGGTGGCTATTTAGATACAACAGATAATCCAAATGTACCGCTTGAAACATTTACAGTTGCTCAGATGAATAATGGATTTATTGGTTATAGACACACTTCAAATGAAACTGGTCATTTTACCTTTACTTTAAAAGTAAGCATTTAGATCAATCTTAGTTGAAAACTAGTATGTTAATCAAGTTACTTAATTGATTCATTAATTTGACTTATTGTTCATTTTAAATGTATCCTTAGGTATCAGATGGCGAAAAAGAAAGTGCTATTACATTGATACCTGTGGATGTATACAGTTTATCATTGACTCATGTTCAAAATACAGGTGCTATTTTAGCTTATAAATCATCTGTTGTAATTAGTCCATCTAATTTAACTTTTGCAACTAATGCTGATGATCCATCGCTCGAGTTGACATTGAAAGTAAAAATTTAGTTATTATATGTATAAGCTTTTTGAAATAATGTATTCATATTTACTAGGTTGTAAAACATCCAAAATTTGGAGCACTTAAATTAATTGACGGAGAGCAAGCACAAGATAAAATTACTGTATTTAATAATCATCAATTGGAAAAAAAACTTGTCAGTTATGTGCATAATAGTGAAGGATCTCCATCAAAAGATTTCTTTAAAGTAAATTTAATAATGAGTACTTCATACTTATAAATGTTAACGATATGTAATGATTGTTTTTTTTTTTTTTTTTAGTTTGAAGTATGGGCTGGCCAAGTAAAATTAGGTGATACATATAAATTTGAATTTAATTTTGTTGAAGTACATTTGACTGTAGATGTCTTTGGTCCTTTAAAATGGCATGCATCTAGTGAAACTGCTGTGAATAGTGATTCCATTAAAGTACAGACCCATCCAATACTTTTACATCCGAGCTCTATAATTTATGAATTAACTAAAACTTCACACACCGCTTCATTATATTTAAGGTTTGTCTAAATTTGACGTTAAAAATGTTTTTCTATAATTAAGTATTTTTAGGAATAAACCCTTGATTGATGGTGAAACATGGACTCAAAATGACGTTGATTCTGGACTTTTAACTTTAAAACTACACCATGACACATACTCTCCTGCAACAGATTTGTTTGACGTTAAAATAAGTGCTCCTCGTTGTCAACCAATAGTGTCTAAGTTGTTGAATTTTGAATATTCACCAAGTCCATTATTGATTCAAGCCGTTTCTGCTTTTATCCATCCTTTAGAGGTAATTATTTAGTTTATTAATTTTTATATAGTTAATATTTATGAGTTAAAATTTTAGATTTATCCATTCAGAATAAAGCTAACTTAAAAATATATACAGAATAAGTAAAAATATTTTTTCTTAAAGGTATATTTGTTTATTGAGAATCAAAATTCTAAATCATACTATACTTAGACCTTTAAATAGCAAACTCATTGATCACTTAAGTTTTGTGAATAATTTGGAGTTGTCTACTAATTAAAAAGTTGATTTTTCTCAAAATTTTAAGAATCACTTAAAATCTTTGTTATGTAAAAAATATATCTTTTCTGCAGCTTTATATTCAGACTCTTATCTCCATTTTCAGGTCAAGTTTTATACAGAGTATATTTATATATTAACTTGAGATAAACCAGAAAAATATCTTCAAGTTTGGATAAATTTTGAATGATTGAAAATTTAAGATAAGATACTACAATCATAGTTCAATTTTATTTAATAGTGTAAACTTTTATTTACGCGATCCTGAAGTATTCTTTATTTACTATTGGAACCAACAATTTAAATTCCATAAAAGCATTTCATGCATTTAAAAGTTTCCTTAGTAAAAATTGTGAAATTTCTGATTCCAAATAAAATGTCTGCTATTTAGAGGTTTCTGTTTGGTGTGGATTCACTGTATATGATCTCACCACATGTTCATTTGAAGTTAGTAAACACAATAGTCACTACAATGGGACCATTATCATGTGAATATTAGAATATTAACCATCAAACTGTTGAAATATGCATAAATTATAGTGTGCTAATTATATGGTTAATGACATATTGTGGACCTGGCTGTATGCCTAGGAAATATAAATAATCAATATTTAAAAATACATGTATATACATTTTCTTTAAGATACATACCCTGCAAATTAATAATGTATGTATCTACTATTGGTATTTTTGTATTGTAACAATTCTAATTTATTTCAGGTTATAGAAGGTAGTTCATCTCCATTGACTGATAAACATATCTCAATTAAGTGTGTTGGTGTAAATCAATTACGATATGAAATTTTATCTGGTCCAGAGCATGGTTATTTACATTTACTCATTAATAACAGTACAGTTAAAAATGTAACTGTGTTCACTGAAGATGACCTGTATGATAGTACATTATCTTATTCGCACGATGGATCTGAAAATAATCATGATCATTTTAAATTTTTAGCTACTTCGAAAAATGCCAATTTTCAAGTTGGTTTTTTTTAATTTGTTATACCTTAAGATCATGTTAATAATATAAATATTTATGTGTTTAGTATGTTGGCCAAGTCAATATATCCGTTCAACTAATCAATGATAATCCACCAAGTTGCATGACTGAGGAAAATCTACGTGTAGTCACAGGTAGTGATAGAACTATAACTAATCACAACTTACAATGTCAAGACAAAGATATTGATACACCAGTATCATCACTAATTTTTACCATAAATTCAATTTCAAATGGAATGATCTTGAATACTGTAAATGATCCTTTTACAACAGTTATGAAATTCACTCAAGTGTGTATTCTTTGACTAATCAGCAATATTTACTTCTTAATCATGTTGTACTAAATAATTTTAATACTTTTCATTTTTAGGAAGAAGTAAACAACGGAAAATTGATTTACCGAGATGAGTTTTCAGCTGATACCAAACAAAATCGAAATAGTGTTGTGGAACTTGGTGTGTTTGATGGAAAACATTCTATTGATCTCAAACTTCAAGTTGAATCTTCCCCACCATTTGTAAAAGTATTAAATAATTCCCAGTTAATGTTGCGACAAGGAGGATCTGCTACTATCACCACTAATCACATTTATGCTGATACAAATTTAAACATACATTCTGATAAAATTAAGTAAGTGTATAATATAAATTTTCCATGTATTTTTGTGTTTATTTTCCATTGTTTTATTTTAGTTATCAAGTAATAAATGGTCCTGGCCAAGGAGAAATTGAGCTTGGTTCTAACCTTGAGCCTTTGAAAACTACTATATTTAGTCAGGCAGAACTTGAAGCGGGTCATGTACGTTACCGACATAATGGTGATGTAGAAAGTGTTCGAGATAGAGTAACCATCCGTGTATCCGCTGGTAGTACTGTATCTAGAGAATTAGAGTTTGATATAAGGCTTTTACCACAACACTATTGGGAACCACTTGAAGTCACTAAGAACTCTCCAATAATAGTTGATGAGTCTACTACTATTGCAGTTACCAGACAATATCTTGAAGTACAAAAAATAATACTATTATTTTTCTATGTTTTAGATTTTTAATTATAATTAATTGTAGGTAAAACAAAACATGGTACCACCTTCAGATATTATGTACTTGGTAAAAGAACCTCCACGATATGGTTATTTAGAAAAAGAACCCAACGAAGAAGACCCTGGAAGTCCAGAAAACAATCATTTAACCACTTTCAATCAAAGTCTTATAAATAGTGGCCACCTTTACTATGTTCAATCAACCATGAATCAGAGTACTGATCGATTGGTCGTTGATATTACTAATGGAGTTGTTTCATTATATGGTCTAGTTGTAAGTAATATCTACTTTATAATGTTTACTTCATAATACAAATAAAAATTATTTTTAACAGATAAGCTTTGTAATTGTGCCAAAAAATGTATATTTAACAAGCTCCCAGCTTAATGTTATTGAAGGAGGAAATGTGACTTTGAGTGCCGATACATTTCCAGTTATGAGTTCATATTATACTGACAGAGTATCTCGATATTCATTGGTTAGTGCTCCAAACCATGGTCGTATTGTACGCACTACTGCTGATACTTTTGATCCAACTATAGATTATTGGAGTCCCAAACAACTAGCACGATCACAAATAATGGTTGGTTAAAATTATACTCATCCAAAGTCTGTATTAACTTGTTTTATTTTCCTTATATTTCAGTATGTTCACGATGGGTCTGAGAGTACTGACGATAGTTTTTCAGTTAAAGTAGGCGTGTCTGATGAAAAAGAAAGTGCTCCAGTTGATATTGAGGTTAAAATTAATCCAGTAAACAATCAAAGACCATTGATTATAAGAAATACTGGAATTAAAGTTTGGAAAGGTGGAATTGGACTTATAACTTCAGATAACTTAAGTATGTCAACAAAAATTCCAATTAAAATCATTTTTTTACAAAAAAAATTGCGTTATTTCAGCTGTTGAAGACAAAGACACAGATGTTTCCAACTTGACTTTTGTAGTGACGTCGTCTAGATGTGGTCATGTGATTTTAGATTTGCAACGTGCTGAGAGATTTACTCAAGCACAAATTGATCAGGGTATTGTCTTTTTTCAACACTCTGGAGAATATTGTGATGGCGAATTGGAACTATCAGCCCATGATGGTCTTCATTCTACGGGAATTACACAATTTAAAATAACAACAGAACAAGCCTCTGTGAAAATTTTAGTCAATAATCCACTGCGAGTATTTCCAATGCTAGGTCGTCAATTGACTATTGACCATTTAATGGCTCAATGTGATGATCCAAATTATCAAGTTACTTATATTGTAAGAAATGCACCAAAATATGGCATTGTGTCTAAGAGTGCTTCATATGAAGATTCTAATCAAATGGCTATTACAAATTTTACACAAAAAAACATAAATGAATCAGCTGTGTGGTATCATCATATTTCAAAATATTTTTCCAGTAACACCACTAATGACTTTTTTACATTTGATGCCATTTGTGAATATGCAACTCCAATTACAAATCAAGTAAGTCAAATTAAATGATTATAAACAACTGCCTATATTTTATAAATAATTAAATTCATATAATATTTTTATATTTTTCTAGACTTTCAATCTAGAAATTACTGTATCATCTGGTGGTCTTGAAGAGCTTTTAATTGGTGATAAAACTAAAGAACTTGTGGTTAAAGAAGGGGAATCAACAATTATTGACTTAAATACTACTGCTATTTTAACATTCTTAGTGAATAGCATTGGCATTAGATCGCCAACTATCAAAATTGAACTTACAAATGAACCTAAGCATGGCCATGTGTGCCTTGATGATGATTGTGACCGACGAACATTTTCTCAAGGTCATATGCGACGTAATCAAGTTAGATATGTACATGATCATTCAGATACCTTGTCTGATAGCTTAGAATTTTCGGTTTACTTGGACATTGATCCTACAGCTGTTCCATTATGTAATGTCACCATTCCAGTAAGCATCACACCTGTAAATGACCAACCATTCTTTTTAACTCAATCATATCCAAATTTGAGACTTGTTCAAGGACAATCTGTAACATTGACTCGATCAGAACTATTAACTGAAGATCCAGATACCCCACCTGAACAAATTGTTTATGATATTGTAACTGGACCCGCCTATGGAACTATCTGTTTGGCTGGTATTAAGAATTCTGTTAGATTTACTCAAGCTGATATTGATGCCGGTGAAGTAGTTTACAAACACGATGGTCAGTTGAAACCTACCACATTTTATTTTCGTGTTTGGGATGGTCAGTTTAATCCAGTCTATAAGGTCTTTCAAATTTATGTCATACCTGTTACTCTAAATGTAACTGTATCGCTACCTTTGCCATTACTTCAAGGAACATATGAAACTGTAGTGAATGAAAAACTGTTCCAAGTGGAGACGAATGGAGACAAAGATTCAGTTGCTTACAATATCTCAATGAATCCTAGGCACGGTGTCGTTTATGTAAATGGCACAAAATCAAAATTATTTTCTCACAAAGATTTAAAAGATGGTAGAGTAATTTATAGACAGACTGACCTGACTTCTGCAGCAGACGCATTAAGATTATCTGCTCAAATGCATTGTGAACAATCTCCTATAATTAGAGATTTGTGGTTAAATGTCAGTGTAGAACCTTTGGTAAAAACCGGGGCGTTTTACCCTTTAACAGGATTGAAATCACAACTTGGTGTCCAAGTTTTGAATGCTGAAATGTTAGCAAAAACCACAAGTTCTGATCCAAAGTATAAAATTTTAAGAAAACCAAAGTTTGGAAAATTGAAAAAAATTGTTAGAAGGTCTGGAGACAAACAAGTAATTCGTGAAGTCGATGTTACTAAATTTTCTCATGGAGAAATAGCTAGTGGAATAGTATATTTTGTGGCAAAAAAAGTATTGGAACCAGTTGAAGACAGTTTTCCATTTTTATTAACAGCAAATGGTGTGCAACCAGCAATTGGTGAATTGCGATTTCACGTATCTGTTGCTGAACCTCCTTCCACCACAACGCCTCATTTACTTACTACCACATTTAAGTACTCTTCAACATCTGTTAGCAAAAAATCAGATATTGTAGAAATAGCAAGACCAAATATGAGTGATGACTATTTGTTATGCGTTGGGTTCATTATGGCTGTGGTGGTAGCATCCCTTGTCATTGTAGTTCTTATTCGGTGTCGATCCAAGAAACGTGCAGAAGAGTTGGATAAAATGAATCCCATGCCATTACCTTGCCCGCCTGATGATTTGATGACCACTTCTCCTAGGATAGACAAGAATGAAAATCATGGATGTAAAGTAATAGCTTTGGGTCCACCAGAACATATTGAACCAGAGACTGATTTTAATATGAGGTATCCATATGGTGCTGCTGACGAAGAATACAGTAGCAGTGCTGATGGTACTGAACAAAATAATCCAATGCTTAGAAGAAATCAGTATTGGGTTTAATATAAGTAGTCAATAGTGGCTAACTATTATTTATTAAGTTAAATAAATTAAAATATAATAATACATTTTTTAAACTATTATTATTATTAACTTGTATAATTATAAAATTAAATTAATTGTATGTTTAATTTATTTATTTTCTTTTTCCATCTTGATTAGAGTATTGAAAAATCTAGTCTATAACTTTTATAAATAATAACCCCACATTACCCTAAGTTGTATCACAAATTAATCTTAACAAAACATTTTACTCCCAGCTAACTATTTTAATTTTAAGTGACAAACATTTTAAGGGCATGTAACACATTAAATTAAGCTTATGATAATAATTTATGTGTTAAATACAATAATAAGTGCGGTAAGGTGTGGAATGAACTAAAAGAACATGAAATGTTTTGGATTTAATGATATTAATACCTGTACTCAATAGTCAAACTTTTAAATTATATAATTAATATTGCTGAATATTAATATAATACTATTAACATTATTTCAACTACTGAAACATCTCATGTAATACATGCAACAAATAATTACTTTAAAATTTTATTTTGAATATCTCTTTAACACTGTCACATAATTGACTGATTATTTTAATAAAATAATTAGTAATTAGTTGTTTGATTAGACTAGAAAAGACAAAAATGTTTTAGTATTAATTGATTTATTGTACTCAAAAAATGGCAAAAAGTGATTAAATCTTTAAAAAATATGTTTCAATTTATGTAATACATAATGATTAGTTTTTACATTTGTGTTTCTTAAGTTGTTTGTATCCAGTCCCTGAATTTGTATTTGATGAAATTTACAAATGAAAAATATTTTTACTTTGAGAATTTATCATACCATATGTTGTTTGTTTGTTCCTTTAATTGTAAAACACATCACTACAGCCCAAGAAATTGTGTAAATTTAGGTTATCTAAATTATAGTTGTACACTTGAACAAGTGTATCAATTACCTACCATAAAACAATATTATAAACGTTTTAAAATATTTATTAAGTCTTGAGCGCATGTCCCAAAATGTAATTATTATACTATAGTTTATCAATATTTATGTCTCAAAGCTCAATTGATTATGTCTTAGTTTTCTTATTGTACATACTATTTTTAGACTAATAAAATCAAAAGTATTAAACGTAAACATTTCGAGTGATTTTTAATTGTCATTAATGTGTGGCGTTTGCTTACACTCTGATGTGAAAAGTGCCCAAAAAATCCGGTGCCCTGAGTATAACGTGTTCGAACTCCATGAAAGACAATTTTCCGTCGCCGTCTACATCTGCCTCTTCAATGACTTTTTCGCACACCTGAACGATCTCCTCTGCCGATAATTGACTGCGCGTCAACAGCTTAAGCACTTGTTCGAGGTCGGCCGGTCCGATGTGATGATCGTCGTCGAAATCTACAGCCGCCCACGGACACCGTTAAAAATAACATTTTGTGATACGAAAATTTTTGAATCATTTATACAAATTAGAATAAAGTATAGGTGTTAGATATATAACAATTGAATTATTGGCAAAGGTGCAAAACTACTTTAACGATAGCGCGTAGTCAATGCACCAGATGTTGAAATGTAGGAGGGAGTCATATTTTTAATATTAACCGTTTTCTTAAATCTTGTACATTGTAACACACCTCACATGTTAGAAACCTAAACTAACTTTAATATCGTGCAATTTCGAGGATTTGTGAATAATAAATAAATTATAGCATTTTTACAAAACTGATCATATTTAGAATTTTCTTTTTTTTTATGATAACATATTATTACGATATATTGATTTCATTATTTTTCAATCTTCAACATTAATTTCCAAAGATGTTTATGTATTATGTTTAAACATTGAAAGTTGAAAGTTTGTATTATGCGGATTAGCAGAATTATAGTGCAGTGGCGCAATAACTATTTTTCATGAGTGGGGACAAAACTTAATATTATTAAGTACGCACATTTATGAAAATGAAACCAATTTTGAATACGTAAACGCTTAAATTAAACGTAGGTAATTTACGATCGTATACCCTTTAATTTAAATAAAGTAGAGGGGGACAAAGTTATTCTTTTGACTCCCTTGGATTATATCTGAGGGGTCGATTGCCCTGACGACTCCACTGGAATAGTGTACTAAGTGTCTAAATATGTATAGTTTATTAGTATATAGTTTTTCCACCACTTCACGTAGATTTTATATAGTCTATACTACTGAGTACAGAGTATAATACTTGTATTTAAAAAGCAATCCTTAATATTTTGTCAAAAATTTAAAAAGTAGTAGAAATACTAAACTTAAGTCTATCGTCTTTCTAGTGTCTATACCTACCGATTACAATTACTAATTTGTAAATCACTTAATACAAATATTATTAGTTGCCAACTAACCGTAAATCTTAAAGGCGTAGTACACTTTGATTTGCCTAGGAGCCTGTTCGCTGAACACAGACAACAAGTCTAAAAAATCTTCAAAACTCAACGACCCATTACCTTCTTTCGAGAATACTTGGCATATACGTTCTTTAAATGGGTTCTCCTGCAACAAAAATTAATTGTATTATGTAATATAATTAGCGGATAAATGACTTGAATACCACATTTCGTCCTATTGAGAGGGAGGGATACTATAGTTTATATAGTATAGAGTCAGATTTTATACATATTTAACAGATTAACAAAAAAAGTTAATAACTTTACGCGTTTTGTTGTGAATAGTATAAGTTGTTAAAAGAATTTGAAAACGCTTTAATCATAACGTTTTCATATTTTTATAACTAGACAAATAAGGAAATAATATTAACAATGTTGAATGTTGAACATTTATCAAATAAAATATTTAATCGTCTACCTAATTAATTATATCGTAACATTACCGTTGATAAACTTTACTTAGTCTAATGATCGTTTCCAAACTTGTTTTTAAACATAACTAGTTGGTAATAAGTACCTTTTTATGTTTAATCTGTGGTGTTAATTTATAGACATTTTTGTGACATTTTATTGATAATATTTAGGACCATCACACTATTCATACTAAGTACTATACTATACATTTATACTATCATTGGCTGATGGGCGTGACTATGCAGATGTGGGGGGAGCCAAGTATGCATCGCTTATTCGCGTATACGTTAAAAATACCTATACAAAATATGAGTATACAGATAAAGATCACTTTTTTTTTTAAGGGGAACCCGCGGCCACATAGGCCATTGGGTGTGGAGTGGTACGGTAAGGGTTATTTTTTTGTAGGTTTTTAAGTGGGTAGGGTTGTAACACGTGTTTGTGTATGTGTGGCTAGGATATGTTGCTAAAAATCCCGGGTGGTCACCCATCCGGGAGCTAGCAACTGCGGCCGGTACGTACGCTCAGTGCGTTTCCGCAGGTTGAGCGTACGAGTGCGCCTCACCAAGCCACTGAGCACTTTTTTGTTACACTAGATACAGTCTGTCGAAATTTGAGTACCTAACCTTTTGGTTATTGATGCATGATAAAGATTTGATCTCGATCAAGTACAGAAATAACGACATTATACTATAGCGCTGGGAATTGTATATATACCTACTCTAACCCTATATACGCATCCATTATACCTTAAACATTTTCAATAGAGCACTTTTAAAATGTAATACATTTTAAATATTTAATAATAGTTGTATTATAATTTAATATTAGCAATGTGAAAATAACGTTAAAGAGTTCGTATTTTTCCATCACATATATACCTAGTTAATAATATAATATCATACAAGTAGATATAGATGAATTTCACTGCGACAAAAAATTAAATAGCTACGTAATTAATCTAAACATAAATATATATAATATCTTAAAGTACCTTAAGTTCTGGCAGCTGTTCGATTCGTTCTTGTGGCACACGGATTTTCACCGGTTCGTCACCGGTCATTTTCTTGGGCACCACTTCGGGACAAATCGCTCTGTACCTTTTATATACTCTTCAAAAACAAAACGAAACCGAATGTTATTTAGCATAGTTAAAACCAAGAATACTTTTTTTTTTATATATTTGCAGTGCGTTCGTAATTACAATTTAAGTACAAGCTTACAAAATTGCTGCAGTACTGAAGCGTGCGTGGAAATATACCTTTTATATTTTATTTAAATACCTATCAGCGCGTATATATCAATTTATTTAACATGACGTATTAATTAGACTCTAATTATTAGAGCAGTTTTACAGCAACGAAATTTAATTCTAAATTACAGCCGGGGGCTGCACATTTTTAAGCAGTTCCGTGTAACCAAAAACTATAAAAAAATAAATTGATAAATAATTATTTTAGTTAGTCGGTTGTAATTTAAAAATATTATCCGTGGCTATTTGAAACTTTAAGCATATTATTATATTTTATATACAAAATTGCATTTTTAAAATAAAAACTCTTTGCAATAAGTATAATAACTTGAATAGCAATAATGCATCATAAAATATATTTAAGTTTAGAGTATATACTAAACAGTAAACACTAAAGTAAGTAATATAGATTGGCAGCATAGGTACAAATTGCTGGGTACTAAGGGGACTTAGCCCCCCAATTTATTAATATCCCACAAACTATTTAAAACTCAATGTATAAATAGTCAGGGCTTAAGCCCCCCCCCCAAATTGAACAAATTTTATGTATGGCAATGGCTATACAATGATTTTTTATTCAGGATTCAGATTTAACACATCCATTATAGTATTGCAGTGATCCGGAAGACACGTAATTTACAATACAGCGGTACGTCAGTCCCTGCGTAGTCTTGTCAACATTTTTAAATACTTTAGGTAGCTGATTTACTATACCTATGTACTATATTGTATCATGTTAAACAGTACTACGAATCCAACTCTAATAATATTATTTGACATGCTAACGTGTCATTCTTTTCCATAAACCTACCACCAATGACAACATGTTCATAGTTAATTTTGTCAGTCTTTGTTGTATGAATCTTGTACAGATTTTAAATTACCTTAAGAATATTTGTGTTGACGCCAACATCAAATTACTCAACAGAAAGAGCTATTTGAAGAAACAACACTCAAAACTTCTTTATGCCGTTGATTGTAATTTGTAAGTATCTAAATTTTAATGTTTATTATTTCTATTGCGGCCTTACTGGTCACGGCTTACCAGTATGTATGGAATTGTTTTAGAAAATTAACAGTGTGTTATTCTATAATATTATTTATTAAAGGAATCGCTGATCTGTATCGTTTCGAAAAGGATTTTTTTTGTTAATGGGTGGGTGCGTGTTAACCCAAAATGAAATCGTCATAACCATAAGTGTTTCAAAATACATTGGCACCCCTACCTTTACTATTTTATTGTACCTTACTACTATTTTATTTTGTATGATAAATTGATAACTATACATATCGTTCTGGTAACATTCTGGGCGGAAATAAGTATAATCAATTATTCCTTATTCGGATCACATTTTTTTTCTCTAGCCGTTATGTTCGACGTCCATTCTGTATCTTCCCCTCTAATGTTAAACTGTTCAAACATTTGATGAAATATTGATAATGATTTAATAACTACGGTGTGGTTTGAGTTGGGTATAATATAGTATATTTTAAATGTAATATACTAATATGTGTAACTAATGCAGAGGAAGACACACCTGCGTGTCTTGTCTTGTTGTCTATGTCGTACAAGCGCGCGCAGCATAGCAAATTTTGTACGCTCAGCAGATCACGTTTAGCTCCGTTAGTTTAAAATTTAGAGTGAATTTACCTATTATAAAAATGAAAGAAAAGATTATTATCTAGAGCACCCTATGAGTTTTTAATTATATTTTAATTTTAAACCGAATTATGAGTATTTTAAGATATACCGCAAATAATTTACAATTTTAAAATATTCATAACTCGCTTTAAAATTAAAATTAAATTAAAAGCCCGTGAGATGCCCTAGATAATAATCTTGCCTTTAATTTCTGTTCTTTTAATGAGAACCTCCCTTTTCAAATCTAAATTATTCAAAATTCGTACAGGTAGTTATTGAGTTTTAAGGATAACAATTCCATGGATAATGTGGTTATAAAATATGGCGGCTATGATGATTTGAACATTTTAGTCATTTATATTAATCTATAAATATCAATAATATACGTAAAAAAATAACCCGATCATAATAAATAATAGTTCCAATATTATGTCTATTTTATATTTTTAAGGAAATGGTAAAATCATTTTTAACGACTATTATTCTTATTAGAACTATAACACTTAAATAATTAAGAAACTACGCATTCGAATTTTGAATAGGGTATATATTTAAACATATAAAAGAAATTATTCATTCTATAATTTTCATTTAAAAAATGGGATTCTCATTTGAAAAATAGAAGTTTGTACGACTACATAAGACACTCCTTAAGTAAAACAAAAAGAAATCAAGAATTTGAATAAATTCATTATTAAGGCTTAAATGTGGGGGTTAGCTGGTTAGCATGCTCAAAGAATCACTCGGCATATAAACTATATATACTAGGTAGAATATTAAGCCAGTAAGGGTCGATCTTCAGAGGTATATATTTAACGATCGTATTAAAGATTAATTTTACCAATATCGGTCTATCACGTAATCTTGAACACACTTTTTTATATTATATTTTATTAACAATAACACGCTTAATAATATACAAAGTAAAAAGTAAAAGAAAAATAATATAATTTTCAGATGGAGAAATAAAGAATAATTTAGAAAAATAGTATCATACAATTTGTTATTGTGCGTGTAATAATAAAAATAATATATCCAAATAAATATATAGTGGTCGATCACCTGCAGATAATTTCCAAAGTAGCTCATTTGTTAGAAAAGGTGAAAACTCATTAAGTATATCATAACGTATTAGTTTCTTTGTTTCGTATAATATAAACAAGTAGTAATTTATACTATTAAATAAATATTTGCTTAAATTATTTATCATATTTACTAACTTAATAGCAATTTGTTAATTTTTCATCAGTTGTGTAATAAATGTACCTATCTATAAGTTATAAATATTTTTAGTTTTAATTATGGTATGTGAAAACTAGGGCTCAACATTTTACGTGTTTTTTTACTTGTCATGTTCCCTTTTCTTTTTACAGTGTAACGTTTAATATTATTATTATACATTTTTAATTTTGTTATCAATATTATTATTGTATCATATTACATAGGTATGAGAAGTCTAAAGCATTAGTTTAGTTTTAAAATCTTAAGCCTAGCTGTATCTTGCTGGGATCGCAAACCTTTTACAGCAAGTAAGCTGCATTGGGTAAAACACGTTTGCGTACGTTCGTTATCGGCTATACCTTTTTAAGGTACACGATTCCGAACAATTTTACCTGATTTTTAACTACACGATTGCATTCGAAGTTTTAAGCGTTGTTGCCAATTTTCATACCGGTAAATATGCCATATGATATGACCAGGGTTGGGATTTTATAAAATTTATATATTTCTTATGAGATGCTTAAAAAATAGCAGAGTAAAGTAAAAATGTGTTTCATGATACAAAGAACTTAAATTAAATATTTTATTTTGCTAAAATCTGTCTTATTTTATGAAATTAAGTTTTTGTCAATCGAATTATCAAGTAAATTATAAATCTATAGATTAAGTAAATAGGCTAATTACGCTGATGCAACGCCGTACAATTACAGCGATAATATATATATAGATATTAAGGGATCCAAATTTAAACATTTAAAAAAAATGTATTTATAAAAATTTAATTAAAATAATAATTGACGATTATATAAAATATATACGATATAATAAAAAAATAAATTATGTTATATGAAGCACTGGGTAGTTAAAGATGAATCTATCTAGTTTAAAAAAAAATGTTTTTCATTTATGCAAAAATGGAAATTTACTCTTTTGTTACTCATATTTTGTTGTGTGCTCATATTTGGAGGGCGTAAGTTGGTTAAATATATTGAGTACCTACAGACCGTCATTCATTTTTAATATTATGAAGTTTATCGAAGAAATTCACGATTTTTATAAAATAGACCAGTCGGGTGGCCAACATGAATTCATCCACGAGCCCACATGATGGATAAATACAATGATATCAAGAGCCAAATGTTTATAAATACATTTTAATATTTTATAATTTTATCGTATTTTCAGATTTTCTAATTAATAAGTAAATATTGGTTTTTTTTTAATCAGGCGCGATCTGCAAGTTGACCTCCCCTGATATATAGGCGGACGAAACTTGGGGCGAGGAGCTGAACGTAATTTTTGAACTTAGTTTATTGTTTTTGTCTGTAGATCCACTTCTGTAAATGGGGTCAAATGAATTGTTCAATATGAATTCCACCAATGCGCATTGTTTATTTCATTATAATACACAGTGCACATGCAGAGTCATATACATATAGTATATAGTTTTACATATAGTCTGCAGTAAAGAGTATATAGTTTATAGGTATAGACGGTATAGTAAATACGACTACCTAAAGTATTAAAACAAATATTTGTACATTATACAAACCATTTTTACATTTATATTATGTAAAAAGAAAATTGAAGTAAAAAAAATAATATACACTCTATCTATCTAAAGCCTTTAAAAATATATTTATAACCGGTTTTAATTAATCGGAATATTTATGAACGCATTTAACCGGTTATTTGAACTAAAAATAATAATAACAAAAACCATTAAAAAATCATTCAGGTTTTAACCCTGCCTACAATAACAATATATTTGAAAAGAAAATAATTTTTCTTTCTTTTTGTAAAATCGGTTAACTTCCTACGAATAAAACTTGTTTAGTCGTTTCATAACAGTATCAAAAGGATTCTATAGTCTTGCATCTTCTTGGATGGCATTCATCTGCAGTTGTATAAGTAGATAATACTAAATAACCAATAAATAAAATTTATAAGACAGTAATTATTTCTTTATCTACATTCTACATAATATACTAATGTATAGAGTTTTTGGTTTTATTTTTACCTTAAACACGCGTGGTTAACAATACGAATAAAAAATGTTTACTGCTTTATTACATAGAAGTTGTTTTCAAAACAAAACGGTTTTTTAGATGATTTTAATTAATACTATTTGTATACAAGTATTAAGGTACCTATATAACTATTTAAAAATAATAATTATACTATACCATTATGGAAGTGTATGAAATATAATTCACAAATGTTCAATTTTTTGTAAAATCCTCTTCGACTTACATAAACACGTGTGGTGGGTAAAAAAACAAATACATACCACATACACACACACAAAATAAAGTGTAATGCAAATAATATAATATACGTCATCTCCTGTTTGCACACATGTGCACAGGAGCTGGAGTGACTACCGCCCTATAATATTACTCACCTAAGTATTTCCTTCCTGGTGAAAAAAGTGCAGTCCTGTAAAAGGAGGGAAAAAAAATTAAACACACATCGTGGTTTCCTCGTGTAGCTATATTCACGGTGAAATGGTGAATATATTGTAAGGTGGTCTTGATGAAGATTTTTTTTCCCAACTAAAAAATGACTATTACGATTTACGATATCGTGTGTCGTGCATGTCATAATCTCTCTCTCACACACACGCACACACACACGGAGTAATAAATGATATACGACGACTGAATCACGAGAATCACGAAATGTGACAAATTTAATTGTAAAACTTCCCGTCTGCATAGAAATACATTATGTTACACGTTACGTTATTTTATGTTAGTGTAATATTATGTACAGCGTAGGTACAGGTATGTACAGTTTTTACTTTTTACGGTACAGACCTTTCAATTAATTGACCCAGCCCAACTAGGCGCATTACCGTAGACGGCCGTGTATTATTTGTATTTTATTTATACACTGATTGGCGATGCAAGTTAAATATATTATATTGATAATAGATAATAATACGCAGGTTTTAACTGTTTTAACCCAAACACAAGACAATATTGATATTTTATGTCCAAACTCCAAAGTGCACTTGGCCCATCAAAAATTTAAGTGGCACTAAATCTCGGGACAGGGGTTCAGTTGTCGCATAATGATTTTAATCAAACAACAAACATAATATATTGTGATACGATTGTTATACCCATAAATATAAACAAACAAAACTACAAAATACAATATACATCATTATTGATAGTTGATTATTTGCTTTTAATATTGGATATTCCGGATGTGTGGATAACGGATTATGATAAACATTGTTTTTACTTGTTTGAAATTACGGGGCAATTTGAGGTGCATGAGTCGATTTCTGTTTTGTTACATAACATCAGTGAATAATTAAGAAAGAAAAGTATTTATGAAGGAAAGGATGCACAAGTATATCCAAAACCTTATTGGCAACTAAAAATTATTGAAAGCATAATGAGTTTCAAAATGAAAGTGTACCTCCCTCTCAATAATCGCCTAGCACCTGTATGTAAAAAAGCAAACTATGACGATGATCACAACACTCAACGATTAAATCAAACAAATCGAGCTTATGTACTTTTAAATAGTAATGATAGCAAAATGTGGAGACTTGTCAGCCCATGGTGTTTCTTCATTAACATTAATAGACTGGAGTTCGGAAGTCAACCATAATATATTATATGTGTCATGTCCATGTGTGCTGCAAAGAACCTGCAGTTCATACGTCTGCCAAATGAACTCGGAAATCAATAAATAAATAAAGTAAATTATAGATACTAAATTAACTCACCCATACCGAGTGGATGTTATATTTTAAATCCCCTCCGAAAAAAAATTCAATTATACCAAACAACAATTTAAATGTTGAATATTATGTTACTATTAGATGCGATATGTTACGATTCTATAGAGCTAAAATCTAAAATAATCCTTTTACAGACGTTAAGTGTGTGAAGTACTTATATTCAACTACCAACCAATTAGTAACAACGCCATAGTTTATTTATTACGATTTATTACGTCATAGGTATTACCTACCAACACATTATTATTATTTTTTTTTTAGATACAAAAACAAAATATAAATCAAAAATAGGTGGTAGTTTAGGGGCATAGGCGCAATTAGGGTGGGGGGGGGGGGGTGTAAGAAACTTAGAAACATTAGCACCTCCAATTTTAAAATTAGCACGTTCCATATTATTGGTATTTATGTATTAAAACATCTGTTTATAAACCGAAATTTAAAAACAGCGTGTCATCAGAAACTAGATTAAAGACGAATAAAAAAAAAATATTATTCGACAATTGACTCATAATCATAAATGTCCAGAAAATGAAGAGCTTAAGCACTCTCATATTTTTTTTACTGAAATTGTGCCTATGGGTACCTATTGGACAAGCAACCAAATAACAATATGTCAATACAATATTGTCGTTTAACGGAGAGGTTGCCTACCGATTCAGACAGGTGTCGACGCAAACCACTGAAGCAGACGATCATTGATCATTAAACTCGAGTGATGAGCGATCGGCGTTGCAGTTATTATTAGTGCCCAGTGGTCATTATAATTCACTATAATAAAGGTACACGAATTGATTTTCGTCATGTTACGACCACCGCATCGCGATTATTATTATATAATTATATATTATAATTTAATACTACTAAAATTCGTTTAGTAGGTACATCATCGGTCAGCAAAACAATAAATTACACAAAATCTTCACAATCACAACCAAATATCAGATGCTTTTTGTGTACCTACTGTTTAGTACAACATATTTATAAATGCGCGACCGAACTACTCAACTACGTGGCCCCTCTTGATAATTTGATAGGTACTCTGATTTCGAATCAAGCAATTTATACACCGTAGCCCGTAGGTTATGTCAATTTACCGCAACAATTATTGTAACATCCATCGCGCTCCGTCAGCGAAGATTTGGATCATCGCCGTTTATTTTGTCCACTGTGAAGGGAGGAAAAGGTATTAATAGGTAAGGAGACCCAATAAATAACGAAATTTACGATCATATAGGAATAAATATTCTACGTGTTGCGTGTACAATGTTAAATTCGTATGTATACAACGTTCGTATATATAGGTTAGATAGCAGGGTAACGAAATTAAAAGAATGTTTTAGATCCGATGACCGCGGTGATATTATCAAATAAATTGAATAGTTTTCTTGGAATATTTTCGGATTTGCTACCAAAAAGTAAAAAAAAATAAAAAAAAACTCGCTCCGCACCGCGTGTAATAAACATCTCTTCTATACGAAAAGCTGTCATCCCTCCGTATAATGCTCACGCAGTTCATCGACTCCAAATCGAAAAAAAAATCCATTTAATATTATATACATTTATAGTATTTATACATTATAATATTACCGTTTTTGTCACGTTCTACATTTAAATAATTTAGTGGTTCTCGGAATGGTCCAGTCTCGGGGAAACGAAATCTAAAAATAACTGAAAGTCGGAGGAAGATACTTATAATACATTTATCAACACACATGTTTGATTTTAATCTCGTGTTCATGGATTCCATTATAGTGTGCGATGCGCGTTTGACGGTACTATATTATACAACATAATATCCGATTATTATTCTAGTGTTAGTGTTACCCCCCACCAGGTGATTGGATCAGGTTTTTTCTAATATAGGGTTCCAACGCAAAGTCGACGGTTTTGAATATCTCAATGATTTAATTTCTAACTGTTGATTTTATAAATATAATTTTTATTACCTACCTAGTAATATAATATAATATAAAATTATAATCATAAGTTATTTGGAGTGTTAAAATTTTTTAATCTTCATATGTTGACCTCAAAAACAAAATGTATCAACTCAATAATAATATCATGTTCAAGATACAGAAAAATTATCATCAGTTACATTTTTCTAGTGTACTTGAACGATTCTTTTTTTATATGATTTGTCACGGTAAATGTTTCAATATCAATTTGTTGCTAGTAATGTATTTCTTTTGTTAGAGACAAGCTTTTAATTGCTGAACGCAATTATTGGTTTATTATTCGAAAAAAGTACCTAATACGTAATTTTTTACAACTCTTTTACTATTAATAGATAATATAAAGAGTTTTTTTTAAATATTATCTGTAATAACCGCACGAAACTTTATCTGTTATAATTTATATTTTTTACTCTTCTCCTTTATTTGTATATTATTTACACATTCATAAACTTGTTGTTTAAAGTAATTATTATGTAAGTATGTTACTGTTAGTTACACTCGCATTTATTGTGATCTATGTCTTACAAATGTACTTACACAATATAAGTACATAACAAAAGTGTTATACGCGAGAAATGACCGAGAAGGCTAGTCATATTAAGAAACGAAATTTTCACCAAATAAAAATTAGAACTTAAGCTATGAAATATCCTTTTCAAATTTTTAATATCGTAACTAAAAAGTTATTTAAGACGTCTGAAAAACATAAAAAATAACTCTTTTCGTAAAAGTTATATCAATATATAAAGACGATGTGTTACAGATAATGTTCATCTCCACTACATTATATACCTATAAATAATTAGGAGTCTTAACTATATATCACCACTGCTCGACTGATTCGATCCCGCGCAATACAGTTTTTGGTATGCTGTATATTTGTAAGACGAAGACAACGCATGCGTCTATAGCGTCCTATAAATAGTAGTACAAATTAATCTTTTATTTCGTTTTAAAACTAGTAATTATATTAATATATAAGACAGTTGTGGAATAAGTTACCTGCATGAAATATGGCAGTATTTATCAAATTATTTTAAATTTAAATTTCTACGGACAAGGATTTTCGCGTTGACCAATCGATGTGCTAATGTATTTTATACCAATTTTGTCTGGACCTATACACTGCAGACACGCTAGAAGACAACCATTAGCAGTTGTTCCTCCTGCGGATTACATTTTTAGTTATCAAATATTGCAAATATAAAGCTATATCTAATATCTTGTGAATTGAATAGTGACTACTGAAATTAATAATAAATTATCTTCAGAAATACTAAAATATCATTATTTATCAAAGATTGTGTTACCAAAAATATCTTCCCCTCCCCCCCCCCAGGCAAATTGAGGAAGGTCTGACCATGACATAAAATATACCGGTACACTTTCAGCCCGTACAACGCACAACACCCCTCCGAAACACGGTATCCGGTTTTATCATCATCGCGGGGTCCACGACCTGCTCGCCACACTCACTACACAACATATTAAGATATACGTATACCAGTATGCCACTATGAAATAATAACATGATCAACGAAACGGGTAAGTGGTTCGTCGACGAAAACACACACACACGGTGTATGTACGAGAAAATAACCTGAAAACCTAATCGATCGTGTCTCGTCGGCCGTATGTGCGTGTGAGTCGCACCGCCAAAGAACGATCTCAAAACACGTCGTTAATTAGTCGTTAGTTATCACTATGATATATTCACCTGGTAATCCTCTAGCTGCGATTCGGTGAAAGTCATCGCCTTGTTGCCCATAACGCCCGTTGGGCTACACCACCACGTCGAGGAGTTGCAATGAACCTGAGCTGCTGCTGCGGGAACGGATGATATACGGACCATAAACTTTTGGGGCGCAAGTCTCTGGTCGTAAATAGAAAACAATACAGATAATTCGTGTGAAAACTTGTTGTCGAGAACACGAGAGCGAGACAAACCGACGTCCGTCTGTCCGCGTACACTGAAGTATAGAAGAGTATCCGAAAGGGCTTAACTGTAGATAATAACACGGAGCGAGGTCCTTACACGCACTCACCGCAAAAACAAGAGCGTGAAGTCACGCGAAGGGCGGTGACTAAGCCACAAGAGCAGAGGAAATCGGCGGCGGTTGCCTCATTTTTTTAATGCTTTTGATTTTTCGCCAACTGGGCGGAATGCGCGCGACGGGATACACACACGCACACAGGAGAATGTAATTTTCGATTACACGGTGGGTGTGGTGACCAGCCGTGTATTTGACTCTTCAGAACCTTTTTCACTTAACGAGATTAAAAAGTACATCGTTGAAATTTGAAATCACCCATTGCTGCTGGCCACTCAAATGACAACCAAACGAAAAAAAAATCAAGACATATAATAATATAATATAACCTATATTTTTGGCAATCAATATACAAATGATAAACAAAAGAAAAAAAAATCTAAAATAAAATAATAAAAACGGCTTGTAAACTTGATTTTTTTGATTTAACTTATAAGTTTGTACACAGTATAAATTATTTTATTGCACTTTCGGCCTTGCCATTTTTATAAAGTACTTTGTGTTAATGTTAGCAGAAAAAAAAAGAACAATCAAACGATACTAAAATAATGCTGGGGTACACAAATGTTGGTCAAACTAAAAAATAAAAATCATTGTGCACTGTTTGATTTATATTTAAAAATGAAAAAAAAAGTATTATATAACAACAAAATGAGTATTTTATAATTAAATATACGTATATATATATTGAATTATATACCTTAACAAACATGCTCTAATATGTTAAATTTACAATCAGTACATAATATGAATATACAACAAGTGTTAAGAATAACGAGAAAAATAATAAGTGTTGGAAAACTAGAAAAAAAAAATATCCGATTAAACCCTTTTAATTATTTTAATTTTGTTTGTTAACTTTTCATAAACGAACCCTGTATTATGTTACAATGGTCAAAAATATAAAATATGTAAGCTCTCAAATATAATTTCAATGAAAATGTCTGCCCTGTGGTCATCGTTGTTACATTTTATACATATATATTTATATAGAAAAATTGAGCCTACTATTGTGTGCTGCATGAACAGTACCTACTATTATTTGTAACAAAACAATTAAACTAAGATCAGGTAAAAACACAGTGCTGACTAAAATATTTAAATGGCACCAAAAAGTTTACACATAGCACCGCTTACACACTAAACATAATAATTTCTAACATTTTCATATTTTTTTTTTACAAAAATATTAACTAACTTTATAAATGGTATACACTTTTGTTAATAATTTTGATTGAAAATAATGGCCATGAAATCGCACTTAAAAATAAAACTTTAACATATTATTATCATACACAATTATTAAGTATCAAAATCTTATACAAAATAAAAACCTAATATTCTTAAATAAATATTTCAATTTACATACTTA
This sequence comes from Diuraphis noxia, assembly GCF_037042655.1. Lineage (NCBI taxonomy): Eukaryota > Metazoa > Arthropoda > Insecta > Hemiptera > Aphididae > Diuraphis > Diuraphis noxia. The sequence continues at coordinate 40,035,415 of NW_028301712.1, read as the reverse complement.
TAAAGGAGTTGATTATTATAATAATATATATATATAATATAAATATATTCTATAGTTTTTGTATCTACTATATGATCACACAACAATAATGTACATACAATTTGTGTAATTTTAATTAAAATGTATTCTCAAATGTTATTTAACAAACAAAACATCTAATTTAAAATATGTTAGTGTAATTTAACAACAATATAATATTTACTTAGTCTATAATTGAATTTTGGCCAATATAATCAATTTTCGTCTTATTGTTTTATTGACTAGTAAATGTAGCCTACATTCTATTGTAACAGGACTAGACATTAACTTTTTATAATATGCATTTGGATCAGCATATTATCATAACTGATGACAAAATATAAGTAATAGATAAATAAAAATTTATTTACAAATGTTAAAAACATAGTTAAGATATGTTATAGAGTTAACAATGAAAAAACAAATATAAGGGATAAAAAGAAGAGGAATTTTCAAAAATAGTTTAGTTACTTAATATAAGTCATAAGTTGTCCTGTGTAGAGAGTAAGTCATGCGGTCCATAAATATAAAATAAATAATCTATATGTTCAAGAAAAATATTTTGGGTAAAGTAGCAGTGTGATGTCATCTGTACTTAACAATTTAGTCATGTTGGCCAAGTATCACGCAATCTTTTCGGCGGTGGTCCTCCTTCAAAATCGTGTCTTGAATCTACTAAGCTTTGGTTACTGGGCAATTGTCCGCCTAGTATAAAACGTTCTGGTTTTATACAATTAGAAAGAAAAAAGATTAAGGAATAATAATTTTATATTGTAACATCAAAAAAATGTTTACCTGTGACAGACAAGTGATGGGACGGTATGGAAGTGTGAGCATGTGGTAAAGTTAAATGACTGATAGAATGTGAAACAACAGTGTTGGGTGCTGTTCCAGAGGTAGCTGAAGACGTATGGTGATGTAAATGTGGAGGTGAATTAGGCTCACTTTTAATGCGAACAGAATTTGGTGATGGTGAAGAAGGTGGTGATGAATTTGGTACTCCTAGGTGAGACATTCCACTGAAACATAAATTTTTTTATATAAATATATTATATATTATGTGATAAATTATAATCAAATAAAAAATTATCAACAAACCTATTGTGTGCTAGTTGATTAGACCAATTCAATGCTGATGAAAGACCCATGTCAGAAGATGTAAGATCAGTGAAAATCCCATGATAAGAGCCACCCAATCCAGGTGTATGAAGCGCTACAACTGGTGTGTTTAGAGAGACAGTTGGTGTATTAATTGAGTTTGCCTGGAATACAAAAAATTATTTACTATACTATTTTTTCAATTTTATAAGAATAGATAGTTAAGTACAAATTGTAAAAATGTTAAGTACATTATTGTCTTCATGATGACTAGGAGCATTGGGCATGACTATACGCAAATTGGGTCTAGGTGAATGATGTCTAGGCGGAGGAGTAGCTCTATTAGAGGCATTTAAGGCTTTAGGCGTAGGCGATGGTGACATGACTAATTGTCCGGGAGAAGAAGGTGAGTTGACTAGTGCAGGCGATGAAGATGCTTGGTATCCGTTACTCATTTCTAACATACCACCGGGAGGATAAACTAAAAATAAAAATTACAATAAATAATAATTACAATTTTCCACCACATAAAATTAAAAAAACCAACCAGAATCAGCATCAGACGAAGATGGAGGTCTTGGGCTAGCATTGTGTTGCAGTTGTAAGTTCCCTGAGTCATTATACATGTTGTTTACAGGCATAGTGGTTGGAAGTGAATAGTTGGCACTTACATTATTCTGAAAATAAGAGTTATTTAATATTTTTAGTACATATTCCAGGTTTGGTATAAGAAAAAAATATTTACTCTGGCCATTCTTTGATGTTGCATCAATAGCTGGAACTCTTCGTCGATTTTACTGTATTTTGCTTCAGTTCTTGGTGTTAGTTGGTAGGGTCCTTGTGTACCATCACAACTTTCATCTGGGCTCTCAGGGCTCAATGCACCACCTTTAAGTTCTTTTTTGTTCAATTGCTGTAAAAAAATAAACATAAGTTTCGGAGGTCTATATTAATATCAATTAATGAGGTATTATTACTTCGATAATATTCTTATTGGTGAGCGATTCGTGAGGTTCATTGTACTCTGTATATTTGAGCAATACTTTATCCATATCTGTACTAGCATATTGATACAATTTATTAGAGCTGCTGAATATGATTAGAGCAATTTCGCAATCGCATAACACACTCAGTTCATATGCTTTTTTCATAACACCAAATTTCCTCTTGTTAAAGGTAACCTAAAGCATAACATTTTAATCTATTATTTATGTTTGGAAGTAATAAATTTAAAAAACTAAAACTTAAAAAAATATCTAATTTAAAAAAAATAGGTAACTGCTCAAATACTGATTCGGATAAAATAGGAATTATTTAAATTAGAAATAAACTAATAAGGAACAATTGTATTAAAAAACAAAAAATCTGTTTCTAGATAGTAGTCAATTAGTATTGGACAGAGTAAAACAACCAACAAAAATTAACACTTGACATAATGATATTATCAGCATGACAGTATACTCGTATAACATGAAGTTTGTAATACACAGTGCAATTTTTACAATGGATATTGTTGTCACATTAAACTTGTGCTCTTAAATAAATCGTAATTATTACAACGGCAAAAACTTTTTAATCGTTTTATTATCATGGTTGTCGTGATAAACATATACACATAAAAAGTTGTTGGATGTAAAAATTTTTTTACTAGCATCGCTATTCGCGTCCTAAGTTCGGGCATGAGGCTAATTTTTCTATGTAAGTCGCTAACTCCACTTGACTTTACCGAGTACTTCACTATAAATTCAATCGAAACTGAGAAATGTATATTATGTATATAATAGTTGGATACCATGTGGTAAACTCAAAACGATAATCAAGGTTCCGGCATATTTCAGGTTATATTCAAAAATCAAAATATATACAACATGCGTTGTATTAGGTAAATATCATCAAAATGATATTATCGTTGGCTTTCCATGGCGTGAATGATTTTAGGGGAAAGTATTGAATGCTCATATAATACTTTATAAACGTGCCAATAGTCAACAGTTCTGAACACTAATTACTACTTATGCCTAATAATAATAATTCGAGTGGATTCACCATAATAGGTATTATTTTTTTGAACGAGCCTTAACAATAAAGGTTATTGGCCTTTAACATTAATATTTTTTTACACAAGAATGAATCATTAACAATAATATATACAAAACAAAGGTAATAGTATAAACAAAAAAGGATTGAGATATATCTAGGTTAAATAATTTGATATAGTTTAGTTTGTTTTAAATAACTGCATAATATTATTATAATATAGTTATATTAAAGCTCTCTTGCAAAACAAAGTCTCATCCCTCAGACAGACCGAAAACAAAGAAATTATAATACGTTACCTGGCGATTGCGTTCGTCGGTGATCCGCGATATCTGTATTTTCTTACGGCCCATGGTGGCGGCGGCGGCGTTAGGGTCCGCTAAACGACGCCGTTCACTGCTTCTTGGAATTCTGTTAGTCTTATCGATGACGATCGTATATCTCCACCGAAGGCGAGGGTGAAGACGACGACGCGACGATGATCTCAATTCCCCTTGATGAAACGATTCTCATACGTTCTCAAACGATATCTGAGGAAATACAAAAAAAGACGTGAGAGTTAAAAATACGAGTCTTTAATAATATATACTACGGCGGTTGGTGTGTAAAAATTGATGATAAAATAGGCCGTAAAAATAGATACAAAATATTATTATTACTTAATTACGGTAAAATAATACAATATGATATAGACCTACACATACACACACAAACCTGTGTTCTAGGGGAGTACACGACAAATGAACGCGACAACGGAGTTGAAGATAATGCGATTGTTGTGTGCGTATTAATGTACGGTGTATATTTTCTTTCAGATTCGAAAAAAAATAATAATTATTATCCACGACCGACCGACCACCACCGAAAACGGGTCTGTCGTCTTCAGTCGCGACGTACGCACCACAATAGGTGTGTTACCCAACAGAATACGATCAACGACCAGCGCGCGCGCACACATACGAACACACACGAGACCGCGCGCGCGTCCGTCGGTTGTAGGCTATTTCTGTATAGTTTTCCGGGGGGTTTTAACGACCGCGGCGATAAGGCGGTTAGTTACTTATGCGACGGACACACAAATAATAATATAATACTATATTGTATTATATTATTTAACAATAATTATTACTATTGACGATAATCAATTACTGTAGATTATATATTTATATATTATATAATAACCCGAGAGGACGAACAACGCACACGGGTCGTAATGTATAATAATAGTAGTAGTAACTAATAATATTATTAACGACGCCACAACGGTTAGGTAGATTAATAGTAATAACACACAAAACGATTGGTTGCTCAGGTACGTAGAGACGGCGTGTGTGCACCGTTTGTCACCGAGAACGCGATTGAACACAAGTTGCAACACAGATATCACCGCAGGTTATAGGTATATTTCATCAAGTCGTAATAATAGGTATTAATATAATATCACTATGAACGAGAAAATAAAATAAAATATCTAGAACATATTTGACCAATGCGTGTTAACGCATCTTTTAACCGCCAAACGACGACGATTCGACCTTGGACATGACGTGATAACAACACCGCAGCAACAGTCGCAGACCGTACCTAGTGCGGAGGATGTGCAGTGTGCGCGTAATTTACGTACACAATGTAATAAACTAATAACACTAATATAATATTATATAGCTAATCACAAGACGTGAGGAATAACATAATTTATTAGGTCCTGTCTTCCAACTGATTCAGTCATAAACTGTTGTCGTAAATCAAACATACGGTTGATGTTTTGAAAACCATATGCAATAATATTTTGGGCACTTGAGGTATTGAATATTTTAATGATTTCGAAATTATTCTTGAGTCACATACAAGAAAAGAGATTTTTTTTTAAATATAATTTTCCATCGGAAAAATTTCTTTGTCCCGATGACGAAAATGAAATTCCCCATTTGCCAACCTGGTATACATGATAGTCGTTAAATCATGTATAATATTATCATACATATTGAAACGGAATGAGACGTTGACGAATAGCATTGTATTATTGTAATGTCATTATTGAAGTATATCATAAACCTCAAATAAACACAGAATGTCTTGGTAGTTAGGTATCCCGAGAGGTACCTATAAAAAATAAGTACTGTTTTGAAAAATCTATCGACTAGTAATGATAATATTTCGCGAGGCCAAACTAGACAGCAGAGTACGTGTACAAGTGTAGACCACCAATAAATAATTGTGATGATTTGTATTTGTTTTCGCGAACTAGGATGGACATTATAAATTATAATATAACCAAACGAATCTGTTTCTAATAGTATAATATTAACCATTGTGACGTGCTTCCGTTGGTAACCATTGGATTAAAATGAATAAATCTCCCTTGTGTACCAAACAGCTATTGTTGATATAACAAAATCGTAATTATTGATAAAAACAGAATGCAAAGAATTCCAAAATAACATGCATTATTACATGAACAAGAAAAACACCGCATCTATTTTGAATCGAGCGAATAATTATTTTTATTCGTTTTGAGTTATTTATAAGTATTTTTTTCCAACGGATATCCGGTCAAAATAAATGTGGCCGATCAAAACATATACTCAATGTCGCCATACACAATATCGGCGAGTGACTGCGATCACTAGTAACTTACTCACGCGTCACGCCACGTTCAGGTATGTGCATGATCAGTGTTAAAATTAATATAAACTAATAAAATACGAACACGTGGTGTAACGCCGGTGCTATCGGATGACAATCATAATTAAAATTGTTATCGTCACTGCCTCTCGACATTCAAACTTCCAACAATAAATTATGAACTGCGAACACGCGCACGCACTACAAGACAAGTCTATTGCGAAGAAAAAAGCAGATTATCTCGCGGCCGAAAAATGCATAGACAAAAACGCGAGATAAACACATTTCAGGCATGTGCGTAAATGCAACAGGTCGCATAAATTTCACGATATCGACAGAAAACAACGAGATGCGCACGTCTTGTTCCTCTCACACCCGCGTTTTTTATATTCTCTACACGCTGGCGGTAACGCGTAAACATTCCCATCGGTATCGTCTTCACCGCCTCCATTTGTCCCGTAAACCGTGTGTGCGGGCATTACATTTATTTCCGAGGATATTATAATATTATTATTGTTGCGTTGAACTGTTTATAAAGAGAAAAAACTTTTGGTTTACTGGGAAAAAATACAAAAAAAAACCTGTGGAAATGGATCTAAACAACGCCACGGTGGCAACTGGTTGTGCGTCGTAGTGGAGGTGGTGAGGGGGTGCAGCAGTGGGTATCGACAACGGTATGCATGCATTCGTTGGTGTGTTGGTGCGTGTGTGACCATAGTATATAGACATGTTTACGGACGTGTTTATTATTACTACACGAACGAGGTTAATAATAATTGGTATATTATACTAAATACTAAATCGACGGGGTTCTACGACTACACTAGCCGAAAGGGTGTTTTCATCGCTAACATAGCTTTTCGATTTTGTCCTCGACGAAAGTGAAAAAAATTATATGGAAGCGAGCAAAGGTTTTCCATTTTACTTATACAACACGTGCAAATGTCGAACACCGTAAGCAACAGTAGTTCAATTTAACACTTCAATTATTTAATTTCAAATATAAGAAAAGGTCTTGTCTCTTGTATATCGGGTATGTTAAGATACATTACAACCACTCAAACTGAACAGTACCCGCCGCCACTCAATATTAAGTTCGACCATCGAGATGTTTATCTACAACTGCTCTGTGGTACTTTCGAACGGTGACCTAGGATATTACACAGTACACACATTTAATATTATAATCACGCACACGATTGAAAATCGTAATTTTCCATTTTCCTAGCCGAAAACCTAACCGAAAAAGAAAACATGATCGTCATAAATCGCTCGGTGAGCAGTAATTTAAACGGATTAAATGCGATTTCGTAACGGGACACCATCTACGAACGGCACCGATTCGAACACAAGATAAAATAATATTTTGGACGTCGGTATCAGACGATTACTATATATACCTAGTATACACCCCGGTTCAAGAGAAAAATATTAAATTTTTCAGTTAAGCCCGTCGTCGTCGCAAAACACGCCAATGGCGGCGGCGTCTCAAAATTGTAAATGCCTACATTATGATATACACGCCTACAACACAAGAAGGCACAGTATACTACTTCAGAAAATCGGTCAAAATAAATGATAATATAATATTATTCGAATGACAACGGCAATACCACAATCAAACAAACAACCGGTTTGTTATAAAATTAAACACACTTTTTTTTTTCTTCTCGAAATCCGGTAAATCCAGATTTTATCAATACCGATTTAGATACAATTACCTACAAATGAGATCAAAATATCGAAGCAATGTGAACTCTAAACCACGGAAATACAAATTATATATCGTTTTAGCTACAACAGAAAATGTCAATATTATAATTGTTTAGAGGTTTAATGCGCACGCACAACTAGAGTTTTTAATCGAAATAATATTTTACATCTAAACTAGTAAAGAAAAAACCAAAAACATTTGAACGGTATTACCGATACAAATAAAGCAAGGACACAATTAGCCTTTACAAAAAAAAATAATACGAGTAGAAACACCTGTTTTTTGTTTAATAATATTACCCAAATTAGAAAGAATACAATATCGACAATTTGTTGACAGTTCATTGTTGATTGCCAATAAGTTAAGAGGACGTTTCACCCGCATGTGTTGTCTCCGTCTTACAAGTGCGTAACATTGCAAAAACTGTTTTGCGCGGGAAAGAACCGAGAAAGATACAGTTATAACTAAGAAACGAAATTTTCACCACATAAAAAGGAGATTTTTTTCTGTGCAATATCGTTTTTATTTTTTCGATATCACTTATACAAAAAAAATTCTTATTGTTTTATAATACATTAATTTTGCGTTTTTTAAGCACGAATAACTTTTTTTGTAGTTCTGATATCGAAAAAATAAAAACGATATTGCACAGACAAAATTCTCCTTTTTATGTGATGAAAATTTCATTTCTTAGTTATAACTGTATCATTCTCGGTTCTTTCCCGCGCGAAACAGTTTTTGCAATGTTACGCACTTGTAAGACGGAGACAACACATGCGGGTGAAACGTCCTCTTAACGAATATCGTTATTGCAATTATTGCATATGCGGCGAGTGACAAAATTCATAATGATTAATGAATTTAATATAAATTAATATAATTCAGTTGGCTATAATGAATCGTTTTTACAGAATAAATTTATATTGATATTACTACTAATTGACAAAAATAAACGTTTAAAATAGACCACCCTATCTATAATTGGTTGTTTTTCAAACTATTATAACTGGTTACGTATACCTTAGCTGGAAACGTTAATAAAATTAATTCCTATGAACTATAAGATATTATTATATTCCAAACGATTCGACGGTTTCATAGAAAGAACTACAATACAATATTATATTTTAGGCATGTAGTTTCTTCCGCTAAATCCAAATGATGGAGAATACAAATCACAATCTAATACCTACAACACGGTTAGATAATAAAAATTTAAAACCCATTCATAAGACATTTTAACTATACTGGACAAGGTGGAGTGACTGGCGAATGGCGATATTCAAATGCGTACGGACAGGGTGGTAGTCATGGTGCGGTGGGACGGAGAGGTGGTCGGTCTATGACGACTGAGCGCGACGGCGGCAGATGGACTAGGTTCAACAAACGTCGGGAATTACGTGGGCAGTAGGCAATTTAATTTAGCACGCGGCCGCCCGCGCTAAGGGGTAGTCGGGTTGAAATTCACATAGTGCTCGACGCGTGGGTCGCACTTCACAGAAGTGGAGGTAAGTAGTGCCGTATAGGGGTATAGGGGTATAAATGTATAATAATAATATATACAATACGGTTTTTTTTTTCGTTTTCGGGATTCGTACCAAAATCAATTTATGATGACGCAGTTGTGGTTCAGGTGGGGTAGTAATACAGTACGCTATATTTATAATATTTTACATTATAGTTTTCGGGACTTTGGAGTATAAAAGTCTTTACAGTTAGTGATGATAAAAATTATTGTAATTTTGACTTTACTGTTAAATGATTTCCGGTAGTAAATATGAATATTTGATCTTGTTTGTACATAAAATGATTACGTACCTATTTATACCATCAAGTAACAATGTACTTGATTTTATTATCATTTTATATACAAAACAATATAAAATATAAATTTTTTACCACCAGAAATTCATTCATGATAGCATTAATGTTTGACCACCTAGTGAAATTTCCAGCAAATCAATATTACATCAATAGTTTACTTATTTGATTGAGTTTAAAACTGTCGATCATTATTCATTAATTATCGGAATACGATAAGGAATGATTGTATTATTACAATACTCTAATATTCTAATATGGAATTATTTCGTGGTCTGAAAAGGATCAGAGTTTACACCGTTTCATTGCGATAAGATGGGGTCCCCAGCCAGACACGGTCCAGCTTGTAACAAAAAACGTACGAATAAGTGCCTAGTACAATAATTATTTATTAATCAGTGGTAAGAATCGATCGTCCTTTTGAACCACCATCAGTGACCTTGCAAGCAGAAAATTAAAATTAAAAACGTATCTATCACATGTGACAGTGATATTATCGACAAATTAATACATTAATATTGTCACATTTCTCGTTAAAATTTGTATATTTGCTACCATTTGTGAACGAAAGAAACTTAACACAAAATCTCTGCTATATGTGTCAGTGGTGTCACACAACGACTACTTCGCTAATTCAACCAGTTCAAAAACGAATATTCCGAAACTCTTGGATTAATTTCTAGTTCCTGCTACCAGGTATCATGCCAATATTAAACACCGTTGAACACATACTTACACAAATTGGCGATACACCATTTTATTTCATTCAAATTTTTCTTTTTTTGTTACATCGTTGTCGTGCGCGTCAGCTACATTCATACACATCCATTCTCTAGCAGCCGCCGCCCGCCGACGTGACGCAATCGGTGTTGTTACCATCGATCGTCAATCGCCGACGCCACCGCCGACAACTTACCCTAACCTGAGCACGCGTCGTTGCCGCCCATGTCGCACGAGGGCTTTTGTCTGATGCCAATACCGCCACCGTCAATGACGTTGAAACGTGGCCTTGACCTCGCGAGTCCGAAAACGGCGGCGATGATGCCGGGATTTATGAAGCAGCGGCGTACGTGTGCGCCCGACCGGCGTGACGTTCAATCAACCCTCCCACCAACACGACTACCCACCACTCAGGCGACATTGGACTCCCCCACAAACACACACGCACGTACGGTATTGTAATATTATATATTTATATTTATATAATATACCTACCAAATATATAATTTTGAACCCTTTAAAGGAAAACCATCTGCAAATTTAATATAGACAATATAGATTTTTTCTAGTTCGCCCACCAACAACCAACATCTCCTATGACACCTGAACCGCTGTAATTCGACTTACTTTCAGAGAAAAAACCCGTGATTAATTTAACTCGCGCGTATTGCTTACGCACTTTACATTAGTGGAGAACATATATCACCAGATTGACCTCTTGACACCACTGTAACAAATACAATAACACTGCTTTTCCCTCACCATCACCGATCACTCAAAAGACTTCTTCAACTTTTTTCGCGTTCATTCAATAAAAACGTTCACACCCTGGGCAAATTCATGAAAAGCGCACATACTACCTACATACACTTGACGTTTCTCGCGCGCTAAAATCACGTCTCTTTCCGTGGAGTTCATAATTATGAAGAGTTGTTAATGGGCGGTAATGTCAGGCAACATCAAAAAGCGGTGGTACCTAACCTATATCGTCAACGTCTTCAATTAGGGCGACATCGTAAAAGCTTTCGACTAGAATTCGATGAATAATAAGCACTGCAGTGAGGCGCGTGCGCAAATTGTACTCTGCTTTTCACACGTATTATAATTACCCTAGAAATCGTTATACAATTACAGCGAATTTTAGACTTAGACGGGTGGAAAAGTCCTTGTAAGCTTACTCTATTTAACCGTGAAAATTGTATGACGCTGACTCACATCACTCTGTATACTATTATATAAAAGCTCAATTTCCCAAATGGCAAGCTATTATAAAATCATGACGTCAGTAGTCGGTCACGACCCAGGCCAGAGGCGGCGAATAAAGCAACGGTGACGATTCGCCGAAAGCACTGGAGTTCCTTTACCTTCCACTCAATCTAGCAGCTCTTATTACATTTCAAAACATTTCAATGCCATATAATACCATACAACTTACTTAAAAGGTACTTTGGTTTTATTTTTTCCTAAACGATCTTTATAGGTAGTCTACTAATTTTCAATAATATGAAAGAAATGAAGAATGAAAAATTGACTACAGGTGGTAGTTATCACGTAGACTTAGGAGTACAGTTTTATTTCAAAAAAAGTATGAAATGTCAAGACCCGGCAACATGACGTCATTGTTACTTACGGTGACAAGTAGAGCTGATCATTTATAAACGAACAAATAACAACAGATATGACAAAAATACCTTTTTTAATACCTCATCGATATACTCAGACCGCTAGTAATAATATTATGAAGTAGACTAATTTAATTTTCACAGCTAAATTACATATTATCCAAAAATATTTCTTCGGAAATTAACACCTGTGATCACCGGTTTTTTTCTTATAAGCAACAATTTAAAATTGTATTAGATCTTAATTTATTACTAAAATGTTTAATTCAAAACATTTTGTATATGACCGTATATTAAATCAATATCCACACTTTAAAAACAATTTTACATTTTAATTTACAAATGTTTGTAATTTAACGCATGGAAAACAATACATTACAAATGCAGTATAAATAATTTAAGTACACAACGTTAAAATTCATATCAATTATTTGAAATGCGTATTTATATCAGGAATGTTCAAATATTTAAAATTCAATGTTAAACGTTAATTTCTAGTTAGTATAAATTAAAAAATTAAATAAATATAGTGATAATGTGTAACCCTAAAATAAAACATTGATTAAGTGTTAAAATATTATATTAGGCATAATACCACGTCAATACCTATAACAAATATTAATAATTTACATAAACAAATAATAGGAACAACCGATGGATGTATTGTGCGATGTAATAATATTTTCAACACAAATTACTAAACCATTAGGTAAATAATATCAAACAGAGCGATTCATTAAGCACGTCAAATAATTAAATGATGTTGGCAAATGGGATGATTCAAACTTACTAGTTAATACTCTACTATATGAAAAAAACTAACCTATAATATATATTTAAAGAACCATTTGGTATGCAACACTTAAATACTGTTTTTAAGTATAAAAGATTTTTTTTTACTTTCAGAACATACAATCTGGTGCATTCTTGGGCCTCAAAGCACAACACAAATTATGCGATACAAATTATTATTAATAGAAACTTGAAGAATGAAGCCACCCATTAATGCAATTTCTAAGTAGATTACTTGTTTCATTTTTTTTTTTTTTTAAAGGTAAATTAAATTATTGTTACCATAAAAATATTATAGTAGGTACATACAATTAAAACATAATATTTAGAATAGTAAATTCTTATGGATTTTTACTCAGTACCTCTACTGTTGTAAAAACGTTATAATATAATACTTAATGGGTAAATTATAAATTGTTTAACTATCACAGTCTGTAATAAAATTTTTCATAATAAAATGAATAAACATTGATGGAATATACCAGATATTTTTGATAGCTATAATACAACATAACGCCTTCCGAAAGACTCCCACATGGAAATCGATATAAATTCAATGAGTTTGATCACTATAAATAATAATATAACACCACCGTTCACAATTTTACATTATAGGTATTCTAGGGTAAGCCAACTCACACACGTGTTATGTACACATTAACAATGGGAACACGGCTATTAAACATTTTTCTCAATTTTATATAATTATAATAAATGCTGAACGTATAATATTGGTTATCAAAACACATTATAAGTTACACAAACATTAAATAATTACATCCACGATTTCGGTCACCATCAGACCCCACTACAAATACTTACATTTTTTTTATATGGATGATTAGCTCATATTTTATATTTGTACCTTTAGTTAAATGGAACTTAGTGTAAAAGAAAATAAATATTACAATTATTTAAATATAAACGATGTTGTTAGCAGACAAAATTGGAATTGTTATTAATTATAGTATTTGTTTTAAGATATATTTTATCTTAAAATAAAACTATTAAATAATGATTTTTAATTTGTATGCATAATTAATTTCACATTTTTACTTTTCAATGGTTTTTGTTTGAAAACAAAAATTAATTAATTTTATCTCTAAATAAATAAACATAAACCATAATCCTTATATTTATTATGATAATAAAACAAATTTTTAGCGAACTACATTACAATGGCATAATCATTAATTTATTGGTTCACATGTAATGACTATTGAATACATGTTCGGTACCTTAGTTTTTTTCCGATTTAGAACCGACAGCAGAAGAGGGTCTGTTTGCACAAAATTTCTCCTACATGTTAGGTACCAACCATATTCAGTATATAAATTTTACACTTTAACACTTACACTGGGGTTCAAATCGTTACAAAAATATCGGATTCGCAAGTAGTTGAAAATATGTTAATTTTCTTTCGAACTTAATACGATTTTTTTCTGATGTTAGGTGAGGTGACAATTTATAATGTATCTTTACTTTTAAACAATTTAGATTAATACCAAAAGCATCACTAATAAGTATCCAAATAAGTATCTAATACCTGTTAAAATATACAAGAAAAATTAAGATACATATTGATTAAAAAATAACAATAGTTAAATGACCGTCGAATATAAATTTATTTTTAAACTGTATAAATAAATTATTATTGTTATTAAAAAAAATCAATTGTAGTAAAATATTAACTTAAGTCATACAAACTGCAACTACTTTTAACGATTTTAGTATTGAATTCGATTCTAAATTATCTTTTAACAAGCATATGAATTTAATAGGAATAAAAAATTCCAAAAACTGGACATGCGGGGACTTTTTCAAGATCAAATATTGCATCAATCTCATAAATTAATCACCCTTAAATTTACAATTCATTACAATTTTAAAATATTATGTACCTTCCATTCCCATTCCATAAAAAACAGAATTCTACATTCCGATTAATAAGAGGTTTGAAGGTTTCAGATTTTATTGGCTTATACTAATATTATTATTTATTAAAAAAAATCGAATATCCTTTTTAAATATTTTAATTATTAGCCTATAATTACTAGAACCAAATACCGGTATAATATTAAATTTAAAATAATATCGGGAGGCCAGTGTTAAAAATTAGTCCCTCCATAACCAGTTTTCCAGAAGTTACACACTGGTATTTCGCAATAATGACATTTGAATAAGAAGGCTTATTGAATATTTTAATTAAATATTAATTAATAGGTAAGTATATTAGTTATAAAATTGAAAGTTTTTTCTTATCATTCGTATTTAATACTATTTTTCTAAAATTGTGTACCATATCATTATTATAATTTCTGGTAGCACTAATATAGTGGAGGGAGGAAGAATAATTTACAAAATAATATAAATTTAATACTTATCCACCATAAAGTCTTACGGTATTATCATTTTAACGTATTTTCTAAAATGTTTCAATTGTGTTGTAGTATAAAAAATATTAAGGCAAAATAAAGATTATACAAAAGTTAAGTGTATAAAATAATACATACTTTTCCTATTGTAAATGTTAAAATATTAAAAATATATTCGGTAAATAATGATAATTATTATTATTAGTGTTTGATGTGCTTTCCAACAAAACATTATTCATCTGATTGTAGAACAGTAAAACATTTACAATTAATTTATGCACGGAAAAAATATGCATAGTTACAGATTGATAAAACGTCAATAAAATATAGGGTTATACTTGGCTTGGACGTATTTCGCATTTGACACGTCTTAGCCACTAAGATAGGTAGTCTTAGCCACTAAGATAGGTACTTTGATAACAAGGAGATACGCATGCGACTCTATACACAAATTATATTATTATTCTGTATTTACAAACGGCTGTCGTTCTTAATGCATAACTAATGACGTATTCAAAAGCACAATAATAAGATAAAAAAGACAGTATATAATATGCTCAATTCGACGGAAACCCCTATAAGCGAGTCGATATGAATTAATTCATACCACATGAACGGTTTCAGCTCGTGTAGAACAAGGAACGAGCTGACAAATCGGCGTGTGGGTCTGTGTGTTGTGCGTGTGGTGGTGTCGGTATGATGGTCGTCCTCGTCATTAGACGTTTCAAACTTTGTAAGATACGAAAGACAAATAAAATACTATCGGCAAATATCAATAATTTAAAACCATCAGTTCTAAAAATAATTAATTAGGTGCACGAAAAATAAACAGGTAACGCATTGTTATTTATATCCCCAATATTATACAGGTATCAGATTAAATTTTACCTGAATATTCCGGGTTACTTTTATCGATTTGATTTCAAAGATAATGTAATTAGGTATCTACTCAATACATAAAAGCTTGTTAGAATTGTATTCAATATTTAACTTTTACTAAATTTAAAATAGTTCGAACGATAACGACGATATACAAAAACATCATTATAATTTAAATTCATTAACGGTGAAGTACCTTCTCATTATTCCACCAAAATAATTATGGTTAATTAATTTCAAGTACCTGTAAATATTAAATACAATTCACGATTATTTACATTTTTACATTTTACCGTTAAATTGGAGTTTTGTACATCAGAGGTAGCAAGGAACTAATACAACCAATAAAATATTATAATATTACAAAGGTGAATACCTATTTCATTACTCTTTGAACTCTGGCCAAAATCGGCAAAAGCGACCTTGGAATGCTAAAAACTTAAAAAAAAAACAAAAACAAATATAATGGAAAAAACAAATCAAGTCTTTTGAGCGAACTACTTACATTAATTTACACAAGATAAAGTAAACTTTAAACGGTAGTAATCAAATAAAGGATCGTTAAATAGATAAAAAGTATTTCTTGATTAACATTAATGTCAGTAATTGTACTAATACATTCGGTGTGTAGGCACGTTAGAGAAATTTTTGATAATAATAGTATTTTAAAAGCAAGCAAATTCAACGATACAAGGAATATTTTTCTTTTATAAGCCACGTATCTATTTTTTTGTAAGTAGGTAACACATTCAACTCGGATCATTTTAGTGTCTTTATGAGTATTATCAGCTGCACAAATACCAAGACAATAATTATTTTTATTTTTTTTTAAACCATTACACAAAATTTTTTATAACACCTATCGCAGTTAGATATTTTAATATTACAAAAAATACCTTCAAGAACGAACAGAATAAAAATGAAAAATTACGAATGTGTGTTTTAAGTGTTTCGGTTCGCAAATAATATTTATGTACAAAAATAACATTACAACGTGATGAAATGAAAACTTACCAATTGTAGGCGAGAAAGTGGCGGGAAATGGTTGAGATTTGAAAAAAAAATATTTCTAATCTCATATCGTCTACAAGTAACGACAACAACACGATGAAAGATTGATCGACATCGACCAAAATCGGCAATTCGCGGTATTCGCGAAGAAAATGCTGTTGGGAAATCAGCGATACCTGTTGGTCGTCGGTATTGCGCGGGAAACGTGACCGTAGAACGTGACGAAGTGGCGGTGGTTACGTCCGCCGCGGAGAGGTAAACTTCGAAAAGCCAATTCGAGAAACGATTTAATTTCGATAGAAGAGAGACGGACAGAGAAACTGATCGATGGACCGTAGACGGCGGCTACTACTACCGTACTACCGTAGTACCGTACCGAGTGTCGCGCGCGCGTTCGGTTAGTTCTGGACACGGAAATTTCGAACTCGTAACGAGTTTTTGAAAAAAAAAATCAAAAAAGACTTAACGTGCGCGGACTACGATCGGCGTACGCGGAGAGGTGACGGCCGACGGTGCGACGGATAAATGAAGAGAAGAAAAGTTAAGTGGGAAACGACGAAATGATAGTAACGAAAAAAAAAACTGAAAGCGTCGCGGAGCGCCGGCGTGTGCAAACAGCGCGCCAGACGAAAAGACTGTGCTGAAAAATGCCCCCGAGCGCGAAGAAGAACCACTTTGTGCCACCCGGGACTGCAGTAGTGTAGTGTTGCCAACACCACCGGCACACACGGCGCGCATTACGCACGCACCAGCAAATGTGCCGCCGTGATCGCGCGCGCGCAGTACGGTTCACCACGCATTCTACACACACGAGCACCACACAACACACACACATAAACACACGCACATGGGAATGGTGACGTCAAGACCGGCGCCCGTTTCTTTGCGGGTGATGAGGGTGGGCGGGGGTGAACTTTTTTCGTTATTCCTTTCGTATAGTCGTCTTCGGACACAATAATTCGAAGTCCTAAATCGGTTATTGGCTTGTTTTGCACATCCAATGTCTTACGTGGTTCGAAATACCGTCAATATTAAATATTTATTTCGTAAAATTAAAAACCATTTTATTTAAAATTTTAATATTATAGTAAAGATAAACTTATGTATTGCCGTATTGCATATATTTATGTATTTCGTCAAAACTTTTGTAAGTGTGTACAATATGTATGTTGTATACTTTTAAAATTATATTTATTTATGAATACCTATGTAAATTTTTTCTTTTCATGTTCCTATATTATAGTATATTGTATTGTATGTAAGTTATGATTATTTTGAATGACGTCGTAGGCTTTGTGCATTGAAATTTCATTAATTTTATTAGTGTTATATTATGTGCAGTGTATTGTATATTCTACACAAAAATCAGCTTAAAAACTGCTCTTTTCTCACGATAATTTAGCCATGGCCCATGGCCTATGGTACTATGTATGTCTGGCACATAGTATTATAACTTATAGGTTGTTTCTTTCGAAGATTTTCTGAACCTATAGGAACTCTATTCACACCATAAATGCACTAACCTAACATAAATATATTTAACAATTACGATTAATTACTCAAGGAGTTGTAAAATTGAAAACATTATTATCCGTGTTATGTGATATATCAGTATCATGTAATATTCATATGTGATGACTCCCTTATATAAATATATAATATTGTCATAATTGTCTATTTGTGGTAAATTCACATGAACCTTAAAATGGTAGATTACATAGTATACAAACTGTACCACATCGCATAATATAAAAAACTCAAGGAATCAATTCGAATGTAGATAATACAAGGATGGTATTATATAATATAACGGGAAATTCGGATGCAATTCTCTCGTACTTTATCTTAGTACCTATTATAGGTATGATATATCATATTTGTACAGCAGGTGCTGCTCATTTGAAGTGGTTTCTTTAAGTCGTCGAAAATCAACAGTTACTGCATCTTGAACAACGACCGTCAACGGGGATCCTGATGATGATAGTTTATTAAGTCAGTCATTGTCATAATATAAGTCATCCTTCGCAACGGGCGGGTTCCGACAAGCTATCAGCTGAGCAATTCCGTCACGACTTATCGTTTAGTTACAATATCGAATAAGTACCTATATTATAATTTTACTAGGTATCTATGTCACATGAAAAAATGAATAAAAATAATCCTAGGCAAATCCAAATCGATTACTTCAAATAAATTATATTTCGTACTATTACGAGTACTAGATTACTTGAGTACTTGACATTGAAAAATTATAAAATAAACAAGATTTATGTTATATCTTTAAAACAAACTCGATAAAATATGTACTAAAAAGTAAAAATCAACTTTACAACACGAAAAAAATATTTATCGAAATATCATTAATTTAATAATTTAATAAGTCCCTGTAGACATGACCTCATGTTGATCGAAGAATAAATTTCCTAATTATTTTAATTTTAAATATTAAACTAATAAATTGCTTTAACAATATTATCTATAGAAGAAAAGAGAGAAAAAATTAAAATGATATATTTACCTACCTATGCTAAATTTAAAACCTTAAATCCTTAAATTTATGAATAATTTTCCACTCAAAATGATCTTATTTCAATATACCTATTATTGTTTTTAAAAAATTTATAAAAACGTTTCTTTTTATATTTATATATTTTTTTTTATTATTATTTTGAATTCGTTTATTATAATCATATGATTTAGACAAGTACACTAATACAGTAACTAATACTAAGTACCTACACTAACCTCTTAGCACACTAAGAGGTTTTACCTCAGTGGAGAGTAATACTATATAAACATCTTACCTGTGATCAATATTTAATTCTAGCAATGAAAATTATTATTATTATTATTATTATTAAATCGTAATTGCGTTATCACACGCCGCCTTCGTCGTTGACGTCGCGCGCAAACAATTCACACCAATTCTCTACTGGCGGTGGCGTGTAATTTTATTGTTTTCGTGTAGGTCATAGAGTAATGGTATATATACGGTACACGATTCGGAATCACGTAAACGGGAAAACGGTTTTACTCACGAGTCGCGATACGTGACATACAAACGATTGTGGTGACGTCTGATTTTTTTTATAGCAAAATCGAGGAACGAAAAAGTGCGAGTAGAAAAAATATTAATAATGTGACTTTGCTGTGAGGAGGTGATGGATGCCGCAATATTGTTATGATCATAGGCGCAATTTCAATAAAAAAAACCAAGGGTGCTTATGCTATGCATTTTGTCATTTTAGTATTTTTTTTTGAAAAAAAAAAGTTTTTGATACATAAGCACAATCATTATTTGAAGGTGCTAATTTTAAAATTGGGGGTGCTAATATTTGCGCCAATAGTTATGATACACAATCTAATATTGATTGTCGTCTTAAGTTGTTACATAACAATAGCATATTATATTGTACGTATACTAAACTTTCGAGTTGCCACTGCGATCAAGTTCTTGTGTTTTGTGCACGATTCGATGTAAGATGGATTAACGTTGAGATTTATCAAACGATATAATCATAACAGTATTATAAATTATATTACTGTAGGTACTACAACATATTTTTCAACATCGCAATTACAGTTATTATGGTGAGTTAATGAACTTTTCACTTATTGTCACTATTTAATATTATTTACGATTTATCTTAAATTTATAAATAATTACTTTTCATTAAAAAAGCGGATAATTATTTTCCAGGAAAAAAATGGCGAAATACAAAATCAATTCCCACGATACAACCCATGGAGTTTGAATTTATATAATGCCGTTTAAATACGTTTATTTCAATATTTATTTACGTTATTATTAATATTATGATTGATTTGTTTTTCATTAAAGAATAAAGATACATACAGTACAACTATTGTACTATGGTACAACTATTAATAAAGCCATATAGTAACAACTTGTACTTATAACCTAAAGGGGTGGGAATACCATCATCACTCCGGGAAACTGATATAATATTATCGTTCCAATATTACGTAGTCGTCTTAAATCCTCCAGCAATTTTTATAAAATACATAATTTCAGGCTCTAATTCTTGGAGTGACTTATTTAAATTGTATTTTAAGTTCGATATTCTATGCAAGAACGTAAAATTACATATAAAAACGTAATCGTTAATTTCGATTGTTCTTAATAAAAAATATCAAATCTCCGATTTGCAATAATATTACAGTAATTACGGTCTTGCAGTATATATCGACCTTATCGCTATACATATAAAGCACCCTGGCCAATCCACAATAGAGTACGACATGTTCACATGTTCATACATATTTAATAGAATATTGTGTGACATTAAATAATATATTATATATAAACAATCGATTTCTTAAATAAACGTACATAAATTACTACAGGGGGAATAATATTTTGCAACCTTATATCATTGTACCTATTAAATATCAAGATATTATGGTTTTTTTTTCCGTTTTCGAATTTTAATTGATTTTAAATACTCTCATCATTAAATACGTAACAAATACGTGCATGCATATCCCATTATCCCATACATCAAACCTTGATAATCGCTTTCTACTCACAATCTCAACAGTTATACACGTTAATTAGTACTTGGTGTTTGCCAGTGATTGGCGATTGCAACCGATTCGACACGACCGTCGTCAATCATAATAATATTATGAGTAACAAGTACAACGCTTCTACAGTGCACATAAGACCTGTATTTATTCATGGGTCGATGTGTTTGAAATTCGAACTAGTATCTCATATTATTCATATTATCTTATATATTATGGTGTATGACAAACGCACAAATCTGATAAACGATAAAGTAGACAATTTCCCAAGGTTCTTAACCTCGTCCGTATTGCTATGCAAATTGTTTTATGAAACGCATTTTGAGACACAAATGGGATTTGCATTTATACGTCGCCGTAGTTATATCAGTAAAAAATCACAATTGTCACCATTCTAGGTGCATTTAAATTGTTCCCGAAACTTATGCAGCAATTATTATTATATTATATGTATTTTACAATAAATATCCTCTGTACGTATATCGCCGAAATAATACCAGCCGTTTATCGGGTTGTTAGATCGCAATAATTTACAATCTTATTACAAAACGCTCATTATTGCATACAAAATATGAGTTACCGAGCAACGTTTTGACACATTATATATTATTTTGTTGTCGTTCAGTAACACCGCGGCGCATTTATAATAAAAGGGGTTTAAGCGAGTGATGGTATATTCTACCTTGAACTCGTGTATTATAATAGTTTACCTATACATACCGTAATTCTGTTATTCCAACAGAGGCGCGTGCAAGCTGTAGAAATCGGGAAACATTTATACGAACATCGCACACATTAAGCATGGAATTCATATTCTAAAAACACGTGATTTGACATCGCGGACGTATAATACATACGTATATTATACATATATATGGCGTCGGTGATGTTTTCAAATGTTGTCGAAACATCCCGGTTAGGGTTTGTGTCTAAAAATACTGTATCTGAGAGCGGGGCATAATGGTTTTAAATAACAATCATAATAGTAGCTTCATCTTTGTACGAGTAAGCACAATATTGCACTGTAAGTAATCACTATATACGCCATTATTATGAACTTTACGATTTGACAATATAGGTTTGGTATAGATACAAACTTACCGTATATGCTAATCTTGGGTTGCTTCTTGCTTCCTTATTATAATATTATAATCTGGGTTTAGTGAAGTCGTAAGTTTTTAGTCACCCGAATTTTAACACTTGTTTTTGACGTGCTGTTTATAAATATTATTTGAACGCTCAAATTACCGCCGGTTTTTCTCAAGGCAAGACGACTTCATTTCCAAGAACACTGTGATATTATTATAATCAAGAATATTGTAAGAAAGATAAGAGAATGCAATTAATAAATAATAAATATAAAGCAATATGACGTGATTCAAAGAATCAAAATCTGCCAACCTGTATAGCAAAATAATAATAGAAATATTATGGGTTAGGGTTTCCATTATAGACGAAACGTCTGTAGTCCGTGTCGAGACGTCTGCAGCAGTTATAGGTAAAATGTATAATAATATTAATAATTGACTAATTCGTTATTTAATTAATACCGTAAAAATAAACCGAATCCAAAGAAAATTATTGTTGGAATGCAATGAAAAATTGAAAATTGTGATTAATTTACATATGTAATTGAAACGTATATTTATTAATAAACAATAATAATATGAATAACATATTATATTATAGTCAATATAATGTTGAATGGAATTCTTCGAAAACGAATAAATGTATATCGAATCAATCATAAGTGAATTTGGAAACTTTGTATAAGACTTTGAATAAGGCTTCAGAGAACACATAATATATAAATATATAACTAACATGATATATTTTAGGCATCCATCACGAATTCACGATTCATGATTTTTCGGGTCATAAATGGCGGCCCGTAAACGATTTTTATTTAGCTCACGGGAGAGAAATTAATTTTTCAAATTATTACTTTTGAGGGTGAATCAAATAAAATTTTTGTCTAATTCCATATTATATTTTACATTTTCTTTCTTTTGTATTAAATATTAAATAATGATATTGTGGACAATGAATTTTGATGGCCTACAAAAATTCCTCAAATGTGGCCCTCCAAAAATATAAATTGGCCACCCCAGCTGCACATAAATTTATAAATAAATAATTATTAATAAGCAATAGCCAATAGGTTATAACATCTAGTCAAGGGTTTAAAATGGGGAAATTGCTTTAGGTAGGTATATTTTGTACATTTGTATAAATTATATGAGTTTTAATAATTATTGAAATACTCATAATATACTCGAATATTATAAATTTATAAATATAGTGTAACACACATTTCAATAATTTCACGTTTCGTACTAAAACATGGATAACAATACATAAACACAGTCACATAGAATATAACATTATATTATGCGGATTTAATTTAAGGAAGTCGACCACGAACTACATAATGCACCTGATGAACGGGTAAAATACTTTGGTCATTAGAAAAATCGAAGAATTTTTATTACCATCCGTGCCGCGAGAAGCGTCGAATAAAAAGCAGTACGGAAGTAAAAGTACATGACATGATACATATTAATATTCACATTTGTACTTTAGTGCTTAAATGTACTAAAATAAATAACAAATAATAAATAATCGATTAATAATAGAACTATATATGCATAATTCCGTTTTATTTATAATATTATCGTTGATTACATTTTTCAGACTAATCGTTTTTAACGACAAATAGTTAATGCTCATTGCTCGGGACCTAATTAAATCGTCTTCTTCGTTGTGCTCGAGGCATTATTTCGGTTAGGTTACTTTGGGGCTCAAGTTTTCTACGACAAGAGGTTATTGAAAAAACAATGTGCAAAAATGAGTTTATATTATAAATTGTAATATACACTCGAATATCTGTAATATTGTTCAAATGTTCTTTTCGTTGCATTCGTGTCGAGACTCCTAATACCTCTAGTCACAGCGCCGGACGATTATTTCCTACGTGTATAATATTAATATATTATTGTACATCCGGTTTCATGAACAAAGTCATCGGCGGTGGATCCGATTGCGCCGACGACATGGCGATATTATAACAATCACGTGTGCGCACGGGGCGTATTTATTGTACAACATTATATCGCATGTGTAAACCTCCTCCTCCTCCTCCTCCTCCTCCTCAGCGGCGCACGTCGTCGGATATCGCGGCGGTGATAATAATAATACGATGACGAGAGTGGTAGCGCGAGCGCGCGTCTCCGCGGCGTAAACTCGATGCGGCAGAGTACGACGACGTCAGCGAACACCTGGGATGTTCCTCTGCCGCCGCCGCCGCCGCCAACGGGTGTCGTGTTCGCCAGAATTGTCTGCGTGCGTAATATACGTATACGACGCCGCGGGGAAGGGTTCACGCGGGCGCGCATACGATATTATAATATGCGCGGGGTTCAACGATCTCGGACGGCGTCACTAAAAGATCCCTTCGCGCGTCTGGTCGTGTTGGGCCCTGCTGCAGCCGTGTGGTGGAAAGAGATGTACGCCACGCGAGAGATATATTACAAGAGAGAGAGAAAGAGAGAAGCAGAGACACACAGCCTGTGTGTGTGTGTGTGTGTGTGTGTGTGTGTGTGTGAAAGAGAGAGAAACGTAGAGTGATAGTTTCCGTAAGTGTGAGAAAGAGGAAAGATGGCCCCCTCGGAAGGAGGAAGACGATATCGTCGCAGCCGCCGCCACAATATACGTGTACCGCGGTACTTTATTATATTATAATACGTATGTGCGTGTGCGTATGTGTATATACGCGCCGTTTCGGAGCATTAACGGCCTACACGCTATGCGGTGGGTGGTGGTTGGTGGGTATACGCGCGGTAGACGTGCTCTGACAGATAAAGTCAAGATGCGCGCCGCGCGCGTAAAACACCGATTATTCCCCTCAGATTCCGGATTTCCGTTCTGCGTATAACATCGGTCCAGATGTGTGTTGCACCGGCAACCCCTTTGCCGCACGGGAGCTCATCTCTCTCTCTCTCCCCTCCCCTCCCTTCACTCTCCACACCCACAGGCCACAAGTACTGTATAACTCGACATACGATGACTGGCTCCCACAGCAGCAGTATAATAATGTGTAGTAATAGGTAGGTGGTTACTACACTTACTATACTACTAGGGCGAACTTTGATTTATGGAGAGGCTTTGGTTCTGTAAACACGTTTTAAACATTATACAGTACAGTTGTAGGTGTATGTACAAATTTATACGGAAGCTTGTTTCAGTTATATCATTATTAGGTTATAATAAAATAAATATATAGACGATTTGATTTGGATGAACCATGGCCGTTAATTGTTCGACATTCTCCCTACGTCTTGTATACACAGCCGCTGAATATTGACTTTTGAACTAAAGGGCCACCTGTGGAAGATACTAAAAGTTTGTGCTGCAAGAATTCAATTTTTAACCGACAACAGGTGCTTGTGAAGCAAACGTGAAGGTTGGCGGGCTTAACTTAATTACAAGTATTTTTTTGTATTTAATACAAAATATATTTATACGAAATCTTTACCGATAGTGATTATTGAATAATATTTCACGTCCAATTTATAATCACAGAACATTATCTATCAAGTTTTAAAAAACCGGACATAAAT
Organism: Diuraphis noxia; assembly: GCF_037042655.1. NCBI lineage: Eukaryota > Metazoa > Arthropoda > Insecta > Hemiptera > Aphididae > Diuraphis > Diuraphis noxia. The sequence goes on along the minus strand of NW_028301712.1, from coordinate 40,009,536 downwards.
GCATGATGCCAAGCTTGGGCTGGCTGTCTTAAAAATTTGAAAAAGCTAGTCTATCTATATTTACTGAAAACATAATAAACTTATTTGAAAAAAATAGCATTATCGAAGTAGTTATTGTATTGTGTTATACATTTTTTATACAATAAATTATATTAGTATTTATAATCAAAAAAATGTTATATTTAATTTTTAATAAATGACTAGATAAGCTTTCTATAATAGTCATTACAAGGTTGTGTACAAGAATTTGTTAAAAATGGTTGTATTAGTAAAAATGTTGGAGTGCCCCCGGTTTTTGAAATACGACGGATGCTCGAAAATTCCGGCACATGTGTCGACGCGCGGCCCGACCTTGTGGGATGCATAGGAATGATGCCTGTAAAGGATGATAATGTTATAGGGCTGAGTTAAAAGAACGTCGAAAGACTCGAAAACTGAACAAAATCTGGGGTTATAATCGAAAGAAAACCGATTATTACGTCGGCACTGCAGCACGCGCCCGTATACGCTGGACCAGTGGAAAGTCGACGTCAAATCGCTAGACGACTGACGACTGTACTGTACAAACAGTATGATATTATATTTACCCCAGGAAAAACATTTGTGTTTCTGCCCAGTGCCCATTATTGCCTCCGATCTTATTATTAATATCATTATACAATAATATAACATATTATTATATTCAATAGTTTTTAATAGATTATTATTATATAATATTATGTCATAATTATTTTATTATTGTATTATTATTATGTTATTACTTTTAATTTTAATTTTAATATGTCCAACCCCTATTTTTCACAAAAATTCGTACTACACATCTTTTAATGTACCATGAAAAAATACAGAACCGTGGGGGGCTAAAAAAATTTTATTTTTTAAAAATGTGTATAATGTATTCTGTACTACCTATTACTATAATCTAGCAAGTAGTCTTATTTATTAGTATTTAGTATAGGTATTAGGTACACACTTCTCGAATCCGTAGTGCACACTTTCAATTTCGGATTACACACTTTGTGTCGGGGTTCACTAAAAAATAGGACCTGAATGTGTTGTGAATGGCAACGACGACTGCAGCGAATTCGAGAGTTTATGCGGAGAATATATTTGAATATACTAAGATTAGGCTTATCTTATTTAAGAAAACTTTTGTCATAAAAGACGGGTTAATATAGTTATACCTTATCGTATATACAGAAAATTGAAGTAATATTTTCGCAGGTGGTGTGATGTCGGACTGTGACTGTGGCTTATTTGTATATCGTGAGTCGAGATGTATGGCTGGTGGTAGTCGGTCACCCTTTGCATTGCCTACTAGAGGCTTACACACTAATTAAATCAAGCGAAAAATGTTTTACAATTAATTTAAAAAAAATACATAAATATATACTCCACGCAAAAAAGGTTCGAATCCGAAAGTTTTGCATATAATTTGGACATAACTTGGAAAATTTCTTTACATAAAAACGAAAAAACGATTTATATTGAATTTATAAATGAGATATTTTCTAGACATAAAAAAAAAAAAAACAGTAATATTATATTTTTTTTATCGTCTATCTATATTCTATATTGTCGTTTTTAATTTCGTTCAATAATTAAGAAGTGTAATTTCCTTCAATGTTTTATTTTTTTAAATTTTCTTTATGTGCTGTTGCTGGACAGTCTCTTCGATTCAAGATTTTCATGTAAAATAAGAATAGCGTTACATATAAATTGAATGCTGTCGCGTTTGTGTTTGTATTAATTCTATTACTATTGTAATTCAAATATCTATTAAGCTTATTGTACCACGAGTACAGATTGTTAAATGTTTTTAATTCAAAAAAAAAAAAACAATTTCTTTAAATTTTTAGTTGAATAAAATAGCCAATATTAAAAGCTAATGATAAATTACTTTAAAACTATTTGTTAAAAAAAATAAAAATAAAAATTACTAAAGTATTTAGTATTGAACATTGAATGTTCGTGTCGTTCTTGATAAATTTTGAAAAAACGTTTCAGTAATTTTATAAAGCTGGTCAAATTTTATAAAATTTAAATATATCAACATTTATCATTTATCAATTATTATTATTACTAGTATACCTATATCAATTACTCGAATTCAAATTATGTATATTATATAACCGTGTTAGAATATTATAAAATTGGTAAAATTAATATGCATGGCACATATTATACCTTGTTACGATTTTATAGGCATTTTAAATTGTTGTTATTTGAGCAATCATTGATACCTATTTAATAATTTAAATGAAATTTTTACGTAAGAAAATATTTTAATAATTATTAAGAATAAATTAAATGATTGTAATTTAAAAAAAACCAATAAATAATGCTTATTTATAGATAATTAGCATGACGTAAGATGTTTTAATGAAGGCGTTTTCCCAATTATTTATTTAATTTTATTTTAAACACCTTATTAGTATTTAATATTTATTGTAGGTCAATCATGTTAAATGTTATTACTTATTAGTTATTATCAAATTGGTATACGACAAAAAATAGTTTAAGATATCAGCTAGGTCCCTAACCTAACTATTACACGTTTTATTTAAATTAAATAAAAATAATAAATGTAGGTAAACCAAATTCGATCTTAAAATCACATTTAGTCAATTTGTATAAATTTAATACAGAGAACATTTTAAATAAAATATTTATATATTTTATCAAAATATTTATTATTATTATTATAATAAATTATTATTAATCTATATTAATAATCAGTATAAAATAGATGTATTATAATTACCAAAATTTAATTAGAAAATTAAAATACGATATGTACCTAATACATTAATTTTAAATTTTAATACAATTCATCAAATTATTCTAGATTAACTAAATTGTTATGTTTATTGGTGTTATCGAAAACTATAATTTTATTAAGAAATATATAAATAACTAGAAAACATTTAGAACAACTAAATGGAATATAAATCATAATATAAGTTTACACCGATAAAAAATAAAATAACTAATTATAATCGGATGTACTTATAAGAATGACTAAGTACAACTTGTGAACTATAGTTGAACTTGCAATTTTTACTGTTTTGCACTTTATAGCTTATAATCCAATTAATGACCAAGAACTGCTGACATTATATCGGATTTATATGCATTTAGTTTTAATATAGTTTATGAATCATAAGTATACATGATATAGCATTTGAGCTTCTTTAATTCTCGAATATTTACTTGTATAGGTACTACAGATTTATAAAAGTATTGACAACAATGACAATTGACAACTACACAAATAATAAACTGACGATGATATTCTAAACACGTTATTTGTATAGTTGTAATTTTTTTTTATTGGCATAATAGTGTAATATTGTAATCAATGCAATAATTACATTTAAGTATGTTACACGTTACGTAGGTAAACATATTTAATATAATATGTGATTTAATTAATTAATTAATTTAACAAATAAAAACAACCACTGTAAAATAATTAAGAAATACTAAAAGTATAAATTTTTTTTATAATAGACATTGCCTTAGTTCACTAAATAAAATATTATTTATACATTTTTTTATGTTAATTTTATCATTAAAAATATTTTTTTTCACATCAATTGGCAAGGCGTTAAAAATGACAGGACCCAGATGATTAATAAACTTTTGACCAAAACTTGTATTAGTAAATAACACTTTAATATTACATAATCTATCTTCCCTACTAGGTTTGTCATTCTGTTTAATAAAGAAAAAGTTTGATTTTTTATATACAAACATTAGTGCGGATTTATTGTAGAGCAATCAAGCCGAAACACATTAAACTCTTTATAGTTTAACAAGGTAGACCCAATAAGATTGTCTTTTTCAGACATAAACGAATTTAACTGTTTTGTTAAACCCTTAATGGATTAAGAATATTTATGGAGGCACCACCCCAAATTACCATTTATTATCATATAATTATCTAAATTATTCAGAATTTGTTTCTCAATCGCCATCAACACGAATGATTCCAAGTGATTGGTTGTCATTGAATTTCTCAACCTGTTTTTTAAATATTTTAATGTAGAAAATGACCGTTCACAGGCCACTTGTGTTACCGACAAAGTTAGTAAATATTGATAAGCAATAGATAAAATGTAGGGTAAAGCATTTGAGTAAAGATTGTACTTAATTAATGCATTATAACAACAAATGCTACATTTTTTACATGTTTTACATGGTTTTGATACGTCTTCATCTTCATTTTCTGTGTCACTATTTAAATATATTTCTTCTGTATACTCATCATCTAAAGATTTTTTTTAATGTTTCCAAGATTTCGAAAAGCTTAAAATTTCTTAACATAGTTTAATTTTTATTTAATTTTCATTGTTTTCATCAGAATATGGTTTGAATTTTATAGCTAATTTAGAGAAAGCATTTTTAGGAAGTCCATTCACAAATGAGTCAAAATGAGTAGGCGATAATAATGTTAAATCAAGAAGCATTTCTTTATTATTTGTAAATAGGTTTTTCGTACTTTGCATAATTTTTTCAAATACTCTGTTATATACATCAACGGTAAACTTTTTTTCAACATTTATAATTGTATATCATCATATAACTTCATAATTTGCCAATTTTTTCTTCCTGGAAATACGTTTAACTTCAATTTAACTTTCAAATTTCTTCGATTTCCAAATCTTCATTACATTCATTAGTCCGTGTTGAAATTGTATCATTCATTTTAGAAATAAATTCAATACACATATTCTTTGTATGTTCCATACTCCTTTGATTTTTTCTAAGTTCATTTAAAGATACTCCTAACATTTGTATGCATTTAAGAATGTCTAATCCATTAGTCTGTATCTTGATAGTAGATTTTAAAATAATAATCTACCATCTACTTTCAAATATTAAAAACATTTAAGAAATTCCCTTAAATTTAACCAATAGAAAAAAAATTAACAGCTTACCAACCGTACGAAATAACGAGATAATCTTTGTACAATTTTGAGCAGACTTGAGAAGTAACTTTATTTTTATCACGTTCTTTTTCTGCTCCTCCTTTTCTTTTTTTCAACGTGAGTGAGTTGTTCATGATGAGGAAATTCAATTTTAAAAAGATAAATTGTTGGTAGAGATAAAACCAAAATAACTAACAATGAAAAAACGGGCGAAAACGGCGGTTTTAATGATTTTAGAATATTGTGATAATTCTGTTTTTATTAAATCGTTTATATTATTGTAACAACTGATATTGTTATAATGTATACAGTGGTCACAGTGACGACTTACAAATTTAATATACTATTCAATTCTATAATTAGAATTTAAACTGATGCAATAGATAAGAACAGGCAGTGCAGTTGTGTGTACGAGGAAGTGGAAATACCATACTTGACAATTATATTATCGACATTCAATATTTCATAATATCTAACGTTTTGATGTTGGTATTACTCTTATAAGTATAATTCATAATATAATGTCATAATAGTATTAAATTGATATATTAACATCACGTACCACATTCAGATTATGTGTAATAAGATTTATTTGTAATAAGGGTCATTCAATATTATTTTAAATTTTGAACAATTGAGCACAATTATTATAATTTAATGTTTGAATATTTTTTTATTTTTTTTCAATTGTTGTGGCAGGTCCAGCCTATCTGGTATCCGTGAGTACCGGCCCATCTGGAAAATTCCAGATTTCCAAATGGGCCACTGGCCACTCCGCTTCTGTTGGTACCTACAATATTATACATTTTATACGTACAGGTATATGTTTTGAGAAATTAGAAAAACTTTACCGTTCTTTTGTTTCAAAAAATTTTACCCATTCAACATGCATATGCCTTATGTATTAATATGTGTATATACTATGTATGTATGTGTGTGTGGTCGTGTGTGTGTGTGTGAGCGCACGCGTGTGCGTTTTTGGCACGTGTTTAATAAAAATACCTTTGTAAGCGAACATGAAGGGATGTGGTAAGAGTAATTTTTTTCTACAAAAGACAAGTATCATTGGGGCCCTGCAAACCTATGAAATACGCATATTATTCGAATTCGTTTAGGATGAATCACAGATTATTATGTAATTGTGGCCTATTGTTAATTAAATTAGATTCTGTACGACGGATGAAAAGAAAATATAACATAGTTTAACCTATATATTATTATATCAACCGTAAAAAATATGACCATGGCCCCACAATAGATTGTAATTTATTTTGGAAATTAATGAAAGCACACAATAATATAAGTATTATAGTTATTATAATACATACTTACCTAAACTATCGTTTTATTAGTGATTCGAAAACAAAAAATATGTTGTTAGCACTACAGCAGCGATTGTCACGCATTTTAAGCGTCATTCTAAAGTTTTGGCTTGATGTAGGTTATACCCTTGGTTATACCGATTCCGAATGTTCTATAATGCAGATACCGCGGAACATGATTCATTGAAAACATTTTTAACAGTTAAATCAAAAGGTCAACATCCTCTTTTTTTACTCTTACAAAAATATTACGTGTCACCAGCGTGTTTCCACAATAGTTAGGAATAAAATATTGTAATTTATTGTATTATATCCACAATTATATGGATATTTGTCTATAATTTTTGTGTGTATTGTTGCCCATAATGAACACACATATCACGTTTAAAAAAATAAAAAGTGTATTAAACTGCAGGTATACATCAATTATATTATATTACGTCGCGTAAAATGAGTTTATTCTCCGAATAGCTGCGTGTGACAGTGCTTCGATCATCCATATATCATAATATTATATAAAACTTATTAAATTAACAAAATATTAGGTATTTTATTTCCTAAACGATGTATGTTATTTGTCATAAGCACGTGAAATTATATTATGAAATATGTGTGTAATAGGCAAATACAATCTATGATTCTCGGCGACCGAATATTTATAGTGATGATGCCAACGGGCGACGGCAGTAGGTATATAATAGCTACTGTAGCAGCAGCGGTGGTGATCAGAGGTATCGGATATCGCGCGCTCCAGGCTCCAGCATATAAATGATATAATATAACTCACGGATTATAATTTTTCGAAAATAAAACACGTGGGACGTATCATTACGGTGTATTGAAATCTGAATATCATCACAGATACCAGACCTACAATGACGTACATAACAGATATTTTCAATAGCAAGGGTTATGTATGAAAAATATTTTTATAATGTATATAATGTAATATCATAATTTCTTTTTTTTTAAATATTCTTATACATCTATACGTATTAAGTAAAAAAAACCAATGGGGGTTGAACATCCAAACCCCCTCACTCGTGTATACGGCGTAGGTACGTCACTGTACCGAACCGTGGAGACTATACGGTGGAGTCAAATCGCGATCGCTGAACACAATAATAACTTTATATAGAGTAATTCTATTATGGTAAAAATATTTCATTAAGTATAGGTAATATTGAATTAATAATATTATTTAATTTGTTATGTGTGTATACTATGATATTATGGTATATGAGTTTATTTTGTTCAAGTGTCCGACTTGCATTCGTTCGAACACTGCAGTAACAATATAATGTTATGTTGATAAGCACAACGAGGAGAGGTATGCCAGCTGCGGCCGCTGCAGATCACTGTATATAGAGAAGCTATTTTGGCCGAAGCCCAAGGTTTCTGCGCCGCCAGCGTCTTTGGCCTAAGTCCAGCCAGCGCGGAGACGCCTCATCTGTTGTTAAGAACATATACGACGCTATACGCGATGATAATGATGATGATGATGATGCCGAAGATGACGATATCATGCTGGCCGAGTACCACCTTCCACCTCTATATCCATGTCAAGGGATTTTCGTTTCGACTTGCCCATTATTATAATGTTAACGTCATTAAAAGTTTAATGATATTATTTTGACCCAAATATTGTATTAGGTCTAGTGTATTTTTTTATTTTTTATTCGATACGCACTTTTACATTGACTTGTATGACTTTACAATGAGCATAATAGTTTATGTACTTGACTAAACACTGTACACAATATACATATAATATATATAATTCCATCAAGTAGTATGCTATAACTATAATAATAATATATTATACGTGCACGTTCTATTCGGCACTTGTTGCGTTTAAACAATGCGAGTATAACATACTTTTGCAATGGTTGACATTCGTAAATATTTAGTAGATAAATACACAATAGTTAGTATTTTTTTTTTAAATTTCCGACAAGAAATGTCTTATTGAAAATGAATACAATTTGCATAAGAAATGCGGTTTTCGATGATTTGATAATTTTTAAATCTATGGTTATGAAAACTCCGATATCGAAATCGTTATCGCGCTACACACGCAAATAAGAGTAATAACTAATAATATTGTGGTACTACAACTATTATAATATTATGCATAATCTATATTATGTTTGTGTTTTATATATTGTTTTTCTCATTTGTACTTATGTAGTCAATAGTCATAGGTACAAATAATTAAAATAATTCAACAGTTTTCAACTGTGTCAGTTATTATTTTCATGATTTATTCGTAATATTGGTTTCCCTAATTTCTATTCATATTCGACATCGATGTATAGATAAACTCAATAATTAGTCAATATTTCTGTAAAATATCAAATAATTGATACACAATTTAGTTTAATTTTACAATCTAGACAAACTTAATAAATAAATTGATATTCTCACTAAGTATTGCAGATAATTATTATTTTTGAGAGGTTGCAAATTGAAATTTATTATTGTATGAGCATTACCTAATACCTATTAATTAATGCATTATAGTTAGGTATACATAATTAAATACTATATATATACAATATTGTGTATGGTATATTAGACGTTACAGCATAAATCGTTTTAATAATAATTTACATTAATATAATATGTAAGTATACCTAATACAGTTTTTCTTGAATTGACAAACATTGCGCAATGAGCCAATACTATTTTATGAAAAAAAAAAAATGTTTACCTTGCAATCTCAAAATTATAAAAATATATATAAATAATTTAAATATTGTAAACCAATAAAAAAATATTTTATAAGTAGTTATAACTATGATTCTAATTTGTGTTTGTAATATTTCATAATAATTTAAATTTAAATAAAAATAATAATTTTAATTAACTTGAATAATACTATAATTTTTTATCACAAAAAATAAATTTTTAAGCAACCAAAAATTTTCTCGTATTTTAAATACGATTATGAAACACGGATCATCAGAACATATCAATATAATATGTAGGCACTTAATTATAGTGCACACTCTTGATTGTACTAACCTGCCAATTGTTTTAGTTTTACAACTGTGGTTTTGACAGTTACGTGAAATAAAGATAACAAAATAATGTCGGTCGTTGGTGAATATAGTCCTCTTAAAAAACAAAACAAAACCACATTTTATCATTATATTATTTTTTACTATAGAGAACATTAATATGCTAGCCACGTTCAATACTAATATTGTACTCATTACATGCAATTATATTACATTTTTCTTTCTTATAATGAAGAAATATTAATACGTTATTCAATTTTCACCATCCAATATGTAATAATTTTTCATATCTAATATTAATAAACACTAGATGGCCAAGCAACTTTACTGTCAAATTTTGAATATTGAAATTATTTAGACTGCGAGTATTAGTATTAATGGTATTATATTTCAATAGCTTATTGGGTATTGGAATTTAATTTAATATTATGTACTATTGTACTGTTATCTGTATATCCAAACAATTAGATGCATTCGGTAGATATCTATGTAAAATAAGATTTTAATATAATCTACTATAAAATTTTAATTTTTAAATCAAATAATTCAAACTCTTTTATCATACTACGTGCGTTCATTAATGACCGGTGTTCTGTTAAATAAATTGCGTCAGTTCACCAAATAACATAATATACATTCTTGACACAAGGATTTAAAGAGTAACACCGGCCAAATAATTTCAATACACCAATGTTTCACATGCCTAATATAATATTATGTATACTGTATAATACTATAGTCACATAGACAAAACACAAACTTAATTTTAATTTGAAAGTATTGATAACAAAACTAAATTAAAATCGTGATTTTATTATTTTAGTAAGAATATTGAATGATTGCAATAACTGAATAATTTATAAAAAAAATACTATGCTTATAAATGAAATATTTATACTTCTTAAAATGACAAAAATATATTTTGCAATAAATTATTATTTTATATAATTTTCTATACTTAACAACAAAATATATAATTTTCCAAACTACAATAAATTGTAATATAATTGTCTACAATATCCAATATCCTGATATCCAACATTGATATATGCTCTCTTCCTTGTTATAAATGTATGCACTATTATACTGAAAAAATATTATACATTTTATAATTTTTGGAATTTGTAATCATGCAAAAACACTGGTGAACTTTTTAAAAACTGAAATGTTTCTTCTGTATAGTAATTTTTGGTAAAGATACCTAATATAACTAGTTATTGAGTAGGTAATTGTAATGAATTAGTTTGACATCTGAATTCAATTATAAATAAGTAAGTATAAAAAAAATGATTCTGCAAATTTTAGAAGACGAGTGGACCTGTCAAAGTCTAAGGAAATCATTCACATCATAGTGTACATTATACATTTATTATATTTCTTTAATTAGTAATTTCTTAATTCAGTGGGTTGAACTAATTTTTGGTAATTGAAATGCATATATCCAAGTTACTCTAGACTGGTCTAAACAAGGTCAAGCTATTAGCCTAATCAACAGTTTAAAATTAGGTAGTGTAAATATTTAAAATAGATATAATATTTGACATTTGTGTAGAAATTAGAAAAATAATCATAACAAAATAAGTTTTGAAATGATTTTAATATAGAATTACAATTTCACAATGTCTTAAGATATTGACGCACCCTTGAAATGTGATGCCCATGTGCCATTGCCCCCTCCCAAATATGGACCTGGGGTAAGTAAGCTATGAAATAATTTTGGTTGTTATGAAAGATGAAAACCGTGTTATGGTTTCAGCTGTTTCAAGACCTGTAATATATTATTTATACTCAATAGGATGGTTCTTATGTTTCTAAGTTTTAAGTTGCATTAACAAACATAAATTACAAGAAACAAAATACACTTACAAATTATTGTTTGTGAGACTATACATATAATGTGCATGTCATTATTAACTATTGTGGGGTCATAGATTCCACTCAAATAGATCTTAAGAGCATGCAACGCGGTGATATTTTGTTTTTTCCGTCTTCCAAACATATAACATGGACAATTATACGTTCACAATAATACATTTTACTCTGTAATTTCTAAAATTAGAGTGAATATACCTTTTATACAATTTAAAGGCAAGAATACTATCTACTAGTAGGTCAGAAAATTTGTTTTTGGTTGAGGGAGGGGTGTTAAACATTCTAACAAACCACCTTCCCCTTAACTAAGTTACTGGGTATTTCTATCAATTTTGTATTATTTCAATGTGACTGGAATAAATTGGAAATCTCTAATTTACTTATTGAAAACATTATTGTCATGTTTAAGATATTTTATTGAATATTATAACGACTAGCGACTCATTAATATTTGTTGGAACTACGTTATGCTATGTAAATATAAAATGATTATTATTTATAATGATATGATTAAAAATATACGTTGACTGTATACAGTGTGGGAAATTACAATATCTATCATCAGGTAAATATTAATAACTCACCGATAAAAACTATAATCTACTCAAATGACGAAAAATTGGATCTAATTTTAAATTCATATATTATAATTGAATTGTTTTAAATATATTAAAGGTGTATGTCTATTTGAATTGTATCAGTATTATAATTGGTATCTGGTAAATACACAATTACACAAATAACAAATCAAAAATTTTTAATATTTTGGAGGAACTTATAAAACAATAAACAGCACAACTTTTACATAAGCAATATACATAATGACTTAATAATACATTTATACGTGTATAATAATATTATATATATGTAATTAAATCAATAACATTAGTCAATACGAACATGCTGTAAACATGTTTGAGCCATCAGCCACAGTATTTACGTAGAGTAAAGAGTAAAGACTATAGATAATGAAAACTATGCAAATTTATTAAGTTTGCCATTACAATTCATTGTCACTATACAATAAACATTGACCTGATTTTGACCATTTTAAAGGGACAATAAAGAGTTAATAACAAGTCATGTTATCATTCTATTTCAACGAGGAATATTATTACGAGGAGACATTTCAAACGCAATTGGCTTATTAAATTCAATGTAAGTAGTAAATACCGTATAAAAGAATTGTACAACATACATTTTATAAATAATACATTTAAAAATGTTTAAACTTTAAAGCATTAGACGTAATTCGAATTATTGGAGATTAGACGCCGCTAATAATAATAATGTCGACGTACGAAAATGCTGTTCTATATAATTACAATAATTTATTACTAAAAAACAATAGTGGTTTATATATATTTATGTATGTTTTAAATGTTTTGAGCCCCAAGTCAAAGAATGATAAAGCCGATAAAGGTTAAAGATGAACTCATTAACGATGAACAAATTGTCAACTAATGTATGGCGTTTTCACTTGGCGATTGTGACTTGTGAGCGCGGATTCGAATAGAATACTAGAACATTATAATATAATATTATTATGGTTTGATCAAACACAATTGCGTCACAGATTTAATTAATACACACCGATCGTGGAAAAAAGAACGATGTGTAATTAATGTTAAACGGTAGGTAGGTAGGTAATAGGTTTCCAAGCTGATTGCATGATTTTGATGTAATATAGTAATCGACGAAATTATATTATTGTCTGCACAATAACACGAAATGGCAGTAGACGGTAGTCAGTATAGACATTGAAGTGTAATAATATAACATACACATGCACAATATATGCGTATAGGTAATACTTGTTCGGGTTCGATACGAAAACGAAATACTAATTAAACCATTGCCATTTACCGCAGTTGTTTGTGTTTGCGACCAAAATAAACGCCTTTTAACGTGTAAAATAATTATTATTATTATAACAATGCGTGATGTGCGTGAAACATGAGAAATAATTAAATTAAGTTAGAATATTATATTATATTACATACCTACTATGCAAAATCTAACACCAAAGAGAAATTATTTCGGGTAAATGAATAATATGTAAATATCTACGCAATTAATAAACTCTTATTATAAATATTATTTATGTGTTATGCCCGGACGTCTAGTTTCCGGTGATCGACGCGTCAAAGGTGCGAATGCGTAACGACTGCAGAAATGTCGATGCGATGTTAGAGTGTAACACGAAGTGTTGGTCGTAAAAACGAGAAATAAATCGGAAAGACTGCATAATATTTTTACAGACGCGGTATTGCATATTTTTTTTTTTTTTTACTTTTCATTTTCATTAATGGAACGTGACGAAAGGACGTCGTAGACGGGGCAAGACATTAAAATAACCGAGGAAACAAATAAACGGGCGAAAAACCCTTTTTTTTCTCTCCAGCGATTTTTCTTCTGGGACAGTGATAGGTAGGCGGGTGGTCGTGTGGGCGAGTGAAAGGGGTGGGGAGACGAGAGCGCGTAAAATCTCGGCAGCTGTCTGTCCAGGTGTACGCAATTATCGTCGCGCACCACGAGCGGGTGATGTGTGGCTGGTTGGTGCCATTGACGTCTGGACGCGTGGCCACGGCCCAAGGGTCGGCGGCGCAAAGGGATACGCATGCGACTGCGACGACGACGATGTCGTCTACGAGCGAGAGGGTCACATACACACACAGGCTTACGCCATAATAATAATAATAATAATCACGTAACGGGTGCCGCTGCAGCTGGGACACGTTAATGGAGCTTTGCCCTGTGCCATTGCAGTTGTCGTCTTAAAGACGGGGAGAGTGAAAAGAGCAAAAGAAACGTACATTATATATTATTATTAATATTATGCATCGAGTGTGTGCTGTGAGGATATTAATTGTCGTGCGCACGCGCTCACGCACGCACGACACCTCTAAAATTCGTCCTCCTCTCGGTGTCGATCGCTCTCCGTATCGCTCGGGCTGCGGTCGGCCGACGCACAGCCGGCCCATGTTGCATAGCACGTGCCGCCCGTCGTCGGTCCCCCTAGGTCGACGATACTATTTATAGATTCCGTAGGGTAAACAATCGGTCGGCTCGACGACGAATCAGCGCCGCCGCACGCGTACATCGTACGACGACGACGATGAAGACTACCGGTGGCGAGCAGAGCATATTATTAAGATCCGAAAAAATCTGACCATTTCCGGTACCCGACCACGGTGACATTATTGGCTTTTGTAGTTTTGACGATTTTTGTTCGACGCACCGCACTCAGTTCAAAAACCTTCAAATGAACACAAACAACCTTACGTACGGTTGTACGTAGATTTTCGTTGCTCAACACGCCATAGAGAAAATCAAGAAAACTCAAAATATATTATAAAAACACTCGAAAAGCCCATCTAAAAATCAAAGCCATCCAAACGTGCAGACTACGACGTTCATCACGTTTGCGGCACAACGCTCTGAAATCAGATTTCACTAGATTGTATTCTCGCGCCAAAATCTCAAACATTACGAAACCACGTACCTATGTACATTTTTTTTTTTTTGACCGTCTGTAGAACGATGTGCCAGCAGTTGGACCATTTCCAACGACCTTTCTCGTACACACTACAGATCAACAATCCGTTTTTCTGACTAGGAAGAAACGATGTTCCATGTTCTTATTTTAAATAATATCATTATTTCTAAATATTCTACGAAATAAATATTATAATTGTTATAATATGAACTATAAACATGTTTTTTGTCGTTGAAATTGAAGACAATTCTCCGTTAATGCTCCTCAATTCAGGAGCATTATTTGTTTTTTCTCTGTGACATAATATTATCTCAGGTTCAAAAATATTTATTTTTCGTGAATGACCAATTGGCGATCTATGAAGTCGAACAATGATAATTACATATTATCTTAATCAATTTCATTCGAGAATTAATAAATTTATAATTTTGTTATAAATGTAAATAATGAAGATTAATATTTAACAAATCTATTCATTCTATTCTAACATTAATAAACTCATTGTTTTTTTTGTTTTTTTTTGTTTAATGTGAAAATGACCTATAATAAGGTTATTCGGAACAATAATAACAATAAAATGCAAAAAACGTCCTATACAATAATACTCCTGCGCGACATGCAGATTTGCGTTCAATAAATGACCGATATAACTAACCTTGTGTTATTAGTTTTAGTATTAGAGTGCAGAATTGACCTACCTATTATCAGACTTGAAGTGTAGAACATTAATAGCAGTGTTTGTATGTTTGCTTTTTATGACATTAAAACCCGTAATTAACTCATAATAAGCAGCAATGCATAAAAATTAAAATATCGTAAAAAAACTAACAGATAGTATTCTTCAATGCAAGTTTAGTAATAAATCAATTCACTTTAATAGTAAATCAAACTAAGGTTAGTTATAGTTCTGCTGAAAGTAAATGTTCTATGTTACACGTTGGTCTGATAGAAAAAACAAATAGTGCACTGAATCCACATCATTGGTGTTTTCATAAACAGTGTTATTGCTTTATCAGATAGAATTCAAACCAGAGATTTCGGTGTACCTTATATATACTAATATGATGCAACATTGCAATCACTCGACCAACTGTCTTAAAACGCGTTGAAAACACCGATAATAATTATTATGTGTGTTACTCCAGTATAGTCCAGTAGATCAACTTACTGTTTTTAGTCAGCCGTCTACAAAATATTATTAGTAATTATCGTATTTTATCATTATTTGGGAGCAATTAAAAGTTAAAAAGTATTTAAAACGTGACTGAACGTTTATTTACCTTACGTTGACTATATTGAGCGCTTAATAATCTACTAATCGGCAGTGATTATTTTAAATGTTTAGTGTTTTACTAATATCATTTTTATTTTCCTAGTTGGTAGAAAAAACATAAATTAAATTGCATTAGATATATTATTTAAATGGGTATAAAGTTTAATATGGTCTAATACGTATTATACGAGTAGTTAATACGTCAATATTTTCAAATTGCACATTGAGGTTAAAAATGGTCAATTGGTAAAAAGGTCAAATGTTTATCAACATTGTTTAGAATAGTTAACAAGTCTGAACATCTGCCACTTGCCAGTTATAATATTCAATATTGTATAGAAGCCTGATTATAATATGAACATAATCATTTTACATATGTAAGTATACATGATTACAGAAGGTTGGAATTTAAAATTAGTTATAAATTAAATCGAAATGGTTTTTACAGGCCTAAAAATGCAATATAAAATTGAACTACGATGCTTGAATTTATGTGCTTGACCTCATTAATTGTAATAAAATAACGACTATTTTGTTTATTTAAAATATAATCAAATTTAGTTGATATACATTTAATACTTGTGTGTATCAGATATACAAGATGTAACGAAAGAACTGACTTTTGGAACAACTTTTGTTTTAATTAATATTTTTAACTTTTTTTTTTATTTACCATTAAAAGACGCTAGAGCTATATGTAAAATTGATTTATTTTTATGTTAATTTTTTAGTATTGAAAATAAAAAATTTTAAATTTGATTTAATTTTTTTTAGATAAATTCAATATAGCTAATTTGTGAATCTGATTATAAAAATAATTTTTATGGTAAAAAGATTAATCTAAGTCAAGTAGTTTATTTTTTAGAATTTTTTAAAATATCAATATTTTTTTGATAAAATTAATTTGGTAGGTACCAAATAACTTTTTAAAAAATATGATTTTTGGGAATTTGCTGAAATGAGAATATTTCTTAAATTATTTAATCATTATATAATATTAACAATTTTTGTCATAGGTTTAATTAGTATATTTAATTATTTTAATTTTATTTTTAGTAAGTTCTTTCTGTTACACCCTGTATGACTATATTTTATAAGTTATTCAAAATTCTAAACAAATTTACTCTAGAAATGTTATTATTTGTTTTTACTTTTTCAATATTGTCATGATAAAATAGATTTATTGATCACAAAATAAATTAAATATGTGTGGGTACTGAATACACCTAATTACTCATGTATAATTAGTATTATGTTTTTAACTACGCACGTATAATGCGCTGTAGTCATAAAAAACAGAAGGTATAGTATAAGTTATAAACATCATTGGAATCATTAGATATAAGTGTAACGTCCATAAAATTATAAACAAAAGGTATACGATGTTTATTCGGAATGATCAGAAGGTAACCGCCGTATACCCTCCACTACAGCCCTTCACACATAATAATATAATTAGCCGTATGCATATTATTTTATTTTTTTGGTCATTTTTATTGTTATTGTTTGGGACCTAAATAATATATTTTAGTTGTAAAAAAAGTTTATTGCTTCTATTTATTAAAGTTCTTATCCAAAGTTATAATGAGTTATGAAGTTTATTTAACAAAAATACGGTGAAAATGCCAAGTTTCAGAAATCAATCAAAAACATTCATATATTTTTTAGGATATCTGTAAACATTTTTTATTTTATATCCTCTATATGGCACCTACTATTATTCAGATACATAATTTATTTTAGACATTTAAGTTACATTCACTCAGAATGTATCGTATCATTATCAGGGCCGGATTAATAAGACGGATCAAGCCAGACAAGCATTCGAGAAAATCTCGAAGGGCTGCTATTCTGTTAATATTTTTGGATGGTATATGAGAAATTGGCCGTAATGCCACGTTACGATTTTAATTAAAGCTATATAACAGTATACAGTCAACAAATGTGATAACTATAATAAGGTCATTATTAGTTAATATTAAAATTTGGCTATTATGAGCTACTTTAGTAAATTACGGGCCGGTAGAAAATATTTCTCGAAGTGCCGAGACTAAACAATTCGGCCCCGATCATTATTATATTATTTATACAGGTAACTATTATTATTTGAATGATTTCATGCTACACGTAAAACGCATACTAACTTTAATTATTAAAAAGTAAAGATTATACATTTTGATCTACAGATTCTACAGAGTATATCTTATACATGCGACAGTGAGCATTTTTTAGTTTTAACTCCAAGGTCCAGTAAATGTAAAGTTGTACTAAAAATGTAATATTTTATTGTATTATAAATTAATATTATTGAAAATCGTATGCGTAAATTTTCATCCATTAACATATTTTTTTTTATTAGAAATAAGCCTCGGCAGCGGAGGCCATTGGCTGAAACAGTTTACATGTTTAGGAAGAGTTATTACATATAACATTATTTACATATACACATATTACACATATTTTTATATATTTAATATGTATGCAAATATGTGATCAAAATGTTTGAGGAGAGCGTCTATTATTGAAATATATATATTATTTTACAACATTTAAAGTATTTACGCATAAATTCGGGTCCATCGTCCATGAGCGACTTTCTTTAGTATATTGGTGCAATTTTTATGTCCAGCTTCGTAAACCATTTGTCTACAGTAAAAAATTATTTATTCGCACCACAGGTTTATTTATCGTAGTATTAAAATTAACAACATATAAAGACAAAATGGATACCGCTGTACAAAAATTTGGTATTTCATACACTTTTACACCACATGTCCACATTCCCCATAGTTTAAGTTCTGTTAATATTCAAATAAAATAATTAAAATTATCAAAAAGAACCTATCTATGTATGCACTAAAAAGTAAATACAAATTATCCCCGATATTTATTATTATACACATATAAATCACTAGACATTTACATTTTGACTAGTAGAATTCAATACTTCACTATTATGGACCAAATATCAGACACAATGTTATATGTGAACGATATTGTCAAAAATAAATTTAGTAGGTATCATTCTACACTAAGTATTGTTTATACTACGTCGAACATTTAATAATAATTATTCAAAAAATGTAAGAAACAATGTATTATCCATGTTTCACGTTTCCCCAATAACTTCACATGTGACCGCACAATACACGTGTTATTAATTATAAATTAAAATTATTTTTTACTATTAAAAATACAAAATAAATAATAAATCTTATATAGGTCAACAAGAATTCGTAAGATTACGTACGTATAACATTATTTTCACTGGTTGGAACTCGGGAATGTAGTAGAACATGGCAAACAATTTTATCGAGAAAAATATTGTCGTAAAAATTAATGATAACATTTGGTTGACTCATTGTTGATGTTTAGGTGAAAAAAAGAACCGAATATCGTCCGTCACGACTCACCTGACTCCAGCAGTGGAGTCACAACAATGACAACGACACGGTCATACGGAAACCCGGTACCAGATTGAAATATTTTGCAGCCGTTATCGTTTGTCCGACTCAGGATTTTTGGTTACAACTATTAGTCTATTATAATTTATATTAATGCTTTAAATTTTAAACTAATATAGACTGACGTCTGTATGTTATATCTCTATTATTAATATAATTATTGTACATTTTATGTGTCGAATGACACCCTACACAGGGACCTCCTCATTCCGACAGTAAAAAACGTTGCTAAAACTCAATACAAACGCTTCCACCTCAAACTTGCAAATTACCAAAACCCCTTCATCCAAAACCTCTCTTCACGAACAACAATCCCGGGTGACCCTGGACGACGTTTAAAATGTAGGTGGTGTCGTGATCTATTAGTGGACTAGTTAACTAGCCCACTAATCACAACTATTTCACCATGAAGTGCTATTACTGAATAGCTTCTTCAACCAGGTCCTACTATATAAACCTCCATTGTGCTTATTGTAAATTTCTGTTACAGATTGTACAAATTAAAATAAATATGTTAAAAAAAAAAAAAATTATTGTACATGTGTACAGTGTACATTGCTTTCTCTGCAGCAGTGGTTGAATTGAATTATAAAATTATGCGTTTCAATGACCTTGATTGTAAAAGTACTCGGAAATTACAACTTAGCACCTTCGTTTCCCTCGCCCCATATGAAGCAATCATTTGCTTCTATAATATGATGTAACTCCAAAACGCAGCTTATCAAGAAACCAGATAACAGTTTTTAACAATCAAGTATTATCCCGAGAGTAATATAAAAATTTTCAAACATTAAAAATATCCAGTATATAATTATATTTTTATAAAGAAACTATTGAACACAAAAAACAGTTTTTTTCATAACTTTTTACTGGTTTTATTGAACATTTCCCATATTGTCTTAAATGAACTAGAGGACAAAAAGCAGCAAGTACTACTTTATTTGGTGTTACTGCTAAATGCTTTCTAATATCATTGGCATATCATAACATATTCATAAAAGTGATGTATAATAATTATTGATTAATAATTTATGTTTTGTTATTAAAAAAAGTTTTAATAAACTAATAAAATATACATTTTAATATTAGATTATCTCAAATGTATTTGACCTTAATAATATATATAATAAGGTAACAAGAATATGAATAATAAGAAGAAGGGAAAATGTACCTAACACTAGGAAGGATTTAATAATTACAATGTGATTTTTCTTTTCAACTGATAAATATTTGAAATATTATTCCTTCTCAGTTACCACCAGGCCCGTAACCAGGCCATATTTTCAGATAGGGAAAACTTAATTTTAGGGGAGCATTATATAAGAGCAATACCTATCTAAAATCCTTTCTAATATTTTTAATATCTATAGAGGGTGCAGCGATTGGGTTTAGGGAGGGAAACGTCTCCTCACGCCCCCTTGTAGCTGTTGGCCTGGTTACCATTGACATAGTATAAATAATAATTATATTTTCAGACCAATTTTAAATTTAAGCCAAAAATATGAATTTTGTATGTTATACTGTAAATACAATAATAATTACTTGGAGAAAACCTGTAATTTAGATAGTTTACTGCCTTTTGTTAATATATCTGAATTTATATATAATATACTGTTTTCGTGGTTATTTTAAAATCTAATGATAAAACCCGTAATTTATCTATGGAAAACAATAGAGAATTAAAATACTTTTAATTAAAACCAAAATGTCAACGTAATGCACAAGCAGTTCCGACAGCGTCGTCGATAACAAGAAAAAAAAAATTAAAACCAAAAACTCATTTTTGACGAAATTAATTTTATATTTTTATCCTGGTAGGCTGGTAAAATATGAATAAATATACCATAATAATATCAAAGAATATTAATCTACAATTTTTTTTATATTCATACAATTTGTTTAAGAAAATGTACGTTTTGATATAATGTGAAAAAATGAGAAGTAGCTCCGTCTCTCATCACAAATTCAAGTATTACTCGGCAGTCGAAGATAACCCGGTCCGAGTGTAGTTATATGAAAATATTTTACTACGATATAACTTATATAGTTATATATTCGTATCAATAACGTTTTTAGGTCGTGCTTAATATTTGTATAATGCGTGTAGGTACTTAATAATTTGATCATCATTTACCTATACAATGTCAACTATTAATTTTGGAAAGGTGATGTGAAGTGTATAGGTTATAATCGTTTTTGTGTTTGCAACTTTTCTACTTCTGCTCCAATTTATTGTTAAATAGGTAATTATCAAATACTTTTTGTGTAAGAACGAATTAAGAACAATTTTTAAGTACAATTTTATGGAATTTTTCAGTTTTAAGAAAATTCCGATTTATACAATTATTTTAACCATTTTCATTTTTGTTCACGAAATTTTACTTGGGTATTTAACGCTTAAATGTGACAGTTAAAAATAATCACTTAAAGTGCAATTCAATGATATTTTAGGTAGTATTTTTGATTGTTAAAATAACAATTAAAATATACATATATTTCTTTTGTACAATTTAAATAGTAATTAAGAAAAAAGAAAGTTTAAAATAAATATGAAATTATTGTTTATCAAGTATTCCTTTGAAGTAAAACTGGGAGCTGTAAAGTTAAAAAAAAATTAAAATAAATAACAATGAATCAAAAACATTTATAACAAAACGTGTTTGTTTACTAATTTTTAGATATAATTTTCGGTATTTTTTTAGAGCATTATTCAACCTTACTAGTTTTTACTTACACCACAGAACAATAACACTTCACACAAAGTCATGTGTAATATACCGATGACTTCAATACCGCGTTAGACGGTCGTTGATGTGTAAGTATATTATGTTAAATTAAAAAAAATAAGGAATTTCGATGTTGGAATTTGGGCACTAGTCGGTCGTGGATAAAACTATATTGCTTTTGGGCGAATTTTTCCTCAATCACGGGCTTACAGTACGTGTCGCTAGTAAAATGTACAAAAAACGGTCAAGAAATTAAGTCACGTCGGTGCGACGGGATAAACAATAGGTACGCCACGATCTTTTTTCGGTAGGTCATTATATTAGTCATTAGTCATTACTCATAATCATAAAGTCATAATTTATTGTCGTAATGTCGACCGTTTCGGACTGTGATCTATGCAAATTGCAAAAAAACGATGGTCGTACGCCGTCGTCTCATCATCTATCGTTGGGAATAATGAATCAATGACAATATCCGCGTGGTGCATTACTGCATGGTGTACAAGTACAACTGTACAACTAACGATAACAGCAAGCGACTACAATGTTGTCAATAACAACAACGAAGACGGGCGACGACGCGATCGTTTCAAGCCAAACAAATTCGCCGTCGAACGTACACTTTCCCTATCGAATTCCCTCGGATTTTATTTATTATTTTTTCATCTCCAATGATCTACATCAACGTCGGCGTCCCCCTTTCGTCCCGTCGACGAGTATCGTCCAATCGCTGACGGCGTCACGTTCACTAAAGCCGAGCGCGCGCGTTAGCCATTGGCGATCGGAGAGGGGGAAGACGGCCGCGCGGCCGCTTTCCTTATATGGCGGCGTCCCCGGGACGGCGGTGTGGCCCGATCCGCTCGCGTCCAGATCCTTACGCAGACAAAATGTGACGCCGCCGTCGATCACAGCGTTTGCCAAAACCGCAAAGTAAATACCGTCCACGTATACTTGTTACGTGACGGCGGATGGCAACGATTTTGCGGAAAAGTAGTTTTTAATAATATCGATCGAACATCACCGCACCTTAGAGACGGATCAACACAAATTGCCACCTCTAGGCAAATGTTATCTTGCCACCTCATCAAACTTATCAATGAGAAAACGTGTTTTTAAGTGATTAATTAACATAAATATTACAAAAAAATAAATCTTAAAGACTGATACTAAACAATAATTATTGGTTATTTTTATAAACTGATCTGATTAAGAGAATAGTACACCAATACAATATTTATTAAAGTATAACCTATCACAATTTTTTAAAAATAAATTTGCTCTAGCGTTCAAATATAATTATTGAATACATAAAATTACGTTCGGAGGTTCTTTAACAGATTAATGTGTTTAATCAAATTTAAATTATGTATTATCATAAAATACAACACCAAATAATCGAACTTAAAAATGTATGCTTATTATTGTTATCCAACATATTAATAAACTATTTTATCTGTTTCCGTCTCGCTTTTTTTTTCTGCAAAAGTTTGAATTATGCCTTCAAACTATATTTATTGTGCCATTTCACTTTCAATCGACAAAATGACTAAGGGGTTTAATTTTTCTTGTCCTAAATTTGAACGCAAATAAGTTTTTATCGGCTTTAAAGAAGGAAATTATATTTCCGTAGTATAGTTAGTGGCAGGTGTTGAAATATAAATCTTCAAAATTCTTTCTATATTTGGAAAAACTGACTTCAAATCATTTTTAAAAATTAATTCCAAAAGTTTAAGTGCGGTGAATTTTTCTTCATTATATTTGGAAAGTAAAAAAGATCGAAAGTGTGTATACATAGTTTATGCTATTATTTAACATTTTTATTTGCCATGCTTCTGAATAAACACACCCTTCATTACAAAATCTAAAAATTATAGTATTCCCAAAAAAATGTATTGGCCTGACGCTAAATCCACCACTGCGGCGTATTTATTAAATCAATTGTATTTTCCGACCAACATTTTCGCGGTCATCGAACACCCCCCCCCCCCCCCCCCCACAAAAAAAAAAAACTTCGGTCCGCACACGGCGACGACGGTGGGACGAGATATATAAATTTTAATTTTGCTCTTCGGGTCCTAAGCTCACTCCCGGGGACGCCTCTCCGAGTTCTCCACCGGCCCACTGGCGGCCGGCGAATAACCAAAGTGGAACGGAATGGCGGCCCCCAGCTGTTGTCGGAGAGCACACGGCCGCCGCGCCGGAGACGACGACGCGTTCCTTCTTCCTTCGCATGTACGCACACACGCCAGCGCGTTTATTTTTAAACACCGCGTAAATCTGAGGCCACCGACTCAACGACGGCGTATTGTGTTCGCTCGAGTATAATATATTATCGCCGCCGCCGCCGCCGCCGGGCCACCGGTGCAGCAGCTGCACAGCCGGGCCCCTATAGCGCGCGCGTGCGCCAGCCAACTTTGTGTGTGTGTCGGGTAATCAACACGCATACCGTCCAGATATTGTTTTTAAGAAAATCTGCGTGTCTGCAATCCCGGTCGACGGTGTAATCCCGTTTCACGCGCAATAACACTACGCGGCAATGTGTGTTTTGTTGAGTTTGCACCACGCAAGTCCCGCCGCCGAGGTCGTTAAACGAAATTTATGGCGAACGAAACTAAAAAAAAAAATCTGATGAAATCGCCCATTGGTCGCAGAGAGTAAAAACCCCGCCGAAGGTTTTTATCATATTATCGTACCGTTCTATCATTTTGATTTTCTACCAGAATACGGTTTGATGCAATTATTTTTTCAATTGTATATTATTTTTCTATCTTCATTGTTCTCCATAGAAATACCTTTGTAAATCGACATTTTCTGTATTTTTACGCGCCTCCCGCCTAATACTTCGGGATTGACGTGGCTTCGTAGTGCTTTAAAACTGTCATGCGCTTTCATCATAGGTACTATTGAACTGGATTGATCAAGAAGTTAATATACTCTACATGACTACATGAGATTTCTAATAGATTATTTTTTCAAATAAAATATATACATATTTTAATTTTGAAGTCGTGTTTAAACATTTAGTTGTTAAAACGTTTACAATTACTTGTCGTGTTTATCTGTTTCAAAAATATTTTTTAAATCTCTTGGTCTCTTTTATCAGGGATTTTCGATAATTTAGTGACTCTGTGTATGATGTGTATGCACCATTGTTTAAAGGGTTTTATTTATATTAAGTGTGAACATATGTAATGATATTTATTACGATTCATATATCAAAATTAGACAATCAGTACAATACAATATATTAATATACTATGACCAAAAATTAGTAACTAAGTTTTGTGCTAAGTAATAATTAATCTATATTAATTACTCATAATTAAATATAAATTGTTTTGTTTTTAATTTGTAACAATATTTATTAATTATATCTTTTAATGATATTTGAGTTACTTACTAAATTACATTATTATTACATCATTATTAATAGGTGCACATGATTATTATTAATTAGGATAGAAATTAATTTAAAATGCAATCAATTACGAATTTATATTATTCAAATTAGATGTACCTGATATAATAATATAGGTATCATACTGTTTAATGATTTAATAAATTTAATTAACCCTAGATCAAATCAACTTTAATTTTAAATTATGATTTAAGAGTTCTGATTTTTTAAACACCTCAATTTCACATATAATGGCAATAACTGTATAAATATAAAGGACCTATTTCGATTTATCTGGGAAAATACTGGTTTTCAAATTAACATTTTCTAAGAATCGAATTTTCCTAAAACCACTATTATTAATACTATGGTTAAAAAACGAGATAATATGTTTATAAATATCAAATTCTTACAGTTTGTAAGAGTACCAAACTTAATATAAATACCTAAGGTAAACAGTTTTGACGCCAATGGACAATAATGACTAAGCAGTTATTAGAATATTTAAAAGAAAAACAGCAACGGTTGTATTAACTATTAATTTATAATGTATTATGAAATAATAAAAGTAGGATCAAAAAAGTCTAAGATGCATTTTTGGATAATATTTTCCATCATACAATATCACGCAAAACTCATTAATTATAATATTTGAAAATATATTTTGTAGTTCAATAAAAATAAATTATCATGTGCTGATGTACCTATATTAAACCATAATGATTAATTGTATTTAGAATAAGTTAATAAATGATTTATCATAAATAATTAGCTAATGAGGAAAAATTCAAATAATAATAATAGGGTACCTAAACATAGAAATAAAGTTAACAATAAAATATTAGTCCTAATAGTTTATAACCTTATATTAGAATTATGTAACTAATATATAAAGTAACTTCAGTTACATATTATTATATAATAATATATTATACAAGTAAAACTGGTGGAACTCATTTGATCTATACTGTATTGTGAAAGTTAACATTAGGTTTTTGTCGAATGTGCCTACTAAAGATAAGTACACGTGTGATAAATTTGAATTCGACTTTGTAAATACGACAAAAAACGAAACTGATTGGAGACCTATATTTCTAAAGATATTTTAATATATAAATTTAAATATTTTGAAGTTTACTACCTAAGGTATTGTTCAATAATATACGTAATGTCAAGAAACTTTCAAACTCCATCGAATAATATTTTTGGAATTAAAGAAAAATAAATAAAACCCCTATTTTTTGATTGAATACTCACTAAAATATCTACAAAAACAAAATTATGTATATGTATTTTTAAATTTATAGGTTTTTATTTGATTTCTTTATTTTACATGTGGTTTAGTGTGAACTATCAAAAGTAGTTAAAATGTTAACTATATTAATAATATCGATTATGAAAAATGTATAACAATTTTTTTTTTAAATTTAAAGTAAAAGAAATTATGTGGAATCTTATATTACATTCTCAAGCCTAAAAAATTAAAATTAAAATGTCTATGAAGTTTAAATAATAAATATATTAGACCAGGGTTCGGCAAGTAATTTCTATTGGAGTCCTAAAGATTAAAATAATAAATCAATGAGGTCCAGTGAAAAAAATCTTTTTCAAATCTTTATATATTAAAAATAGCAGTATAAAAATAAAAATAATTATTCAGTTATTACAATTAATTTATATTAAAAATTACAATATTAAAAGTATGAAAAAAATATATTTATTACAGTAAATTATTTAACCGATTATTACTTGCCCGATAAAATATTTTTCAATGAATTATGATATAACTATAATCTGAGTTTGATAAATAAAATAAAATAAATGTCTGTATTAATAATAATACTATTACAGAAAATATCATAATGAAGTACAATGTGTTGACAGGGTCCATAGTTTTGCCTTCCGCGGTCCGGATTCGGACCGCGGTCCGCCATTTGCCGATCCCTGTATTAGACACATTATTGTGTTCTTGGGTCACCTCGTAACATTTAAATGTTTTGAAAATATTTACTAATAATTAGTCTTTATGACACGGGGGGCCAAATAACACAAATTTATTTAATTTGGCACCACTGTTTATAGCTTATTAAAAATTATTGGTTTTTTTTTTTATTATAATTATAAAAGACACTACCTAGTTTATAACTATGATAACATTTGCCATTTGGTATACATTGTAAAATGTCTACTATATTGCTTAATTAACAATTAGTGTTTACGTATTTAAAAACAATTCTATAATGTATCTCAGATTGTATTATGATTCATATTTTTTTTATTAAAATCTATGATAGTGATTGTTTTAACTAATTAAACTGTATTAAATCAATTAAAAGTCTCACTTTTAACATGTTTGCATAACAAGGCGTGGTTATCATAAATATGTCAAACACTAATGCATAAATAAATAACAACAGACATTTTATATCATTTTAGAAATAAGAATGGCAAATACGTATATAGTATATAGTTTAATATTCACTACCTATTAATCATTTTATTAAAATAAAGTATTATATAATTTTTAAATTAAATTGAATAATTTGTATATACATTGAGCACAATAATAAATACATAAATAATCATAATAATTTTTGTTGAAATTTTCAGAACGCAGAAAGAAAAAAATTTTCAATTGTGTTTTTTATTTTTAAGTACATTTTTTTTTGTTTTGTGTTGGTCCAAATATTTTAAGCATGCAGTCATATTTTTCAATTATAAATTGAGGGCGAAACTTTTTATAGGTAATATGTTGATTTATTTAATAATCAATGGTTTCCTCTACTTCAACAAACCATTAACAGATGACTTACTGAAGAATTTGGAAACATTTTTTACAAAAATGTATACTTTATTTACTATTAATTCCACTAGGAATCTTTTTTTTAAATGAGATGATTTATTATACTTTCAAAATATATCTATAATAATAATACACCTGCACTATTCTGCAATGAAAAATCAAAGTCACATAGGTACTTTAGCTTAGCCATAAATCATAATATGGAGGACGAGGTGGTCGAGTGGTCTACCGCGTCGGCTGTGGCTCAGCCGGACCGGGTTCGATCCTCGACATTCGGGCCGCATTTTTCTCCGGGCAAGTCACGGTGTCCGGAGAACAAGTGCCGCCATCCCCCACTCCGGGGCATGGCAGAAACCTACGGGTGCCCCAATAGAAATTCTGCCAAAAACTCTCACCCACGTGTAAAACCAACCTATAGTTCCATAAGAACCTACAGTACTACCCCCTTCCCAATGGCCTTAGTTGCCGCGGGATAATTAAAAAAAAAAAATCATAATATATAAGTGAAACACAAATACAAGGCTTCTATATTCTTTCGATTTTACACATATTATATGAATTAGGATGTTCATCTCATGGATTAAAAATTTATATAATACAGTTTTGATTGTTTGTAATAATTTTGTTTGTTTTTTATTGGCACAAATTTACAACTAACCAAATTATGTATACATGACATTCATGTAATAATCTAATATGTAATAATAATTTTACATCACTTGAGTTTACCAAATTTATTTATTTTTTGTTTAAGGCGGTTTTCAATCATTTTGTGAAAGAGCTTATAGTTAATGCTATTGTTTGCCATGATTTTTTTGTTATAACTCTTATAAGCATTTAAAAGTCAAATTTTAACAAAACCTTGAAAATTTGCCAATTATTTTGTGATTAAAAATGTTCAATGTATAATAATTACACCTAAGAACTAAAAATTAAAAATAAGGTTTCTCAATGAGTTCATACTGTAACCAAAAAATCTAAAAAACACATAAATTAGGTGTTTAAACAAAAAATAACTTTTTTAATTATTTTGTTGTAATTTAAAAAGATTTATTCGTGAGTACTTGAAACTGTTTAAGTAAATTATTATATTGTATACACACATAAATGACTTTTTCAAATTTCAAATCAATTTTTTTCTGAAAAAATGTACTCAATTAATTATTTCAATATCAATAATATAATATATATATATATATATATAAATACTTAGTTTATGTCACTTAAAATCATTTATTCGTATACTACGATATTATAGGCATATCGTTGATTTCAAATTTAACAGCAAAGCAGTACTCACTTGTCCACCTTTGTAAGTTTTATTCATTCAGTTTTAACAATTTTATGGAAACTAGTAGGTTATCATTAATCACTGAGAAAGTTTTAATAATGACCTCATTAATAATTACAGTAGCTTGTACGTGTTAAACTTTTATTGATGTAGATAATACATTTACATAAGTAATAAAGTATAGTATAGAATCTATATGATTATATCATAATGCATAATTGTAGAAACGTTTTTGTATTAATATCATAATTTATAATCAATAGTGTGAAAAACATTACACCAATCAATACTTCACTAAAATTATTTCATTGATAATAAGTTAGATTATGATTTAAGATCATTAAAAATAAATGTCTAGTAAGTAATGTTTATAAAACCATACATAATTACAATATTACATAAGTATTACATGTTTTTTTTTTTAATTTTCCATGATAATAAATAATTTAATAAAAGTGATATAAGCTATATATATACATATATCACTATATCAGGGATCAACATGTAAAGTAATTAGAATAGGTTAGGTTATTATTATTTAATATCACGTTAACAAAATTCAAATAATAAATCATTTTCATATTAATATTTGTAGTTACATTTATACATAATACTAGAAAAAATAATGGTATAAAATAGATTATTATTGATCATTAATAGCTGTGTAAAAGGCTTATCTCATAATATGATTCATTTATTTAAATATAATGCTCTTTTGAGTCCATAGGTACTATAAGTAAAAATGATTAATTTCATAATTTTATTTTGATTTAGGTGCATCAAAATATTCAACAAAATTTATCTGCTTGAAATTTATTTACAGTAAAAATGTATGGTTTATTTATCTGGTAAAAATAAGTTCAATCATACAACATGCCATAAATGATGTATAAAATCCATTATGTCTGAAATTAAGTATTAGTTGGTATATGTAATAAATAATAATAGTATAGGCAGTATAGGTACTAAAAATTCCAAAATTTGAATTTGAATAAAAACATTATTTATCAAAGGAAGTGAATTAATAATATTACATCCATAATATTTTATTGCATATTGATATTAATATTATGAATGTATATTAGTAAAAAAATATAATTTAATATAAAAATATTATACGCAAAAAACGAGTACGCAGTTATTATGTTTTATAAACTTCAGTTGAAATGTGTCAAAAGTACTCAAAACACATTTATAGTAGGTGGTAGTACTGGTAGTAGATACCTACTAGGTAGGTAGTAGAAACTTATTGGTAAAAAATAATAATATGCTTATACACATATATTTATGGAATAATTGTATTGAAGTTATCGTTACATCATTATCAATCATATATCATATTTAAATATAAACTACATAATAATAGGTATGCCATTTATTTATTTAAGTTTAAGTCTCTAGAAAATTTTTTTTCTATCATTTATATGCACAGTTTTGCGCATGATATAATATATCATAATATCATATGTATTGACATATAAATACATATATAATACCAGAACATATACGACTATATTATATAAATATATATATTATTAATTATAAAGTAATCCACTTAATTTTTTTTACCGTCATAATAACAATATTACATGAGGTTCTGCAGTGATCATTTTATAACATGGCGAAACTTTTAATTCATTTAAAAATCGGTTAGGCATATCAATTCATTAATGTGTTCACAAGTGTTCGAACCACAGACGTAGGCGGTATACACTGTAGGTATTGGTATTACGTAAAACGAAAACTTTTAAAGTTAGAATATCGTCAAGCTTATATAATACAATATAATGGTTTATATTTATAATATTATATACAATACAAATACCTACGTCCTAGCGAATGGAGTGACGTCACGGTTACCACGGTAACAAGCGCGCAACAGAAGGACGCGACGCAACCGTGCCATACGTTGTAAGTCCAAATTCGGTGTGAATTAAATCAATTAGGTTTCTGAGAACCTTTCAATTTTGACTGGTGGCGCGGATCACGCGCCCGTACAGATAACGACACGAAATAAAACCATTATCGGTGAAAACGACCAAGTCTTTCAAGGCGTGAACGGGGCTGCGGAGGAGAAACGGGGTGCTGCCCCTCCCCGTTAACTGAAATCATTCATTAAAATGCGTATACGTCTTATATTCTTTTATCATATTATATAGCATGAACAATATCATCATCCTTTAGGTTTTTATATCATTTTTTCGCGGGGGTGACTGCTTACATGTGCGGTGCGCAATAAAAAAAAGCGTTTTTTATTGTGAGTTGTGACTCACGCGGGCGTCCCAAATATTGAGCAGCTTACACCGAGGACAGTGTATAGGTAATTTTTTCTTAATTTACACTTTAATACTCGTACGGTGTTTAGTGTATTCAATATATTTTATTTTTATTTTTTCATTTTAAAGAGATATTATGTATATTATTATTACTCGCTTATTAAAATTTTACAATGAAAAAAAAATAAAAATATTTATACTACATTTTGATGGTAGTAGGAGAATTGAAAAACAAATGATGAACAATTTGATTAAAAAATATGAAAAACATACAATAATCTATACCTAAACAAATATAGTAAGACCTCTATATAACGAAACTCGTTACAACGAAAAACTATATTACGTAAATAACATTAAGTTAACTTATAATGGTTGGTTTGATTTAAAACCTATTAATTACTCTCTATTACGAGAACTCTCAATAACGAAAGAAATCACATGGACCCTTCAGATTCGTTATAGAGAGCTTTCACTGTATTTCGTGTATATACCTTAATCCTTAATGTATGATTTAATATAATGTCGGGACACGCGCTAATAATAACATATTACGTAGATGTCGTAAATATATAGATACAATTAGGTACATATTATATACAGGACAAATACGATAGGTAGGTACATATATATCGAGCATTTTCGCATTCCAGTAGTCATGAAGGCATTTTACCAAAAACTCCAAAATTCCACCCACCAACATAACATCATTCTTTCATCACGTAAAATATTCAGATGTTTTTTTCAATTTTTAAAAAATTAATAAAATTAAATCTGATAATTAAATTACGAAACTCAATGTTTTTCAATATTAGATTCTCAGCGGAGCGAGGAATGTCCAAATGTATTGATTTTACTATGATGCGTATCTGTCACCACGTTTTGGAGCAGTAAAAATGCTTCGTTTTTCGACTTCAGTACACCTTGTTAGATCAGAAAGTGAATCTAGTTGGTACTTTGGGAGGTCAAAAGTAAAAAATTTCAATAATTAACTAAAAATTAAGGAAAAATCGGAAATTTTTACGCACAATCAGTTTTCGACAAAATCGATTTTGGTTTTTGATGTAACTAAACAAATGACCATACATTAAATTTTCACCAAATATTTATATAAGTATATTCTACCTACCATACTATTTTCAAAATTTTTCGATTTAAGTTGAAATATTTATAGACATACACAATTTTCGATAGTTATTAGTTTTTTTAAAAATTAATATTGATAAAAATTTATTTTTGGGGTAAAAAGCTTGAAAAATATTAAATATACATTGGCACAGTTTTTTTTTATAAGCATTCAAAGTTCATATTTTGACTAAATACGTAAAAATTACGGCAATGTTCAAATCATCTTATAGATAGAAATTCATAAACATTTTTGTTTTCAAATCTAAGATTTTAAAATTTAATTTGAATTTCCTTATAAGTTTGTCTGCCTTTATAAAAAAAAAAAAAAAAATGTCCATTGGAAATTCAAATATTTTAATAAGTATTAATAACAGTAATAATAATCTGAAATATATCCTAGAATCTAGATAGATAAACCGTCTCCACTCAGAATTATTTTTCGTATACAATGATATAATATCATTGGATTCAAATTTAATCCCATCCATTACAGTAACCCACTTGTAACCTACTGTACAGCAGAGCGACATCCACTTTTCCGCTTTTTACCCTTGCTCTTATATGTTTCATTCCATTGATTATAATTTATAATTATAATATTATACTTATTATAGTAATTATAATAAATAATCGAACGAATTTTTGGAATTAAATGTTGATTAATTAGACATTTAGATTAGAAGCTAATTAAATTAGATCATTAATGTTTTCAAATTTTAAAAACATTAAGATGTTCACTATTAGAGTGCATATTATTTAATACTTACAGTGTTCTCAAAGCAACATTAAAGTAAATAATGAAAATACATATCCTTCAAGTTATAATTTTTTAATATAAATATTAACACATCTGAAACCTATACTCTGTATACAATTTCACCAACACCTTTCTACCCTCATAAAAATCGCAATTGACTCCGGTCTAGACAGCGTAATAATCTCATTATTTTGATTATAGACAACAAGGTTGAACGTGCATTGATCTTTCCATATGATTTTAATTGCAATTTTCATCGTTAGTAATGTATTATAAACAATAGATATTGGGAAAAACAAAAGAAACTCCGTTGACCGCAGTGGTCAATTTCATAAACTATTAATTGAGATTAACTGGTTGATTTACGTATACGTGATGATGTTTTTATTAAAATATATTGGAATAAAAATGAAAGGAATTTTTAGATTATGAAAAATATAATAAATAGTTCACATTTAGTTTTATTGAAACATTATTGCTTCAAATTTTAAAAAGTTGTACGTGACAGCAGTCAGCATAAAATGGACCTTCAGAGATCAGCATATACACCCAACTTACATTATGGATTCAGAAATCTATGCTTTATTTACATACTATTTTTAAACGATGACTATACCGCTGCTAAACAATAACTGGAGTGGGAAATCGGATCCTTTGAATATTACGCCTATGGCCCCTCCCAAATATTCGACTGAATCTCCTAGCGATCTCTCCATTACATATATAGGCCATGGATATAGACACCAAAATCAGTGCCACACACAGACTACAACTGTACTACGATAGCAATATCTTGAGACCGACTGCGATGAACAGAAAACGCTAGATTCCTACGTACAATGCGATACTGCAGACACCATGAGCAATTCAATAACCATTTTTTTTTTTTTTTTTGTAATTAGTCACAAAGGCTGATGACTATTAAGAGGAGGTGGATGGTACGTGCCGACCCAATTTAAAGTATCGTTGATTGGTTGATTACATTCTGAACACGATGCACCTAGTTATTATTTTTGAAAACCGTGTTTATTTGATACTTATAGGTACGTTAATTACATATCTATTTATCAACCTATAATATAGTAGTTTCTAAATAGGCGTAACAGCTGACAGGTATAGTAACTACCATAAAACTGCGAAAAACATTAAAAGAAAGCTCACTGCCATGGGCGCAACGGTTTATGCCAAAAATCGTATAACGCACTATAATGTTTAAATGTGAGGAAGGGATAGTAACATCCCTGAATTCCACCTTATCGATTACAACCAACGCGGACGAAAGCGGGTAACAGGATTAGCTGGTGCCTATCTACAACGTCCGGTGCAGCCCGCCAAGTGTCGATCCTGTCCTCGATCTATGGTGCAGATTACATACCGAATACCGAGTTGGTACCAGTTGACGCATCGTACTCGTACGCAGCGCAACCCCATCGGTCTGGCACCGGTCCAAAACAAAAATCTCGGGCGTGTGCGCGTCGCTGCCGGTACACGTATACCGTATGATCACTTCGCGTCCGAGAGACGACGCGACTGTGCCCCCATCGTACTATCATACGCGTCTCGGGAGAGTGTGTCCGTCGGCGTCGACGAATAGTACGCGGCGGGAGCAACGGAATAATAAAATACGAATATAAAAACCGACATCGTCATGTGTGGCGCAGTTCTCGAGACGTATACTATACGATTACGTGCGCCGGGCGCGGTCGTGATAACGCTGTGCTCGCGACTAAGGTTTTTTTTTTATTTCAGCGTACACACCGTACATATAATACATCACATAATATTATTGTGTATGCATATCACGGCCATACATTATTATTGTTGTAGTAAACTTACTGCGGTAAAATGTCGGTCAACGACTGATCCGACGGCGTAGTGCAGCCGCCGCGTGGTCGTGAGCATACCACGACCTCGGTCCGGGGCTTTTAGTGGGCCGCTTGACGACGACAACGGTTGCGGTGGTGGCCGAGTTTGTGCATAGTATACCGTACTCGAAATCACGTGACCGGGGGTGGCGGCGGCTGACCGTAAGCGCGCGAACAACAATAACAGGAGACGTCATATTATTGAAATCGCTCATCTTTAGTCGTCGCGATATTACGCATAATTGTAATGCCGAAGCCGCGCTGCCGGGCTGTTCGCGAAGAACTGGGGGACCCAGCGGGCACGATATCGGACGCGGCGGCCGCGGGGGTTTATTTCAAGACCTAGCACTAACCAATTTATTTATACAAAAGTTAAGTATAGCGCATTAGCGTGTATACATGTATACAGTATATAGCGGTCGGTGCGTGTTCCGCCATGGGGTATAGGAGGACACGAATATAACCCGTCGGCGTGCGGTTTTATTTCTGTCCGTATACACACCGCGCGCGCCTCGTCGCGGCCGCGTCTTATATAATATATATTTATAAAAATCGCCGACGTCCGCCAGCCGAACGGATGAGATGAGTGTCGCCGCCGCCGCGGCCGTTGCTACCGCCGTAGCGTTTGTGATCGACAATTTCCGCGATTCCGTCGTCGACCCACCCCGGCACCACGACCACCACCCCTGCATATACCACCACGGCCGCCGTCGCCGACACTGTGACATATTAATCGCTCGCCACCGCCGCTGACCGACGTCTTGTGTAGGGGACCAGCAGGGTTTTGTTTCATACCGCATGATGACTTGATGGTGTACCAGCCTAAGTGCTACACGCGTGTACCGAGTTGTACGTGAGTACACGACGTGTGCGCGGGTGAGCAGATGTCTTTGGGAGGCACGTGTCAACACACAGCACGTCGCTTATTATTCACCATCGTGCCGGCCGCGCTCGTAGCGACAGCATAGCTACATTATTGTGTTACAGTACAGCGGCGGGGCCGCGGCGGTGGTCGCGGGCACACGTGTGACTTGGCGGTGTACGGACGGCGGTGACGACGACGTGGGTCGCGGCCGTGGTCGTCTCGGCGGGAGGAAACACATGGATTGCGCGCGATGCCAGCAACACCTGTTGGGGCTCGGGCGATTGTTACCATCGCGGCGCGGGGAGGTCAACGGGCCCGCCAAACTGCATTATCCTCCACCGCTGGGCCTACCACACATACTCCGTACATGCATAAACAATGTGTCTTGCACTCGTCGACTCTTTTGTGGTATGCTATGCAGGCGATTCCGGCGTCACAGAAGTTGTCTGCTGAACGTCAATTTTTTTATACGTTACATATCATATAATACAAAGAGCACATCATGTTGTTATCAATCTTTTATTTCTGTAGTAGGTAGAACTATTACTCTTGTAAAGCCTATTTCATTCAGAAAAATAATACTATTTAGGAAATCTAGGAATATAATACAGATAATAATAAAAAATATTTATATTGATACTTAAATTTTAAATCAGGTTTTTGATATTTGCTTGAAAAAGTGCCATGTAAGTGATGGTCATGGAATCACACCAGCGGCGTATTTAGTCATTTTGTGGTATGGAACCACTTTCCATGCCACTTTGGGGGGGGGGGGGGTCATAGTTAACAAGAGGAAAAGGTCTCATACTTTAATTGGAGTGTAAAAGATGTCACAATCTTATAAAATATGCTTCAAGAGTTTTTGCAACAAACTTAAAATTTTAATAAATAAAAAAAACATGAAATCTTGCATAATAAGTAGGTATACTTGCGTCTTATTTCAATCACAAATTTACTGAAGCTGCAGGGAGTCTGAAACTTTTTAGGCCCCCCTGAAGAGTACAAAACAATAGACAGTTTTAAATTTCCTAATAAATTAATTATTTTGAAACCAGACATTTTAGCTATAGTTGATATAGATAAATAGTTAGTCAGATAGGTTAGTATAGCAGATAATATTTATTTTAGTTGAGTATAAAAACATAAAATCGATGTTTACGCGTTTTATAATATAGGT
Source organism: Diuraphis noxia (assembly GCF_037042655.1). Classification (NCBI taxonomy): domain Eukaryota; kingdom Metazoa; phylum Arthropoda; class Insecta; order Hemiptera; family Aphididae; genus Diuraphis; species Diuraphis noxia. The sequence goes on along the minus strand of NW_028301712.1, from coordinate 39,971,864 downwards.
ATATAAATTATACAGTGAATGTAATTAATTAGCAAATAATTAACTACACATATAGTTAATTACAATGTATAAAGTATATCACTAAATTATCAACGAGTGTTGTGTAATGTGTAATAGCTATATAATAATAATAAATAGGTGAATACGTAAAAATTAATAGACACAGTTTTGTGTTATAATATCTTGTTATTTTTTAATTTTTAAAACGATATTATATTACTATACAATATACATAAACTATCAAAGACTTGATAATCAATTAGGATTAGGAAACTAAGAGATAAGTATTAAACATCTATATACGTAAAATTCTTTAACTGTAAATAACGTTAAACTTTTTTGATGTACATTGGATATGCAATTTTAAAACTTTCACAAATGGTTTTGAAAAGATTTTTCTCCGAAATATAAATAATAGAATAATACTATATTTTATTAATTACCTACAAATAATTAATATTTAATGGTCAATAAAATGTATATATTGGGCTTTACGGCATTGGTTAAAATATTGAGCATAGGTAAATATTCTATTCTAATATTAAAATTAATTACTTAACATTTTAGTAATTTTATGTATAACATACTTTACTCATATACGTGCGTGAATTTTAAGCATGGTTATTTAAACAAATAGATAACCGCGATGATTTCGTTAAAATATTTGAATTATTTTAGTTTGAAATGTTTGAATTTATTCACTCTATACTATAGAGTCTATAGAATCTCTAATAAAATCTATAGATACACTTTTATACATAAATATTTGAGAGCATAATAATGTAATTTTAATAAAAGTATCATATATATTTATTTATAATTGTTTTTTTAGTTTTTCAACATCAAATGCTAAATAATAATTAGTTGGTAGATGTTTTTTAATGTTGATTGTTTGTATGTATATTACTATATTGTATAATGCAGCTAAATCTGACACTTATTTAATAAAATTATTAATTCATATTTAAATATACCTATATAATTTGTATGCCAACATTAAATAAATTTAACAGTTATATAATATATTGATTAAATATTTTATTATTATTAAATATGATAGTACCTATCTAAATTGTTAAGATTATTAGGTAATAACTTTTTTTTTTGTAATAAAATATGACAGAAAATATTTATTATATCTATATTTCCTTATTGAAGGAAAATTATGGTCAAAAATTATTATAAGATTCTGAGCGGAGCGATGAATGTATTGATTTTACAAGTTTTTTTTTTATTATTTGTGTTTGTGTACACTGTACTCGATAAGTAGTAGAAATAATGCTTATAGATTTTCAATTTCTGTATTTTTTCTAGGTTAAAGTTTGCAGTAGTTTTCAAACCCTGTAAGAGACAAAAAAATTGAAGAAAAAACTAGGATTTTTACGCAAAACCGGTTTTCTGCGGTTGTAATTTAGGTACCTACTGCAATGGTTGCAATTTTTGGTAATTCTAAAACAAATAACAGTATAGATATATTACATGAAATTTTCACTGAATGTTAATGGTAGCATTTTCTATACAACATAAACATTCATGTTAAGCTATTTATAGGCATATACAATTCTCGTTTATTATTAGTTTTTTTTTTTAAATTTATATCAATAAAAAATTTTTTGCAGTCAAAAAAATTCTAAACATATTAGGCTCGAGCCTAATCATCGTAAGTAGTTGTTAGTAGAAATTATCAAAAGAGTTGAGCATAAATCCGCCAAAAATTTTTATGAGCGTCGGAATTTCGAATTTTTACAAATAATACCTATAAATCATGAAAATTTGCAATTTACTTTGAGTGAAATGTTATAAACATTTTTTTTTATTAATGTAAGATTAAAAAATGTGATACAATATTACTCACAAGATTGTCTATTTTTATCATAAAAACACGTCAACTGGAAAGTAAAATTTAATTTTGATAAGCGTTTGAAATTCAAATTTTTATAATATTAGATAAACACTCAGTTTTTCATATAGAACAATTTTCCTACTTTGTTGTTATTAAAAATGAATTACTGTAGACACTTGAAATTTTCGTCAAATTTGTATTTTATCATTTCCTATACTTGATAATATTTTCAAAATATTTTGACTTTTTTTAGCTATTTATTGATATTTTATCAATTTAATTTTTTTAGTTATTTTTTTAGGTAAATGTCAAAAAAATTGTATTCTTAAAGTCAAAAAGCTAATTGAAAATATATATTACAAGGTTTATGATATATTTTTACAACATAAGTTGAAAAATATTGAAAATACAGATAGGCACAGTTTTATTTATAGGCATTTTAAGTTCATTCAAATTTTGTCAAATTTAAAATTAAAACAAGGTTCTACGTAAGTAGATTATTCTGTAAGCAAAAACTCCAAAAAATAAATAAACACAATTTTATAAAGTAGTTATTCTATATTTAAATTTGGACAAAATAACTAATAAAATAACCAAGAATAACGATTTAAGTTATAATTAAAGAATATTATTCGTGGGTTCTTGATACTTCTAAAGCATATTATTATATACAAATATTACAATATGCAAATAATATTAATTCAATCTTCTGTATTCACAATATTACTATAAATATAATATAAAATATCCTAGGCTGACAAACAGTCTCCGCTCAGAATCATTTTTCGTGTACAATGATATTATATATCATTGAATTCAAATTTAACAGCATACATTACAGTAGCCCTCTTGTAACCTACTGTATAGCAAAGCGATACCCATTTACCTGCTATTTTTATTATTATGATTTTTTTGAGGAAAATAAACATTGGAGGAAAACGGTATCTCATTATTTTTTTTATTTTTTTTTTTTTGGTGGGGGGAGGGTACAGCCAATAAAATAACACTGATCTTCTTCGAGATGAGATAATACCCAGTCTTATCCTGCCAAAATTTAATTTCAAAATTATTATATTTAATTAAAAATTAAAAAGCCATGAAATATATTATTATTCTTAATCAATCCTCGTGAGCGCGCCCCTGTTTAAATAATACACAGAAGCCACGTGCACTGCTGTAATCTATATTGCACGTTTTATTAATGCGTGGTCGTACAGGCGATGATATACAGTATAATTCTGTGTGGTAGAAGGATAGGGAGGGTTAAAATATAATTTTACATGGTTCAATTAATTGTGTGATTTTAAATTATGGATTGAATACCTAGAAAAACAAGAACAAATCAATTACAGATAAAAATTATATTAACATATTCTTGTTATATAAGAATTAAATATTGTAATGCTTTGGAGGGTTGTAAAAGTATTCTGTTATGCAATATTATCTCTCAGTATGTTCATATTTCATACTATTTAGATAATTACAATTATAAAATTAAAATGTTGTTAAGAGAATACAGCACATCATTCGTTTTTTACATTCTGAACCATGCGCAACATGACAAATTTATGTTTAGCAGAATCAACCCTATGTTGTTATTTTTAATATTAGAGTGAATATCACTAAACTTTTAACAAGTACATTACACTATACGTTGGTGATTTTTACGACATTTTAATTTTTATACAATCAATAATTTTATTTTTCTAAAACCATTCTTAAATTGTGATAATTTACACGCTCATGGCTTAAATTAAAATATCATTAAATAGTCTGCAACGTAGGGAAACAGGTAATTCAACTTAAAGTTAATAATAGCCGAATTCACTCCAATATTTTAAGTAATAACACATGATCATTTTTAGTTTTCTGCTAACTGACATCCTCTTAATTATATAAATATATCACAGAATACTAGTATCACACTCAATAAAAGACACTTGTTTTTTATAATAATATTATTACAGTTTCGATAGTAGTGACAATAGTGACATAATATTATCTGACTATGTCGTATCTTATACCGCGACGTGCGCACCACCCCGACCCTCGTATACCAGAAAATGGGCTGACAAATAATAATATTTAAAATGAAATAATTTAAACGTACGAGAATGTACATTTTATTGAAATGTCATCAGCACGCTGTACTGTATCTGCTGTACGATATCCATACAATAATATATTTTCCGCTGACTCCAAGAATGTAGCTATTTTCCTCCAGTAATGATGAAATACCAATTTCATTCAATCTTAACTATTTTCTTCTATACTTTCTATTTTTACTCCAATAAATCAAATATGTACATATCTTAATTCATAATAAATTAGGCTTAATCAAAGTTACGACGTTACGATATTATTGACTGTTACTCTTATTAAATAATATAGTATACAACATTGCAGGATCACTAGTGCTGGCAAGACATTTTAATATTTGGAGGAATATAGCCATAAGGAGAGAATTTTAGTCTAAAAAAATATTTGAAGGAAATCAGACCCAGTCATATTATTATACTCGTAATTAGAATTCAATAATCATTATTGAAAATATTTATCGTTAAGTTCGATTATTAAATATTAAACCGTATTCAATTCAAAAGTTATGACGCGATAAAACTTCAAGACGATTTTTTTTTTTTATTAGTTAAAATGGAAATAGTAACTAATTTGATCATAAACTTACATTATAATTAAATTACATGGCTTGAGATTTTAATTTTTAGCTACAATAGAATAGATTTAATTCAAATAAATTATATTTTGTTTTTAAGTATAAATTGAATTATTTAGTAGGAAGCTATGGTTTTAACTATTTTATTGTACTATAAAATTATTTTTAAAAAGTCGATCATGCCAATAAGTGTAAGTAATAGTGTAAGTATAAGCTTATGCTTTGGCGAGCATATAGAAGCTGAAATTCAGTAATATATATACAAATGACAAGGAACAAAACAATCTACATATTAGTATAGATACAATATTAAAAATAACCTTCATAAAATTTAATTTGTACCCGGTAGGTACAATTATAAAATTTTAATATCATAGAAAATTCGTAAAAAATCTTCCAAAGATATCAAATATACCACCTAAATATTATAATTATAATTATATTATATACCCTACAAATCTATATCAATTAATTTATAAGTAAAACAGGAATTCTTAAATTGCTTATGAATACAAAATGATTTTTCAATACACACAAGACACAATACATAAATACACAAATATTTTAGGTTAATACTTCAGATTTCTACTATAGCTACTTCTAGATGCTATTATACTAGCCACTAGGTGTAGGTACTAAACTACTGCAATACTATAATACTACTTCCAAACACATTCACCAACAATCCACGTAATTGATTATCGTCTAAATAAATCCTTGAACTGACTTTGCATGGGAATCGATCCGTTAATACATTAAAACATTACAATGGTCATTACTATCGTATATACTTTCAAGGCAATATAATCAGCGACTCAGAGTAAATTAATACTGAAATTATGAGAGCGAGAAGGAAGAATTTTAATTTTAAAATGTGTCTAATACTTTTAATAATGCAATAATCGTCTCAAGTCCATATTCGCGTCTACAATACTAATTGATCAATTAACCAATATTGTTCTAATTAAGCATAAGTCATATTAGTATTATACCTAATAGTCGGTTTTTACAAGGTCCGTGGATTAATATTATGACTCTGGTAATAGTGGTAATATACTATAGCTACTGCCAGCTTCTAACTAGCAATGTAAAAATAAAAAAATAAAAAAAAATTTTATAAGCCTTAATCTTCCTTAATCTATAGATGTGTAACAGATTTTACTATTATTAAGTGATTTTAGATTTTCATGTGAAATTTATACCTTATGTTAATAATCTATTTTTTAAGCAAATAACAATGAATAATATATTGTTAAGTATATCAGTATACGAATAAAGACTTACCACATTGTATTGATACTTCATATTTCTATTTATACCTAAAAAATGTAAAATAACAAAGATTAAAAATAAATAAGTAATAATAGTGGTTAAATACTGTATTTCATTCATTTAAAAACAATTGATAAATTATTTTATACAAACATGATTCCATATTTCATATGGAGCTTGATAAATAATATGAATATGAATCTTAATAGCACTAGTATATACACTATATACACTTTAAAGTTTACAATAAAGTGTACTCAGCAGTATATCTATTATAGTGTATATAGCTAGGTGCTCTATAAAGTATAAAATACTAAAAATTATAATCACTTTTTTAATTAGCTTATATATTTAATAAATATATAATTAATTACTTAATTAGATATACCACTAAAGTGTTATGTTGTATATTAGTAAGAATAGGTACTTTTAAAGTTAGTTTTAAAAGGATTCCTTTTTTCCAAAGTGAAAAGTTGCTACCCCATAGGACTTTAAATTTATTTCTTGATACCTTTTATACTGCAGGGCGTAACAGAAAGATCTGACAAATGAAATAACTTTTGATCTACACTAGTTCTACAATTACAGTATATATATATATATATTTTAATACCAAAAATAAATAATTACAATTTTATTAAAAGTATTTAAATAAATTCAAAATAGCCAATTTATAATATTATAATTTAGACACATTTTGATGATGAAAACGTTTATTTAATTTTAATAATTTTTTTTTAAAATTTTTTTAAATGACAATATTATTTTGGTGTAAATTAGTTTTAAATGTAAAAACTTTTTTACGAAATATTCTTTTTTAGAATTTTCTGTTAAATTATATTTCTTCAATTTTTAACCATATAATTTCCATAATTTTTGTCTTACCAGTATTATTTTTTTTATGGTGTCTTTCTATTACTCCGTGTATGCATGATTTTAAATACGAAGCGGATATCTTTGTTTGTTTTGCAACGAAACAGACATTTATTCGTTAAAATCTTTTTCTAGAGATGAAAAATATTTCACAAGTTTTATGCAAAACCCTCTTTAATCTTTATTAATCAGTTTTATGAACAATAATTGTAGAGAATTAGCTGCTATTACAAATGACCACATAAGTATAAAAAGCGGGTAAGTCGTGGATGTCGCTCTGCTGTACAGTAGGTTACTGTAATGGATGGGATTAAATTTGAATGCAATGATAGGTATCATTGGTATACCAAAAACGATTCTGAACGGAGATGATTTGTCAATCTAGGATATATTATATTTAAATATTGTCATATATTCTATTTTGAAACAAATATGTTATTTTTCAATTAAGACGCATTTTGCATATGGCATGGTTAATCAATTAGTGTAGTTATCATGTTGTTATCATAATTCATAATACCTTATATTATCATAGATATACGAATACCTGGTTTGAGGATAAATCGTTATCATTACGCGATTTCATAAAAATTTAAAACTCAAACGCTCAAAACATTTTTCCTATAACGACGCTTCAAGTTTTCTCTATAGCTATTTGAAGCAAAACTTTTGGAAAACTTGGTGTTAAATTTTATAACCTTAAATATAAATACAAACAATATTATGAATTTTGAACTACAAAATAATTTACAAATATTCATGGTTTTGACGAATTATTGTCAATATTTGAAATTCAAATGCTAATAAAAATTTAATTTGAATTTCCGGTGGACATTTTTTTTGTGATAAAGATTGACAAATTTGTAAGGAATCTTGTATTAAATTTTCAAATCTTAGATTTAAAAAGAAAATTTTTTATGAATTTCTAGCTTATAATTATTTGCGAATTTTCGTGATTTTTACGTATGTTGTCAAAATTTAAATTTAAATGCTTGTAAAAAAAAATGTGACTATACATTTCTTGTATTTTTCAACTGCTATTATAAAAATATTTTAGGAGCCTTGTATTAAATTTTCAAATCTTAGGTATAAAAGTAAATTTTTTTATGAATTTCTAGAATAAAATAATTTACGAATTTTCGTAATTTTTACATATGTTGTCAAAATTAAAATTTGAATGCATGTAAAAAAAAATTTGGCTATATATTTCTTTTATTTTTCAACTGCTATTGCAAAACTATATTATGAACCTTATATTCAAATCTTAGAATTAAAAAGACAATTTTTTATGAATTTCGATCTAAGATAATTTGAAAATTGCCGTAATTTTTACGTATTAAGTCAATATTTAAACTTCAAATGCTAATAAAAAAAAATTGTGCCTATGTATTCTTATAATTTTTAAATCACTATAAGAATAACTTATGAGGAACTTTGTATTAAATTTTCAAGTATTTTGATAGGGCCAAAACATTTTTATCGACACTTCAAAAAAAAATTTTCAGACAAATTGAAAATTTCAGTCGTCTACAAATATCTCAAAAAAGTCAAAATATTTTGAAAATTAATCATGTAAAGAAAATGCCAATCTAAATAACTGACAAAATTTTCAAGTATCTACGACTTATAATTTTTGAATAATAACAAATGTTTAAAATCGTTTGAGTATAAATCGTTATCGTTACGCTATTTCGTAAAATTTAAAATTCAAACGCACTTAAAATTTTTCCTATAATGATGCTTCGAGTTTTCTCTATAGCTACTTGAAGGAAAACTTATGGAAAACTTAGTTTTGTATTTTTAATCCTTAGTTATAAACGAAAAAAATGTTATGATTTTTCAACTTCAAAATTACTTGCAAATTTTCGCGTATTCGACAGATTTCGTAAAATTTTGAACTGTAAACGCTTATTAAAAAAAATTGTGACTTACGATTTTTAATTTTTTTTAGCTACAATAAGAACAACTTATAAGGAACCTTGTATTAAATTTTCAAATTTTTTTGGTCGTCCAGCATTTTTTTACCGTCACTTCAAAAAAAAAATTCTCAAAAAATAGAAAATTTTAGTGGTCTATAAATAACTCAAAAAAAGTCGAAAATTTTTGAAAATTAAACCGTATCTATATACCACTAACATTAACATGTGGTGAAAATTTCAAGTATTTACAGTGATTAGTTTTTAAATTAAAACCATATAAAAATATCGATTTGGTCGAAAACTGGTTTGCGTAAAAATTCCCGTTTTTCTGTCATTTTTTTTTTTGTTTTTCTCGATTTTTTTGAAAAATGTTTACTTTTGACCTCTATAGTGCACCAAGGATCTTCAATTTTACATCAGAAACCACCCCCAAAGTTTGAAATCGAAGCATTATTTCGACTAGTTATGCTGTACACAGACACAAAAAAAAACATAAAAAAAAAGAACACACATCATTGTAAAATCAATACATTCATCACTTCGTTCAGAATCTAAAATAGCTAGAATGATATTTTTCTTGATCAGTATACTCTCATAGGTATTAACAAAGTATGTGATAATATAATAATTGTATTGAAACATATTAATCACAATATTTAAAATAAAATAGTTTTATTACTTATAAATTTAACCTAACGAGTTTCAAGGGTAAAACAACTACAACGTATATAGGCAAACACTTAGACACTAATTATCAACATTTTAATATGATGTATAATGTATTCATAACATTTGTAAAATTAAATGAATAGGTTATTCTATTAAACATACGGCAATAGGTTTACCTGCAGTATGCTGCTAAAATAATTTAAAATGAAGAAAATCTTATACATATTTAAAAAGACGCTATTAAAATTATTAATATTAGATTTAATGATGTTCAATTGTAATTCCATGAAACGCTTGAAAAAATCCATTTTAAATTGTTTACAAGTGAAACAGAGTTTAAGTCAGTGTGAACATTTAATATTGTATTGTAGAATATTCATTAATTACGATATTGATAATTTTATTAAATATTAATGATGGCAATCTATTAAAAGTTAATTCTAATTTTTGGATAAAAAAAATGTTATATTATAAACTTAAATGCAACATTTAGTATTTATAACAATACTAAATAGAGAATTTAAAATTGTATAATCAAAATTACCAATTTCCACCATATTATGTATTGCAAAATGATCCTCAGTAGACGTCAGTCAAATGTTTTCAATTTAATTCACTCTACAGTCTATATTATACTTATAATATCTTCAAAATACCTACTCAATATTCAAGTGTTATTGCGTATTAATTAAATAATAAATCTTAAGTCAGATAATATTGTTACCAAAACAAGCTTACAGTCAAATGTCCAACTCAAATTGACTTACTAGATAATATGGAACTATACATATATTATTGTTATTGTTATAAAGATAAGAATGCTCATATTTTAAATATATCTTTTATATTTATACGGGTAAATAGACAATTATTTATTTCATACATTATTATGTTAAAATATATATATATTAGCTTATAATACCAGTATTTAAATTTTGCACTGTTATGAACTAAATATAATTTTTTTGAATGTTTGTGTGTGTTATTAATAAGTATTATTTTATCAAAGTATAGGTACTATTGTCTGTCATATAATATAACTATATCGTATTAAGGTGTATATTATACTTTTTACTTATGCACGACATCTATACATATTATGTCTTTGTATTGTGAATCACGGCACCACAGTATATTTGGACACTTAAATACTAAACATTTTATGAGAAGCTTCTGTTGATATCACTTTTGAATATGTATTTAATACTTAATAATAACAGATTTTGTCATTCAATTTGAATCATTAAACTATTTTGTTTTTAGTTGTTAATGTATTACGTACATTACAATACAATATATTGTGTAATTTAAACGTACTGTAGCATGCTATTTGGTTGTTATACAATTAATATATTATTAATAAATTATTAAATTTAATAATAATCTAATGATAAAATGATATGTAGAGAATGCTGCTTACTTTATGCATTATTAAAATATTATTATTATTATTATTTTTTTTTAATAGTTCTGATTCGTATTTAACTATACAAAAATAAGCCGATGTTTTTAAATAGGTATTTATTTAAATTATTTTAATTAGTATTAGTGGTAGCTGGTAGACTAGAACGACTAGGTAGTGGATAATAAGCTAAATAATAAATATGGTTATTACTAAACAGTAACCAAAATTGTTATTTTCATATTTTAAACTTTATTAACTAATTCAGTATTTTTCGTTTTAAGCTATATGATTAATGGATTATTAGGCTTCATTTTCAAACCAATTTAACAGTAAATAAAGTAAGTAAACTATAATATTGTATACATAACTACGTCCTGTATATTGTATATTAATAACCATATAGATGATTAAAAATTAACATAATAAAATATAAAAAGCAGGTAAGTAGATCTGCTGTGCAGTAGTGGGTTATTTTAATGGATGGTATTAAACTTGAATTCAATCCTAAAATAACATTGTATACGAAAAAAGATTCTGAGCGGAGACGGTTTACAAGTCTAGTATATTTTATACGAAGTATATTAATTATATTGATATTATTAAAAAAAAAAAAAAAATGTAGGTACCTATAAAATAAATTCCAAATTAATCAAATCAAAATCATTTTGTACCCTACTCACTCATATCATTTTTAGTAAATACAATTTATTATTATAAAGTATTAATATAAGTCATTAACTATTAATATTATAATATGGAATATACCAAGAAATTTCAAGTACCGACGAATAATATTTTTAACAACTGCAGAATTTGGAAATTTTCAATTAAACTTTTTTTATCATATATGACGTATATAATCATTTAAAGTTTAAATTTTGACAAAATATATTTAATTGAAAATTTACAAATTCTTTAGTTGTTAAATATATATATACACACACACACACACACACACACATATATGTATATATATATATATATATCTAACGTTTAAATTGTATAGCTGAGGATTGAAAATTTAAAACAAGGTTCCACGTAAGTATTTAATTCTGTAACAATAAAATCAAAAAACTATACATGCACAGTTTTTTTAAGTTTAAATTTGGATGAAATTACATATTAAATGATCTTGAATAATAATTTAGGTTATATTGTTGTAATTTTGAGGAGGAATTTTAAAATTCCAAAAAGTTCTCAGAAACACCGAGAAACACAAACAATTTTACGAAAAACGGGAAGTTTTACGCAATATAAATTTTTGAGAAAATCGATTTTAGATATTGTTGTAACTTTAGAACAAATAACCGTAAACACATACAATTTTCAGTGAATGTTTATACTGTATATATTTTCTATACATGATAAAATGTTCAAATCTTCAGGAAGTTATTTATAGACATTTCAAATTTTTGAACTTTTTTATAAATTACAATAATATTTTATATGTTGGGTAAAAAAGCTTCAAAGTGAAATGCAAGGGTCCTTATATATTGTCACAACGGTAGTTAAAAAAAAATTAAAATTACATAGTCACCATTTTTTTTACTAAGCATTGAAAGTAATTCGAATTTTGATTAAATACGTATTAACCACGAAAATTAGCAACTTATTTTGAGTTAAAAATTCATAAAAATTTATCTTTTTAAATCTAAGATTTGAAAATTCAATACAAGATTTTTCATGAGTTTGTCTATTTTTATCAAATACTAGCTGAAACCGTGCACTACGTAGTCCGTTAAAAATCCTACCTCTTATATGTCTCAAACTGTCTATTAAATTCGTTTGATCGTTTCTGTGATTAAGCTAGCAGTATATTTTTATATAGATAAATAAAGGTTAAAATATACTAAGTAATAACCTTACAATGATATACAGTTTAATTTATCATTATGTAATTTTATTCGTTTTATCGATAAAAGTCTGACAATTCAAATATTCGATTGAATGATATTTAGGGTCTATAACTTTTTAACTTCTGCCCATAGGTTTCTAGTTGTATACCAAATTTCATCGCAAATAGGTTCAGCCGTTTAGGAATGCACAATAAGGACAAACAGACAGATATACATTTTTATATATATTTCTAAAGCTCGCATTACCATTTTCTTTCGTGCTTGAGGCGTACAACTATCGATCAGCGGTTGATCTTTTTTTTGGAAACATAACTGTTTAGAAATGGCGTTATTATATAACAAAATTATAAAAAACACATTTAACAGATAGAATTTTTTACGGACTTCGAGTCTACGAAGAACACAGTTAACAATAATTCAGGGATATATGTTATAATAATAAGAAGCAACCATTTATATATAAACAAAAATACCATTCGTAAATTTCAAAATGTCTGTTTGGCCATCTCCCGAGATTGGGCCTATCACTTTTTAACTTATCTATCTTCTGCCCATATGTCTGTGTGTCTGTTTGTCCTTTATGCATTCCTAAACGGCTGGACCGATTGTAACGAAATTTGGTACAGAGATGTCTAATATATCTCTGTACCAAATTTCGTCACAATCGGTCCAGCCGTTTAGGAATGCATAAAAGACAAACGGACACACAGACAGACAAACAGAAATCCATTTATATATATATAGAAAAAAGTCTACCGGAAAGTCAAATTAAATTTTTGTCAACATTTGAATTACAACATTGGAACTCAATTTCTCTTGTACCGATATTCTTTTCTTTTTTTTGTTATTCAACAAAGAATAACTGAAAAAACTTAAAATTTTCACCAAATGTTTGTTTTATAAATTTCAGAACTTGATAAAATTTTCAAAAATTTTCAAAATATTTCATCAATTTTTAAGTTATTCATAGACATTTGAAATCTTCCATTTTTGATTTGTTTTTATTCTATAAATGTCGATAGAGTTTTATACATTGGGTCATAAAACTTTAAAATTGAATACAAGGTTCAACAAATTCTTTAGTAGTTAAAAGCTTATAAAATTCTAACTTGCATAGCTAAGGATTGAAAATTTAAAACAAGGTTCCACGTAAGTTATTCATTTTGCTGCAATAAAATCTAAAAAGTAAAAACTATACAAACACAGTGTTTTTTTATAATTATTTTCAAATTTGAATGAAATTAGACATTAAATGATCACGAATAACAATTTTAGTTATATTGATGTAATTTTAAAAATATTATTCGTGGGTATACTTAAATTTCTAGAGTATATTTTTATTTTAATATCAATAGTTACTGTCGTTAATGACTTATATTAATACATAACAGGCAATTATAAATATCTTCCTCACAGGTGCGAAACATGCAACCGTGAACTCAACTCAGTATTATCCACATATTCCTAGAATGCTCCATTTACCATAACGCCAGAACAAAAGCAAACATAAACACCATCTCACTCAAAGACGCACTCGGACCAGGACTAGTAAAAACCATAACAAATTTCATCAAGTTGGCCAATCTCACAACGAACATAAAGACAACCGATCAACGACGCCACATTATATAACAATGAATATGTAAATTATAATTTTCAATTTTCAATGTAAAAAAATCAAATTTCTTTTAACTAACTTTTAACTAACCACTTACAAATTGCCTTAAATAAATAAAAAAATAAATATCTACCTATAATAGTCAATGACTAAAGGCTAATAAAAAAAAAAAAATAAAAATAAAAATAAATAAATAAATATCTATTAGGAATGACTGAGTGAGTCAGGTAAATAATGAATCTGATTTGATTAATTCGAAATTTATTTTATAGGTAACTACATTTTTTTTTTTTTTTTTTTTTTGAAAAAATAATATAATAATTAATATGGTATAACATATCCTGGAGGCTAGACTGACAAACTGTCTCCACTCAGAATCGCTTTTTGTATACAATGATATTATATCATTCAATTCAGACTTAATACCATCCATTGATCCATTACAGTAACCCAATTGTAAACCTACTGTAAAGCAGAGCGACATCCACTTATCAACTTTTTTTTATCTCGGGTGTTTTTGAAAACTACAGGAAAATTAAAAATTTAACCTCTACAATGAGCCAACTAGATCACTTTCCGATTGGAAAAGCTACTGAAGTTGAAAACCGAAACCGAAGCATTATTTCGACAACTTAACCTTTACATAAACACAAAATAAAACACATACACAACATTGTAAAATCAATAAATACATCACTCCGCTCAGAATCTAAAATAATGGAAAATGGTTCAATTTAATTGGAGAAGAACTTTATATTTTTTTATTAATAATTATTAACAATTATAATTAATAATATATTTTAAAAATGTCTACAAATATTTACAATAAAGAATTTTTTCAATTTTTAGTGATTTCAAAGCTCTATGTTGTTTGAGTTAATTTTATACAAATGGAAGTTTCGGTTTTTATATTATGTTATATTTATTAATACATTAATTATGGTAAGTATGAAATTGTAAGTCTTTTGTTAAAGTAGGTATTTTTGTTTTTTATGAATTTTGAGAAAATTTTAAAAACATAAAAAATTTTTAATTGTAAAAAAACACATCTTGGTATAAAACCAATCAGCACAACATTCACTTAAGTGATTTATGTTATCAACATTGTATAAAATGTTAATTTATAACATACATAAGCAACTATATTTATACCTACATATTATTTTCATTCAATTAGGAACATATAGGTTTGTATAACTTTTGAAGAAATATTCAAATAATAGGTACATCAAGGGGTGAGCTACAATAATATACAAATAATAAACTCACGTTCAAACAATGTGTGATTATAAGCAACTGGCAACATTTGTACTTCGCACTACCTTTCACTAGGATATGAACCAAACACTAATTAATTCTTATCAATGTTCATTTATGCTGATGAAGTTATATTACTACATATTATAAAATTAAAAACCGCATTCGAAACAACAATATTTTGAATAAAAGTCTATAATTTTCAATCTTCCATTGCATTTCAATGCAGTTTAACTAATATACATTAAATAACTATAGATTAACATGTATTAAGCTAACATAAATAGGCTTGCCAATCGTTTGTAACTATTACGATAAAACTAAAACAACGGGGAGATTCCAAAATGTTTCTAATAACATGACCTATTGACCACGTGTTTCCAAAGGTTATTTTAAAATGGCGTACTATATCTTACTTTCGTCTTATATCAGATTCCATTGGTAAAAACAACATTCTATAGTGTACTTTCAACATAGATAATATATCAATAAAAAATAAAAATATTTAATTGAAAATGTTAGCTTTAGCTATATAAATTTAATATTTTATAAATTTTTAAAATTAATTGTGGTTTTGTCAAAATTTGAACTTAAAATTATTAATAAAAAAAGTGGGCAAGTGGATATCCCTCAGCTGTAGAGTAGAGATGGAGAGTAGGTCATCATAATATATGCATTAAATTTGAATGCAATGATAGGTATCATAGTATACGAAAAACGATTCTGAACGGAGACGGTTTATTTGACAAGGATATATTATAGATTATTATTATTTATTAAAATATTTGACTTTCCGGTGGACATTTTTTTTTTTTTTTTTTTTTTTTGATAAAGGTAGACAAACTTATAAGGAATATTGAATTAAAGTTTCAAATTTTAGATATAAAAGGAAAATTTTTTATGAATTTCTAGGATAAAATAATTTACGAATTTTCGTGATTTTTACGTATGTTGTCAAAATTCAAACTTTGAATGCTAATAAAAAAAAAATGTAGCTATATATTTCTTTTATTTTTCAATTGCTATTGTAAAAATATGTTACGAGCCTTGTATTTAATTTTCAAATCTTAGATCTAAAAAGAAAAACTTTTATGAATTTCTATCTAAGATAATTTTCACGTATTTAATAAAAATTTAAACTTTAAATGCTTATAAAAAAAAAAATTGTGATTATATATTTCTTTAATTTTATTAGGTACACTTCAGTGGCGGTTTTTTTTTACATTATTTATCAATGTAAAATTTATCTTAATATATTAAGGTATACCTATTACCTAGATAATAATTTATTGTATTTTATTAAAATTGATATTTTGAACCACCTCTCCCCATGAAGTTAGATCAAAACCACCACTGGTACACTTTAAAACCATGTTATCAAATACTTTGATTTTTAAACCATTTGGAATTATTCTATAATGATACTTACTATATTGTTTATTTTGTTAATTTACTGCTATAACTATACGTAAAGTGTAACTAATAGTATCAGGACCTCTTGTTGCATGCTTCTGTATCACTTCATATCTTCCACCCTGAAGCAACCTTACAAATAATTCCGGTATTATTTAGCAATTTCTTTTCTTTCTTCTCGAGTAAATATTAAAATAATAAAATAAGTATAATATAGGTGCATACATTTAGAACAGACAGTAATTCACAGAAATAATGTATACCTAAACAATTTCGTAATAAAAATTTTATTTTATACAAAATTTACTTTTGTCGTATCCCGCAAGTCTAAATAGTCTGTTTATATTGAATATATTTTTAATATATCATACTGAATTGTTATTGACTAATCAATAATATTATTTTATTTTAAAGCATAGGTACCTATGCGCAATCGAAGATAAATATCAAGTTTCATACTTACTTTTTTTTCTAAGTCCATTATTTATTTTAGATAGAGAAAAGGAGTGTTCTAAAGGTTTCTCAAGTAGACATGTCACCTATCAATATATAGTAAATAGATATGATACTATTTATGTCTTGTATTGGTAATAAATACCAATACGCAATACTATATATATTTTAATAAGTTTTCAAAAGTCTTGTAGGCTTTTCGTATGATCCAGACAGGCCAACTGTTCTTAATTGTTTATTATGCTTACTCAAGCAGTTTAAATCGATAATATGTCAGCCTGTATAATGAAACTCATGTAAGGCAAGAAGAGTATGTTATAAGTTATAGGGTTATAGTTATTAAAATCACTGAACATTTTATTGACCTAAAATTATGTTTCATATAACACTAGGAAGCTGCATTCAAAATTTTATTTTGCTTATTTTATTATAACTGCATATTAAAGTGTAATGGAATGTATTAGAAAAATTAAGAAATTTTTTTAATTTTTTCTATAGATAATCTCGAATAAATTTGGGCAAATAAAAATTAATTTAATTTAAGTTTTTAATAAAAACGCTTGTATATAATTTTGAATCTCACGAAATGAATTACGAAATTGTACCCGGTGAATGACAGAACTGCGATAACACCTGGTTAAGAAATTAACTATTGTTGTCTGTCATAATACGATGTAGAGGTGAAGAAAATAATTAATTTTTTATAAATTAAAAAAAAAACAATCAATTTAATCAACATATCTAAAATACCTTTGTTCTAATAAATATAATTTATTATATATTTATCACAGAAAAAATGTATATTTGTATTTAGTATTATAATGGTTTCTACAACTATATTTCCGGGTTAATATTAGGGACAACATTTTTATTTAGTTGCATTTTCAAGTAAATATTTAGTTATAATAAATATGTCATAATGTCGTTATGACATATTTTAATTGTTACTCTAATATATTTCCAATAATGAACAACATTACTATACTTTTACTATACTTTAACTATACTTTTTTTAGCATTCTCAAGTGCATATTTCTTGATATAAAATAACAACAAGTGAATACATTTGCATTAATGCACACATATAATTTGATGTTATTAGGAACTAGAAGTCCTCAGCCCTAGTAAAAAGATATGTTATTTTTGAATTTAACAAAATAATGAATTAATTATATTGATCAATCTTAAAATGTATAAAATATTATAGTAATTTTATTTATACAGCATTTAAACTGAAAGACTATATATGTATAGTTGAAAACAGAATTTTAAGCATATCGACACTGAATTTCATTTGTGATTTGTTTATAGTTAAAATTATAATAATAAACATTACTTACAATTTATTGTTGTTATCTTTGTAGTTATATAGTGTACTCCAAATATAAATGCATAATCAATATTTACAAATTAACTTAAGTTACATTAAAAATACATTTTTTTAAATTAAACAAAAATACAAATTGGCCCCGGGATAATGTATGTAATGCTAACGGTCCACGAGTGACGAATACTTTTAAGGCGGAGTCACTGGTTATGATATTAAGTCGCGCAAAAAAATCAGTATACGCCGGCCGACTATATGCAATTTGCATACAAGAGAAGACCGGATCAACCGGTTCAATTGCGTGCATGAGGGGCTATCAAGAACATTTATACACCCCGAAGCAAACATCTTTCCCTAGTGTTGGTTAGTATAGGTAGGTGAAAAAAAAAGATTATATCACAGTCCGGACAAATTCTTGCTGTATCCGTGTAAAGTAACCCGAGGTGTCTAAATAACATGATTAATTAGTCGAAGTTTCTTTAACATCAGATTTTATTGTATTAAGTATCTTAGTGTTCAGATTCTTTACAAGAACAATAATGCTATGAACTATAATAAAGACCATAAAATGGTGGAATATGTTAACTTTAGTGATAATATATAAATATATTATGAATATGATGGTAAAAATGAAATACACAATAACGTGTTATTAAGTTATAAGCACTCATCTCAAAAAGTACTGACGTTTTTGAAAACAAATTATACGTTTTTTTAAGGATTTTACATTTTCTATTGAAACATACTTTTTTTCTGATTTTATGTTTAATAGTTAGTTAAAACATTATTATAATATACTTATTACTTATATTCAAATAACATTAAATATTAGGAACAAATTATAATTTCAAGTTTTTAAACATTTTGGACGTTATATTGTGCAGTTCATTAACTTATTAATATTATTATTATCGATATGCAGTATAATAGCTAGAAACATGCAAACAAAAAAAAGATAAATTTCATTTATCACTAATTAGCAATCGTAATATATTATAAAAACATTATTATTCATTTAAATATAATATATAATATTATTTTTATTTTTTACTTATCTGATATGAAAAAAAAATAATAATCGGCACGTTTCACTTCATTTTGCGATAAAAGATTTTGATGCAGTAGGATGAATGGATTCATTTTTCTGAGTTATTAACTGATTTTAAAATAAATAATTTTTGTTGAAGACTATAAATTGTAAATCGTACCACGAACAATTATATAATTATAATTGGTATTTAAATTTGAAAATTCGTATAATTTTGGCACCTAGAAACTAAATCACTGAAACTGAAAGTCTCATCTAAAATAAGTATATTTTGATTAGAAACATTCAATTATTGACTAGATCTTATATAAGTTAGAATACTTTTACAAGTCACTAATTTATATTTACCTAACTATTTAGCGTTGAAAATAAAATACATAGGATGTAGAGCGATATCATCGTAATAATTATGTATAATGAGTGGTGTTATGAATGGGTGAAGGCCGAAGGGTCCAGGGGACTTAAGCTCTCCATGAGCGAGATTTTATGTAGATATATACTATTTAGTATTTTAAGAATTAAGTAGGTATTAACTTAATGTTGGCGGATGTTACATAATCGTGAACAAATAACAATTGAACAATCACATTTAACACTTAACTTAAATGATACATTTTCATATCTCAAATTAATCATTTTTTTAAACAACAAAGATAACAACATTAAAAAAAAAGACGACTTACACTTTACTATACTTTAGCACTTATAATACACACAGGCTTAGGTCTAACACAATGTATTATATATAATCTTAGCACACAGGTATCTCTTTAATGTGTTCGCTCTATGACCAAAAATAGACTCGATGGGTAAACATTTACTAGTATAAATTTAAAAAAAAAATTATTGAAAATTAAATAATTATAGTATAATCTTTTATCATATCAAAATTAGTATAAAATATGTTTGAAAGCTAGGGGCTATTAATAGTTTTAATCATTGTACAAAACAATATAAATATCAGTTATCACTCAACAGTATGAATCTTCTTCTTCTTCTAGTCTTCATAACTCTCCAAGAGTTTTAGCTGCCATCACTAAATCATCCCTCTTATCAATTATCAGCCATAACTTATCTCATATATATAATATATATATATTTCAAAATTATGAGTCTATGTACGTAAATTAACAGTGACAAATTCGCGTACCTACATTTAGATACTTAAATGGAAAATTTAATATTTATCCACTTTCTAGGTTAACTAGACAAAGAAAACTATTTATTATATAAGCTTTAATATATTTATTTATAAACTTCTTATATTACGCTTTTCTCTCTCTATACATATAAACGTTAAAACTGTATGTGTATTCAATTACTATTTACTATACACAAAAATAACGTAATAATAATAATAATAATAATATACTATATTTCTATACAATACAATAAAGGAAATCACAATTTTGAAATACAATAATATTTAACTATAGCTTGTAATAGTAGAAGTATATTTAGATATTTGATATATTTTAAAGGACCAAAAGAGAACAAAATGTAATTTATCAAAATAATACAACATTCGAAAATTGAAAAATTGTCTTTTCGAGTATCAAATATGCTGAATTTCAAATCGATTAATGCGTGACTTGAAACTTCCGAGCACTCGTCTTGGCTCATTCTAACCAAAAGATGTAGCGATCACAAAAAAAAAATCGTTAAGATTAAATCAATAGGTACATTCATTGTTGATTGTTACTTGTTACTTTGAATCTAAAAATGAATTCAATAAAAAATTACTGTCAAACTGTTAGACTGAAATTACGACCAAAATATATCAGGAATAATTGAAAATAATATTAAATAAAATTCTGATACTTGAAAGCTGAGTGGAAAGGAAAATGTTTTTATGTTATACGCACGAACTACGAATGTGTTGAAAAAATTTAGACCTTATAGTTTTACCTTATCGTTTTTTTGAATGCAATTATTTCGCAAAAAAATTGTATAGTTTAAGTATTGTAAATGATATTTTTGAAATTATATAGATCTTGGTGGAAATTGCTCCACTTAGAATTGATTTTCACATGTAATCATTACTATTTATTGCTGTTTATTTTGTATTTATTTTATTTAATACTGTTTAAAAGGGGTACTAAATACTATATGTTTCTGTATAAATACCAGTTTCAGTATGATGTAAGTAAATTTTTTAGATTCTGTAAAACTTAAACTTTCTATTCCATTTGAACTTATTAAAGTATGATCTGTTATTGATAATGAACTGTGAATCTATTAAAAATAACTGTTGTTAAATTACACCTAGCTGAAGGTTGTAAAACGAAATTTTTTGCTGCATACTTAAATTTTTAAATTATAATATTAATATTGTTATTTTTATGTTTGATAACGAAAGAGTCGTTTTTAAAAAATAATCTTATCTTTTCCGCAGGCAAATAGAACATAAGGCGTTTGAGAACTATGCAAGTTTATAGGACTTAGATTAGTTAGATTTTGGTCAAAACGAATAACGATACTAAACTACTGTCTTAAAACAACATTAATGAGAGCACGTCCAATGTTATGCGAACACAAATATATAAACTACAACAGAATGCAGACCTAATTTTGATGTAACAAACCAATCGTGAATAGTTGAAAAAAAGTAAACTGATAAGTCTTATCAGTCGATTAGTCTAATCGAGTTGTAAAAATGGTATGTGCTCGGTGATCACCGCTTTTATCAGTCCCGGCGATTACGACCCACAAACAACTTACAATAACAAAAAAAACAACTAAATTAAAAAAAAATGCGTGTATGTGACTTACTCGATTTAATTACTACTGTAGTTCTACCATCTGCTGGTGTTTTTTCCGTTTCATTCGTATAACTGTATTAACCGTAATCCGTATTGACGACGCAACGAGTGACCGACGAACGGCGATGAGAAAACTACGTGGATTTCACACTCGCGAATCTCGCGCGCGTTCAAGATGATCAACAGGTGTTTTATTAGGCGGAGTCGTCTCGTTATCACACTATTAAAAGCGACATCGCCGGTACGCAGCAGCTAGACAAAACTATTTTTTTTTATCCGGGCGCGGTACGGCGGACGTTAAACTATAGGGCGCCAGGCCAAAGGGCCCAAGGCAACGGACAAAATTGAGTTGGAAATGGATGGAAAAACATAAAATGAGATTTTTTCTGTAAATATTTTCACGGGTGTGTGACCGTTTGTTAGTGCGCGTGCGTGTGTCTGTTTTTAAATGTGCACGGGCGAGACACGGCGTACGCACACGGTACAAAACTCAAACAAGTAACAACACAACTGGTTACGACGTGAGTGATGTCACTATGACATCATGTCCGTGTAAACGCTTAACCTTAACCACTCTGCGCGAGCCGGTGACCTTGAACGGACGTATTAAAACCACCGGCAGACCGCCGCTCCGACATCCCGCCTATCGGCTAAGATTAAGCGGAAAAAAATAACACTTGTTTGTTATTTTATCTTGCCCCCTCCAACAGCGGAACGAGTTGTTGTAGTGGTTCGTCCGTCGACTCGGTAGCCGCTCGCGCGCATAATAATAATATTATATTGTTTATATATATACAATATATATGTACATACCTCTCACGTAGGTATGTTATTAATAAATAATAATAATAAATCTGGTAAGCACCAATCAACCACGTCTGATCGCCGACAAGTCCGACTCCGAGATTTTCTGCCTTGATTATTATTATTAGTTATTACCATTATATTCTTGTTTACAACTTACTGTCATTAGACTCCAGAGAGTGCCCTGCCGGCCACCGCCCATTTACCGATTGACGATTTGAATTATTATTATTTCGATACCCTTTGTTATCAGCAGCAATGAGAGGTCCCGTCACGGCATCCACGGTTGAATCCGTAGTTGTGTACTACATACTTACCTATGGCTTGTAGATAGAAGCCTATCTTTCCATCTACAGTCAGCCGTGGACCATGTTAGTTTATGGATCCGTCCCGTAAAAAGTTTATTATCTGTGTAGTAAAAATAATTAATCTGTTATCAGTACTTACTTGATGTTGCGAACGGTTTTACCACAAAACCACTGATAACGGTTTATCACGCCGCCTCTTGGCCATAGATAATAAAGATAATTCCACGGTTTAAGATATACAGGTTAGCTATCGGCTATCTAAATTGTATTGATAGCTGCGGTCAGAACTCGTCACGGGTTTAGCGCATAATTTCACCACATCTGTAGAGCGCTAGTAGTAAGTAGGGTCATATAGCATGTTAGGGAACTCAGAACTACCTATATTATTATTCGATAATTCAATATTGTGATTGTGATTTTCTATTTCTTTTCTAATTTCTGATTGAGATTTGCGAATTATTGCGATTGCCTTTAAGTAATTATTATGCTCCCTTGATGCAGAATATTCTAATTTTATTTTGCATTTTTAGCTGTAGATACAACTTTTAAATTATTTAGGTCATTTTTCAACATTTTTAAGTCATTTTTTTTATATTTTATGTCATTTTTTGTAGTTTATGTACAATGTGGGGGCATTTTTCTCAAATTTTAGGTTTGAAAGAAAATTTGTATAACATTAAAAAAAAAATAATTTTAATATTATTATTGTGGGGGTTTTTGGTGTTATACATTCTTCAGGGACGGCGCCAAGGGGTGGCGAGGGGGGGCGATTGCCCACCCAGGATAAGTTCTCGCCCTGCTCTCGCCCCCCCAGATATTTTAACTCTTATTAACTGGTGTGTGACCATGGAGCACTAGACAAAGCTAGTTCCCCAACTATTATAACATAAACGTTTTTGAACACAAGTAATATTCTGTGATTTCGAATAACCAGACCATGGCCACCAGATTTTCTCATAATTTTTAATCGATGATTATTATACAATCACTGTAACGCTATACTTTATAGTTAATACAGTTTACGAATGTATTTATTTTTGATAGACGTATTATTTCGTAATCGTAATAAGATGACTATCTTCATTGTTCACTCTACTTTATCGATAAAAGTGGCACGATTCAAAATGTTAGGTTACTATTAGGTATGTAATAAATTTATGTTATATTTAAAAATGCACTTATACAGTATTACTGTGTTCACTGATACATAAATCATTACTTAACATTTTTTTTATTGTTATTGAAATAAATAAAATTGTTGAATATGCATTATGCCCCTTCAAAAAATTAACTTGCCCTTTACCGCCCCCCTAGAAAAAAAATTCTGGCGCCGTGCCTGACATTCTTTATTTATATTTTACTTTTTAATTTATTTTCAATAATTTTAAATAATGCATAAAATGTAAATGTATAGGTACTATTGTTTATTAATATTATAATTCATATTTTAAAATACTATTATACCCATATCTCTAATAAAAATTATTATTTATAAATACATTTTTTTCACTTATTATGTTTTTTTAGGCATTTTTAAGTTTTTTTTTAGGTCATCTACATCCTAACTATATTGATAATGTATTTCTTTTAATTTTTGTGGTCCAATATTTTATCATAGTGAATAATGCCACGTTCGTGCTGCGTTGTTGGATGCCAAACTGGATATAAGTCCAACTCTAATAAAATTGTATCTACTTTCTCTTTTCCAAAAAATGAAAGTTTGAGGCAAAAATGGATAAATGTGATACCCCGAAAGGATCTTATTGTTACCAAAAATTCAGCAGTATGTGCTAACCACTTTACTGAAGATCAAATTATTACAAAATGGACTTCAGGGGTTGGCGACAATAAAGTGTGTTTTAATATATATAATAATTGTTTTAATCATTATTTATGAATTTGTGATCGTTATTCGGTACATAAAAAATTACAATATCTTAATGTAGGTAGGTAATTGGCTGGGCTGAAGGTTATTTAAAAAGTTTTGAAGATGATTGGATATGTTTTTAAACCATCTTTTAATAATATATAATATTATATCGACATAATAGATATCTGAATAAATATATTTAAATTTATATTATATTTATTTAGATATTAAATGTATGATCATTAATTCATTAAATTCTATCATGTAGGATACACTAGTACACTACCTATTATAAGTAAAATATAGCCCTACTTACTACTAGCGCTTTACGCGTGTGGTGAAAATATGAACAACTGAACCGTTACACAATCAGACCGTATAGCGGGCCGGCGATAGCTAACCTGTATATCTTAAACCGTGGATAATTCTTTATTATCTATGCTCTTGGCACGGGATATTATTTTCTACGAGAACGAGACGAGTGCCCGAGTATTACCTGATTATGGTAATTGGTAAGTGAGCATAGAAAAAAAATTATCTTAGTATAAGTACGATTCGACATCAACGTTCTACCTACTGCAGCTGTTCCGTGGTTCTTCAGAATATGGCTTGCTAATACGATGCGTAAATACATAACCAGACAACGGAGCCTGTCCTGGACAAAAATTATTATAGCTTCTGCAATTGGAGTGTTAGGCGGAGTGTACGTTTGGAAGCCATTTTTCGAATCGTTGGATACTGAACGTCCCAAGAAAATTAAGGTTTGTCGTTTTCGAAACGTTGTTCATTAGCCGCCACTGTATTCGCATGCGGTCTGTTACATAAAAACAGAAATTTATTTTGTATGAAATTTTAAATATACCAATTAATCACTCTCTCACGTTTAATAATATGATAGTTTTTTTCCGTCTAGTTATCAAATTGGTGGTCATGATGTCTGTTGGTTTTCTCTTTTTTGCTTTCCACTTATTTGGATTGAAGTGTTTATTTTGGGTACTTGTTTGTTAACGCCACGCTATAAATTAAATATATTTTACAAAATCTTACTGAAAACATTTCTTGAACCCAGTAGTATATGAAAGAGATAATTGTATGTGTTTGTAGTCTAGAACCAGTTAGCCAATTATTAACTCTTAAGCTCTTTCTTCCGGAAACTTATTTTCTGACACAGTCATCACAATCTCTTAACACATGATATGGGCGATTTTAGCACATTTAAATAAATTTAATTACATTATTATTTTGTAAAAATGTAATTCCAGTATCATTGTTGAAAACAACTGTAAGTAATCCATTAATGTTCGATAGGTTAGGTTAAAAAACTGTATGAACAATAATGAAACACTAATACAACTATACGCTGAGACCATAATAAACAAGAGTGGCGAGAAGATACATTTTATATGATGTACTAGGGGGGTGATAACAAACAAGTACCTTATTTTGTATTTTTGTGTATGTTCAACTGTCCATTATTTAATTGTTTGTTTTTATACATTTTTTTCCAGGAAGAATGAATAAGAACGCAAAAACTGTGCAACCTGGTGGTTTACTCACTGGTAACTTCAACAAAATTTTAGCATTTGTTGGTTTGGGTTGGTTTGCATCCATGGTGATTGTTAGATACATAATAAAACCATATAAAGTAGAATCGAAGATGAAAGAAAATGAAATGCTTATGAATTTTCTTTATGATGAACAAAAAAAACAAGCAAATAAAGAAAGCGAATTTGATGAATGAAAACTATTAATATTATCATTGGTTCATCCTTTTTGATATTTTGTTGAATAGTGAATACATTTAGTTGAATAATTTTGTTTATTAATATACATTAAATATTACAATTTAGAATTAAATGGTATATTATGAACTATGTAATTGCTTGAAATAAAAATAAATATAATTATTTTTTTTTAATAAATAAATGATTTCATATTGATAAAACTTAAGTTTGTATTATTCATGATACAACTAATGTACATAAAAAATGTTATGTTATAAATTTTATATCAAACATTATTTAATAATATTTCTCTATAGATAAATTGATGTTATTCGTTAAATCGATAAACTTTACTGAAATGTCTAAATGGTATTTATTTACTGGTATTACTATTACAAGATGAATTTCATATTTGTTGATTAATAAATGTGCTCTTATACTATGTATTCTTTTAAACAATAAGTCTAAAACTTAACTTATTAATGCTTTAACATTTAAATTGTAAGCTTAATTATGTTTACATTGAAAAATCCTAGAATTTACCTGTATAATTTTTAAACAAAATTAAATGTTCAATTTGGAGCAGTGCCAAAAGGTTTTTTTTTTTTGGTAGGGGTTATCTTTTATGGCCTAACATTTTGAATGATAGGTACTAAAAATGTTGTCGTTGGTATATCAATAAATACCAAATAAATATATTATCATAGAATAGATTAAATATTAACAATTTATTATATTCATGTTTTTTAATTAATGTTCAAATAACACCATACAGGACTATCAGAAATCAGCCTTGTCTAGCTTGGTCACTTTAGTTACTCAGTTTGATGGTTAATAATAATTACTAATTCCTTGCTAATGAATTACTTTTTATGTTAATAATATTGTGTTTATACATTATTATTTGTCAAGTGTTAAATGTTTAATGTTAAATCATTGTGATAACAATAATTTAATAGGTATTTAATTAATTTAAAAGCAATGGTAAATCTATTGGCCATTGTATTTGATAAAACAATAACAAAAGGGCTCTGATACAATAATTTGAAACCATTTAATACTTTTGGTAAGACATTTGTTAGTACCTACTTTGGAAAGTAGGAATCTTAAAAATACATGTTCCTAGTATTGCATTGAATTTAGAACTGCTCACCTATACAATAAAACATTTTTTGTACAATACTCAATTATTTATACAAAACCTTCAAAATTTTAATAGAAATATGCTAAGTGTAGGACAAGCAGGTTTTTTATTGCAAAATAATTGTATAAAAAGCAATAACGTATTTTCAATAAATATGGAGTATGGGCTGTTGATTAAAAAATTACCCCGAAACATATTTTTCTATGTATAAATTTATTTAGTAGGTACATTTTTTTCTTTCTTTATTTTATTAGCTTCTAGTATAAATTATTATACATATATCTTATAAGTACATTATATTATTAAAGTAATAAAATACAATATTTAAGTACCATGGTACTTTAAATTTATAACTAGAAAAATTCGTTAGTTAGTTATAATGTTAAGTAATATGCTCAATAAAGAATTTAAAAATAAAAATGATGTTTATAAAAACAAGGCAAATTAATAAATATTGTATTTAGCATTAAAAGAACGTGATACTCGCATGTATTGTCTCCGTCTTACAAGTAAATAATATAGAAAATTTTACGCTCAACAGATCACACTTTGCTCCGTTAGTTTAAAAATTAGAGTAAATTGACCCCTCATAAAATTTAAAGGTAAGAATATTATTTAGACGATATCGTGGGCTTTTACTTTATTTTAATTTTTAAGCGAGTTATAGGTGTTTTACTGTTTTAAGATGTACAAAAAATGTACTAACTTTTTAACTAACGGAGCAAAGCGTGATCTGCTGAGCGTAAAAATTTGCTATATTATGCACTTGGAAGACGGAGACAACACATGCAGGTACCACGTGCTCTTTATATAGGGGTGATCATAGATAATATTACATAATAATGTAATATTTAATTAAAATTATTATTGAATTTTTAATTTATATAATTAGTAGCGCCATCTATACAATTATATCTGCTACGTTCGGCTTGTTTGTCAGCCTCTGACCAGAAAGTGTTATTTCTTTAAATTACTGCTAGACGCTAGCTAATACTTCAGGACTGTCTCTACTTTACACTCAATTAAAAATTTTTATTAAAATTATTTTCATTCAGTTGAGTACTTATAACTCTGGCCGATTTTAACTGGAAGTAGAATAGCTCAAAACTGGAAAATTTTGATCAATAATCTCTTGTTAATTATTTTTTTTGTTAGATCGAAAATAATAAAATACCGATCTACTACAACCACGTTCGTAAATACATAAATCCATTAAAGGTGGGGCTTATCCGCTTATGAGGGCTTAGCCCACTCTGTGTCTTCTTATGCTTTCCTTAAAATATGTTATATCATTTTAATAATCAACCATTTAAGTAATCAATATATGTGTATATAATGTGTAATTATGTGTATATAAAAATGCATTGTTAAACATACTCCTAGACTCAAAGAATACTCCATTTTTATAACTTTTACTCAATCAATCAAGTTATTTACGATTAATAATAGAATTTATTAAACTTTATATTGGGAAAAATATACATAATAGATATTATTTATTTGTATTAACCTTTATTAAATTTTTACAAACTAATTCTGATGAATCAATACAGATTAATTTGCATTTAATCTGTGATTGTTTTTAATTGTATATTTGTATCATGGATAAAATTGTGTGTATGAAGTGTGTTGAAGACGAATTTCCCGCTCTTTTTGTTTTTGAAACCTTTTATGCTCAAGCCCTAAGCATTTGATATATTATATATATATTTACGAATACGACTATAGGTCTTATCAATTATACTTCAACCCTTAGTGATTAAAGTTGAAAGTTTTAAAAAATTTTAACAACTAAATAATTTGTAAATTTTCAATTTAATAAATTTTATCAACATTTGAACACCAAAAAAAAAAACATGTATTTTTAATATTTTCTAACTGCTATTATATAAACGAATGGGGAATCTTGAATTCAATTTTCAAGCTTCTTCTAGTTCTTCACTCAACGAATAAATTTGTATTAAAATTAATAGAAAAAAAAACTAAAAAAATTTTTAATTTCAATAAATGCTATATATAACTTAAAAAGATTTGTAATATCTTGAAAATGTTATACTAGTATAGAAAATGCCAATATAAACATTCAGACAAAATTCAGTGAAAATTTTATGAACCTATTTACGGTAATTTATTTTAATATTACACCAATAACAAACATCAGTTTTGTCAAAAACCGATTTTGCGTAATAATTCCTGTTTTTCCTTAGTTTTTTTCATTTTTCTAGGGCTCCCGAGGCTTTTGAAAACTATTGGGAATTTTAAATTTTGACCTCCCCAATGCAGTTATGCACCAACTAGATTCACTTTCTCACCGAAAAAGCTACTAAAATTGAAGATCGGAGCATTATTTCGACAATTTATTGAGTAGTGTGTATGTAAATAAATAAATAAATAAACTCACGTCATTGTAAAATCAATGCAATGCATTCATCGCTCCGCTTAAAATCTAAAATTTAAACTTGTTTAATATTCATAATCATAATCATAAAAATGTAAGTGTCAATCGTGCATATATAGGAGGAAATCAAGTACGATTATCCTAGAATATGCTTTTAGCCCCCCCCCCCAAAAAAAAAAAAAAAAACAAAAAAGAAAAACAAAGAATACAACTATTCAATTGCCTGGAATCGAAGCCCCCTGATCACATTGATGGATTAATGTTAACAATGCTAACTCCCCTCGAAGTTTTAATGGATTTCTGCTTATTATCTCATAACAATGCAACCATGAGTGATATTATTGTCATTAGGAATTTTGAATGATTTAATGATTGTATATGGAGTATGGACTATGGGCCATTTTTACGTTGGTCTAACATATTATATTGTCGTTTGTGGTCCGCTTATCGTATATGTAGTATGTATATGGGTATCTGAAAGTCCGAAACTCCGAACTTTAAATTCGCTATATTTATTTTGGTTCCGACATTACCTATACAGGTTATTTTCGGGTTCAGTTGGACAGCCCCAAACGAAAACTCTGGTTTGCCGGTCTCGACGATCATTAAATCGTTATTTATTATATTCCTATGACATTTCGTGTTTCGTGCCTCGTGCCATACTGATTACTGACATTCGTGCTTTCGTATGTATACTAATTTCCGGTATTCACTATTCAGTGATTTCACTGTTCATTCACCGTCTCGCACTCTCGCCAGTCCGCAGTCGTCACACAACATACTTTGTAGTCACTAGTTGGTACCTTCTGGCTTCTCCACTCTGCAGACAGTTCTCGCATTCTCGTCTCGAACGCCCAACGAACATAATATTGGCATATCATAACATAAAGACGAATTTTGTATTTTTTGACATCATCCCCGTTCGTCGTTGATAGTAAACATGGTAAGATTTATTTTTAAACTTAAACAGTTATTATAGTACTTATTATTCAGTGGCCATATAATTATATTATGAAATAACTGTAAGTGATCAATGAATATAACATGTTAGTTCCGTGCAATTAATCGTTGATTAATAAATTTATTTACCTCGTAATATCCGATAGTTAGATTAACATTCTTAATATTATTATTACTTGAACATTTGAAACTCGAATGCATTGGATATTTAGGATTTTAATTTTCAAATTTGAAAGTATTTCATGAATACTCTAGTTGTACCGATTTGTAGTGGAAATATACGGCATGCATATTTTGGCTATTTTAAATCACATTAATAGTCGCATAAATTATATTATACTATATTTATTTTTATTTTGTAAACTTACAATACAGTTTATTGATAAAAATTGATCTCTTCGAATTTCAATTGTCATCTTTACTAGGAATAATTTTTAAAATTATTGGAAAAACAAAAATTTGATTAAGCAATTAATTTAATTAAGAAATACAGTTATCTAATGAATATTATTATACTTAAATGCTTGATAATATTAAATTCAAAATAAAATGTTAAAAACACCCAATATCACAAACTAATATTTTTTTTTAATTATGTGATGAGATCCCATAATTTCTGACTTTCTGAGTATCTCCTATAGTTAATTAATGTTTACACATCTCTAATACTAATGTTAATTTTAATTAATATAATACCTATGAATTATGTTACAATCCAATAAATATAACGGAAATTGAGTGCGTCCCGTTTTGGAGTAAATAAATAAATAATTACGTTTATTTGAAAAAATCTTTATTTTCGTCTATAATGCCTCGTTTATGGTATTTCCGATTTACATCATCGTGATCATGTGCATTTTATCAGTTTCCCGGTTTTGATAAATAGCAATCAATAAAACTACAGATTATGACGTATAATAATATAATCTTTTATAGTTATTCAGGTAGTAAAACTTGTATAGGTTTCCAATTATTATGCTGTTATTAGATTTTGAATTTTGATTGATTTTTTTAATTGGAATTTGGAAAAGCTATTGCAGGTATTTATTGAGGGTGACCTGCATGTGTTTAGGCAGTCTGAATAGGACTCGCTCAATTTTGGTTATAGTCTTATAGAGTAAAAATACTTATTACCAAATTGAATTGTAGTCATATTTTCGAAGGCAACTGGCAAGTCGGTACGTTTTTTCCATAATTTCCAATATAATATTGTTCATTACATCGTTTAGAAATGGCGAAAATTTTAACATTTTTAAACGACCTTTAACTTTTCAAAATTAAAATATATTTTTTTTTAAAATGCAGTCTTACCCGCAGGTATATTATCACAATTTAATTTTGTAATTAAATATGTATTTTCACTCCAGAATCAAAATTGAGCGAAATCTACTCGGACTGCGTAAACACGTTTAGTCGTACGTGTGTAAGACGGAGAAAACACATGCGAGTATGGCGTCTTCTTAATTATTCTAATAATAGACTATCAGGTATGCCGTACATATATAGCTTATTGGTATTGGGTAGGTACTAGGTTTTCAATATTTAACATAACGATCACGAGGTTGTATGAGCGTCGATGCGTTAAGACAATAATAGTCATCTAAACTTATCGTTAATGAAATAACACAATTGTATATTTGGTTAATATAGATAACAATAACAAAAATAGTATTAATCAGTAATTTTAAAGACATATCCTCTTAATCACAAAATTTCCAGTTAGGTACCAATATTATATTATTAGGTATACATAAATCAATTATGTAACCAGTAACCACCATCATCGCTCAATATACATAAATCATTTACCTATCATACTATATAAATGTGTAGTAATCTATTCTGATACAAATTAATAACATAATGGCTTTTAAAATAGAAGAATAAAAATATATTAAATATGCTTACATACACTAACACTATACACAACTCATATTTAAATAATATAAATTATTTTATAATATTCAGTATAAAATATAGATTTACCCATATTTTATTAAGGGATTTAAATGTACATAAGACAATAGGCCACTATGATCTCAAAGGTGATGAAAGTGTTTATATTTTACAATTCTGAAATCTCAAGTTTTAATTTTATTTAAATAACTGGTGAATTTCAAACTGCATTACACCTAAAAAAAATATAGTACTGAGTTCTAACTATAGAAGAAAACGGTGGTTCTAGAAACCTAGAGCCATAATCTTCAGTCACTGTATAAAGTTTTTCTGTACAAAAATATTTCAAATCTGTTGAAGTGAAACACTAAAATCAACAACTCAATACTCTTGCTTAAAATTAAAAAAATAAAATAAATAAACAGGTAATAATCTTCACTCTTCAACAAGTAAATTTTGTTTGTTTTTAGATTTCTTAAGTAATAATCAATGAAAATAGTTAAATAGTCAATTAATCAAATGATTCTAACAAGTCTTTTAATTTTAGCGTGAATGTATCTCTGTGCACGTTGGTCAAGCAGGAGTTCAAATTGGTAATGCTTGCTGGGAACTGTATTGCTTAGAACATGGAATTCAACCTGATGGTCAAATGCCATCTGATAAAGCAAATGGTGATGACAGTTTCAATACTTTTTTTAGTGAAACTGGTTATGGTAAACATGTTCCAAGAGCTGTGTTTGTTGACTTGGAACCCACTGTTGTTGGTAATATATATTTTGTGACATAATAGTTTAATATAAACATGATTTGAATCTAAATAACTATCAATATTTTATAGATGAAGTACGCACAGGCACGTACAAACAACTTTTTCATCCTGAACAATTGATAACAGGCAAGGAAGATGCAGCCAACAATTATGCTCGTGGTCATTATACCATTGGCAAGGAAATTGTTGATGTTGTGTTGGATCGTATTCGAAAACTTGCCGATCAATGTACTGGTCTCCAAGGGTTCTTGATATTTCATTCATTTGGTGGAGGAACTGGTTCTGGTTTCGCATCATTACTGATGGAACGTTTAAGTGTTGATTACGGTAAAAAAAGTAAACTTGAATTTGCCATTTATCCTGCACCACAAGTGAGCATTTTAGAAATAATCATGCACATTGATTATTATTTATTACCTTAACCCTGTATTATAGGTGTCAACAGCAGTGGTTGAACCATACAATTCTATTTTAACTACTCATACAACTCTCGAACATTCCGATTGTGCTTTTATGGTGGATAATGAAGCAATATATGATATTTGTCGTCGGAATTTGGATATTGAACGTCCTTCTTACACCAATTTGAACCGTCTCATTGGACAGATAGTGTCATCTATCACGGCTTCATTACGATTTGATGGAGCGTTGAATGTTGATTTAACTGAATTCCAAACAAACTTGGTACCATATCCAAGAATTCATTTTCCTTTAGTTACCTATGCACCAGTTATATCAGCTGAAAAAGCTTACCATGAACAATTGTCTGTTGGTGAAATCACTAATGCTTGTTTTGAACCTGCTAATCAGATGGTCAAATGTGATCCTCGACATGGTAAATACATGGCGTGTTGTATGCTCTACAGAGGTGATGTTGTGCCCAAAGACGTAAATGCTGCAATTGCTGCAATAAAAACTAAACGTTCAATACAGTTTGTTGATTGGTGTCCAACTGGGTTTAAAGTAGGTATCAACTATCAACCGCCAACAGTAGTACCAGGAGGTGATTTAGCTAAAGTACAGCGGGCTGTTTGTATGTTGTCAAATACTACAGCTATTGCTGAAGCGTGGGCTCGTTTGGATCACAAGTTTGACTTGATGTATGCTAAAAGAGCTTTTGTTCACTGGTATGTCGGTGAAGGGATGGAAGAAGGAGAATTTTCTGAAGCCAGAGAAGATTTAGCAGCTTTGGAAAAAGATTATGAAGAAGTGGGCTTAGATTCTGTTGAAGGACAATTTGATGAAGGTGGTGAAGATTTTTAATTTAAAAAAAGAAATACTATTTAACTGTACTACTTGTGAATAATTACTGTATTAATAATTATTACTTAACATATAATTTATACAATTTTATTCCATTAAGCAATAATTATCAATACAAATAAATGTAATAAAATTATTTGGAAAAAACTGGCATTATATAAATATTTAAATAATGAGGTTATTTTATTTTTTTATTAATCATTAAATATATCTAAAAAGCATTATTTTAATTTTAAATGATAGCTACAATTTTTATTTAGATTGTTTTTAACCTTGTATCAAAAATAAATACCTATATAACTTATTTTACATGCATTATATATTTACATCTCATTGAGTATTGTTTATCTTTTTGCTATAGGTTAATTACTTAAATCTAAGTTAGGTAAACTGGCTGGAAATATCTGTAGGCCACTGACGTAAAACAAATAATAAGTATTATCAATTTTTGGTGTTTGGTATTTTCATGGTAGTAAATGCCTAAACAGTAGCTGCTATTAATCTAAACTAAATTTACTACTCACAGAGTCAATAGTCATTTTTAAGTATTAATATATACAGTATACATGGTTATTTTACATATTTAAATCACCTACAAAATATTGTTCACATTAAATACAATAAGTACTCAAAAATAGAAGTCATAAATAAATTTATTTCATGTAATAATTTTATATTCACAAAATAAAAGTCCTTTTTGATTTTTTTCTTGCTTTAATCACCACAATTATTTATTATGAAATAATGTAAAACATAAATATATTATGTTTTTGTTGTAATATAATATAAGCTAGGGGGGGGGCATTGCGATGACATCTGGTATGCCATGTGTACACTGTACAGTGTTACAAGCATAATATGCATAAATAGTGTTTGGATTTTGGGGGGGGGGCTGAAACTGTAGCTCAGATCAGGATACTGAATACTCTTATGATGCTTTTAAATTAAATGATGTGTATCGTGTAGTAAAATCATTTTTTTTTTTTTGGGAGGGGGAGGGGGCCATAAAAATTCTTAGGGGGCTAAGCCCGCTAGTCCCCCCTATGGTTACAAGTCATTAAATTATATAATAGTAATATATATAACATATTAATATACAGTATGTTAAGTTGACTTTTGCTAAGAACATGTAAAGTACATACTATAAATTATAATATAATATACCTGCAATTATACTACCATACTAATATTTTATCATAATGTTATTCACTTATAATTATAATTCAGTATTGACGACTGTCGTATCATATAGTTATCTCCTGTCAGTAAAATAATGGAGATAGCTATATTTCTGTGCCATTTATTGACAAAATTATTTAAAAATTTTCATTAGATCATCATTGTTCACACATACTCTAATTTAATTTTAAATTATCCATTTTACAATATAAGTCTTTTAAAAAGATATCCATGATAAATCGTTAGGTGCTCCGAAAGCACTATTCAATACAAGTTGTAATAAACTAGTACCTAGTAAACAAATTTATTATGAGGAAGCTTATATTACATTTACAAGATTTTTTACAGAAAATATTTTAAATTATAGCTATTTGAAATTAACTTAGAAAATTTAAAATTTAAAATACAATGTATATCCACATTATATAAATAAAATTATTATATTTGAAATTGATTATTAATTTCACGCTCAGTAGTATTCGGAAAAATGTTTTAGTTAAAATTTTAGAAACTAGTTGGTAAAACCGCTACGGTAAATTTGATGTATTCACTGTATATTTTTATGTTAAGTAGAAGTCACATTTATTTACTTTAAATGTTTTATTTAATGACTCATATAAATATTTAAACGCCATCTTAATCAATAATCAAATAATTAAAATAATACTGTAGGTAATTATTATTTTGTTTATTGTTATATCACATTTAATTATTTAAATGATCAAAAAACCTCTGGTATGAAAAGTTTTATTATAATATAATATATCTTTCGGGTGGTGCTGCTTAAGTGCTGAGTGCCTGCCCACAAATGTTAAATTCTGTTACTTTATATTATATTAATATTAACTATCAAATTTGCTCATTGTACATAAGTTGTATAGATAGTAAATTACTTAAATAAATATAAAATATACATATATATATATATATCTTTGGATTTATCTTATTGACGTATAAAATATACCTAATATAATCTATAATGATTGTCAAAGTCATTTCAGAAGACGCAGTCGATTAAAGATTCTAAAATTAACATTTCAATTAGCAAAGCAGATAATATGAACTATTTTTCATATATCCTAATTCATAATATTTTCAGACTTCGATTCAAATCTGATGGGTTCTCACGTCACGTCGGAGGGTATACACGTCGCGGATTACACCTAAGTCTGAAAGAGTCGATGTTTTGAGGTAAGTTTGTTTTGATATTCTTTTGGGTCTTAAATTTATATTTTAGACTTTAAATAAATATTTAATGTCATGAAAAATATGTTACCCAAGTATCGTTGAAGTATATTTTATTTCTGAGCGCGAAATGACTAAAAACGCGAGGTTGAATAACATAACCTAACCTAACGACAAGTCATTTTTCAAATTGCCGGGCGTAGAACAATAAATAATAATATATAGCCTATAGGCTATATAGCCTATATTATAGCCTATAGGTATTTGTTTGAACTTTGAAATAGATATTTTAGTTTAATTAATAGGAATAGGTACTCGTTATAACTGATAATTCCATAACTCATAAGTCACAATTTTAATTTGTAACTGGTAATTTGTTCCAAATCCAATGTTAGAAGTCATAGGAAACTATTAATTTATTATAAAATATATTTTATTATAATATTAAGTATATTATAGCTATTTATAAAATTATAACCTTTATTGTTCACCTGATATCTATATCGTTGTAACTTATAAAGTATCTTTTTATTCAAAGTGTCCTTGTCTCTGACTCTCTGTTAGTCATCATGCGACACCTATACCCAAATACTATTTATTATTCTACCATTATTTAGTTTGATACTTATTAAACCGAGTTGCGTAGCCAGCCATCCCTAAGGGATATAGGAATATAGGATATTAGGATGTATAAACCCCACCCCTCCATATATCATAACCCAGGTTACGGCACTATTACCTTCCCTGCTTAACTATAAAAAAAAAGAGTATCTATCTAAAACTGTTGGTCTGTTTATTTTTTTTATAAAAATGGTTACCCTAAGCTAAGGATGACTATCATCACTGGTTGTGAACTTTGAAATGATCAAGGTATTCGACATTGTAAACATAATAATGAAAAAATATGTTTAAATATTATCGCGAGGAAATGTAGAACCTGAATATATCGTCGTAATTTTTAACACAGTTTTAAAGCTGATGTGTAATTAATTGTTTTTCAAACAAACTTAATAATGTCAATCATAATTAAAAATGGGTCCTTTGATCATATTTGATTCATTAACTCTGATGTATACAGTAGTATTTAGTATATAATGCGAAAAAAAAAATCAAGAACTATATCACAAGCCAAATATTATATCATATTATTATCATACGTGATACGTATATAAAATGCAAACGTCCAGAATGGTTTGTTCATGTCTGGAGAGCAGACGGACCATAGGCGTAGTCAGAGGGTGTGCAGGGTACGCGGTGACACCCCCTAAATGCACAGACAATTTAGTGTGGAGACTGGAGTTCAAACGTCGTATGACATTGTATATAATTATATTATTGTGATAATGTGATGTAATATTATGAATATAATAAAATATAGTACCTATTAATTTTTTTTTTTTTATTTTTTTTTTTTGGAGGGAGAGGACAAAAATATTTGCACCCCCTAAACGTGAAGGTTGGTTTCGCCTATGAGACGGACAAGTAATGAAATAAGTGCTAGTTTATAAAATAAACCAAAATCGTCCGATAGAAAGGCCAGAGCCGTGCAAAGAGGGGGGGGGGGCAATTAGGGCAAGTGCCCCAGGGCGGCAAAAGTAGCAATATTTTATAGGGCGGCAAAAAAGATGGTACTTTTCCATTAGTTTATACTCCGAATTCGCCACGGTCACAAAAATTGAAATATCTACTATCTATTTTAAGATAAAATATTTTATCTATGAAAAATGTGTTGTAAAGGTAGACCAATTATCCGTGGCAGTACGGTACATTTGCAAAGATGGTTTACCTGTAGAGAGATTTATAGGGTTTCTTCCTTCAGTTGGTCACAAAGCAAAAGAAATGGAATTGGAACTAATGAAAATGCTTAAAAAAACTTGGACATTGATATGATAAATTGCAGAGGTCAGTCGTTTGATAACGCTAATAATATGTCGGGAATCTATAATGGCTTACAAGCACGGATTAAGCAAAAATCAAGTACAGCAGAATTTGTACCATGCTCAGCCCATTCTTTAAATTTAGTTGGGACATTTGCTGCAGAACTAACCAGCATGGGAAATACATTTTTTTTGAGAGCTCAAAACCTATATACTTTTTTTTCTGCGTCTACCTCGAGGTGGACAACTTTATCGAGTTAGATCAAATTCCTAATGCTCAACTTCTAAAAAACTTATGCCCTACTCGTTGGTCATCACGGTACTCTGTAAATCAATTAAAAATGGATACCTATGTCGGAATTCTCGCTGCTTTAGAAATAATACATAATGATTCAAATTTCAAATCAACGAAATGCAGTTAAACATGAAGCCAAATCAATTTACAATAAAATAATATCATTAGATTTTGTCTTTCTTTTAGTTGTTTGGACGCCTCTTTTTGAAAGATTTAACAATACTTCTAAAAGTCTTCAGTTAATTAATATTGATTTGTCGTGTGTAGTTTCTCTATATCATTCATTAGTATGTTATATTCAAGAGCAAAGAAAAAATTTTGAAATATTTTTAAGTGAAGCGATAAAAATAAGTGGCATAAATAAATTTTCTTGGGAGGAAACTAGAACTAAACGCAGAAATATATTTTTTGATGAAGAGCCTATGAATTTGGCATATTCATGAATCACTTGATGATATTGTATGTAAACTCATATTTATTTTTTACTTTTCATTAATAATTATTATAATTTAGTTCACTTCTAGGTAAGATAATAATAATAAATTATAATATTATGACCCCATTTTACATCTATAGGTACCTAATTGGTTGCAAAAGGTAAAAGTGCCTACACGACCTTTTGTGACAATTGAGGATATTCTTTTGAACTGCACTAAAATTCTACTAATGGCCACGGGCGTCCCCGGCATTTTTCCTAATAATTTTGAAAAAAAATACTTAAGCTTCCAGAAACCCCGAACCTGAAGTTTTTTCCGCGAAACACAGTTTAAGAAACGCTGCTCTTGAGTCTACACGCTCGTACTCGTATAGTCGTATGTATAAGTGTGGTATGTGGTCTCTGCATTATCTATGGATTTTCAAACTTGATATCATTATTGTTTTTTGATAGCACTATCACTAAAAGATTAAAATTATTCATTAATTCATTATTATAGTTAAGTTTGTTATTTAATAACGTTTTATTAAATTTTAAATATTTTTTTAAATATATATATATATATATATCATAGTATATACACATACAGTTAAATATATATTTTGAAAATGTTCCGAACAAATACTGCTTCTCTTCTATCGCATTCGTTATGCCATAAACATGTACAAATAATTCATGTACGAACAAAAAAAACTCATTGGGTTAGTTGTTAGTATTAATTAATATTCAAACATTATTATTATTATTTATTACCAAATAGTTACTAAATGAATATGATTAATTTTTTGTTATAATTTCTCTGTATTACACTATCTATATTTCAGTCTTCAATCAAGAAGAGAATCCATCCAAAAGATAAGGCTTTAGAACACTTTGATGATTTTTACGGTTCAGTTTATGGAAAAAGATGGAGATCAATACGTTTAGCACTGTTGTCACCACACAAATATATAGCTGTTGTTAATAATTTTGGTGATCCCGAAACAGTTTCTCAACAGTTGGAGGTAAT
This sequence comes from Diuraphis noxia, assembly GCF_037042655.1. NCBI lineage: Eukaryota > Metazoa > Arthropoda > Insecta > Hemiptera > Aphididae > Diuraphis > Diuraphis noxia. The sequence goes on along the minus strand of NW_028301712.1, from coordinate 39,930,358 downwards.
TATCTGTTATGGATAATTGTATTCAACCAAAAGTAATAGTGTTCTAATATATTGAATTTAACAATAAATATAAATATTTAGATAATACGTTGGGTGACAGTGTTTAGTACCTATAAAAAAAATTATAATCTCCTATCACTAATCATTATTAAGTACCAAATTTGCTTACAATACTAATTATATAGACTAGATAGTAAATTATTTTTAATAAAATACATACAAAGATATTTACTATTCTATTATTATAATTTTTATATATTTAAACCATATTTTCAGTGGTTTGGAGCGTTGAATGTAAGAAAAGTAGTTGAAGCACATTTGCTAAAAGCCAAAGAGTCTATCAATGAAAAAAATATTCAAGAATTAGATAAAAAATTAAAAAAACTTTTACTTACTGATGAAAATAAAAAGGATACAAAAAAAGAAAAGTAAATATAAAAGAATTGCAATCGATAGAAATTTTTTTTTTATATATACTTAACATTTTAAAGTGTAGAATATGTGGAAAAAGCATCACTTCATGAAAGCTTATTAGAAGCAGAACATGACGAAAGTAGAATAATTGACCCTGAAGCAAATTCTAATATTGGAGGATTATATCAATTTATACCAGCTACTGAGTTACATGGCAAAAGTGACTGGGTTCTAGAATCCCAACATTACCAATACTATGAAGAAAATTCAGATTTCCCTATTAATATATTAAAGGAAGAAACTCCTCTAAACATTCCACCTCACTTACAAGTATTTACATTTGATAGAGGTGATTTTACTCCATTTCCACATCCTAAAACTGGAGTTTCTAAAACCAGTGGTAAGATATGTATAAAGTGATCTATTCACCAGGCTTTATTCAATTTTTTAACAATTATTGTAATGAGTTTATTTATATATCTTTTTTAAATGTAATATTTTAAATAGGCACTTCAATTCAAAATCAAAGCATAATTATTCATATTACAAAAATTAACTTAGACAATTAGTATAGTCTACTAGCCTGGATCACATTGTATATTATTTAATAAACTGATATAAATTGTATGAAATAAATAAATAAACACAGTATATCGGTATATCAATTACATGAAATGTATTTGATTTAATTTTAGGTTATTACTTAATGGACGGAGGTTCAATTTTACCTGTATTTGCATTAGATTTAAAACTTGGTGACAGAGTATTAGATATGTGTTCAGCTCCAGGTGGTAAAGCATTAGCAACACTACAAACATTATTACCTGGTTAGTTATTATTTATTTTAACTTACATTTATCATTAAGTTATACAACATAATTATTGTTGTTCAATTTGTAATAAAAAAAATAATTTTAATGAGTTCTTATTGTACTTTGATTATATTTTAGAAACATTGGTATGTAATGATATTCAAGAATCCAGAATTAAAAAAATACATAATGTTATGTCTGAATATATTTCTGACTATCAAAGTTGGGGATCACGTTTAATGTTCACACAAATGAATGCACGAAGCATTAAAGAACCAGATGTATACAACAAAGTAATCATTTAAATAATACATTTTGTTATTTGTTATGAAAAAATATTGTTTTTAATCTTAGGTGAAGCACATATTGGTTTTACAATGCTATGTTTTAATGTTTTATCAAACTTTGTAGAAGAATTAAACAAGTTTAATATGTTTTTAGACAAATCATTTTTACTGTTGAGTAATCCAAAGTCTGCTAAGAATAATTTTTTTAATTCAAAGTAGGCCTGGTCTTTTATTCTAATTATTTGTTTATTTAATTCATTGATTATTTTTCAGATATTATAACTTGTAATAATTTATCACTAATAATTGAGTAAAATATGAAAAATGAACAAATATAAAATACATTAATCAAATAGCCCTAGGTTTCAAGTTTGTTTGACTTATAATTATTCTTAACTTAAACAATACACCCTTTAGACCTTAGTACACTCAACGTCTATACGTCTCATCAATACATTTTTATTTTGTAAATAATAGGATGTAAATTTGAATGTAGTAATTATTTTCATGAAGAAAATACACTAATATTCTTCTATTTATTTATTATAACAGATATTAGTAGATGTTCCATGTACAAACGATCGTCATAGTTTGGAAAATAATGAAAATAACATGTTCAAACCGACTCGTGCTAAAGAACGTTTAAAATTGCCTGAAATACAAGCTGATATCTTAAAGTAATAAATACCTATATTTATGTTAAAATGTATTGATACCTATTTATTTTGATTGTGTATTTTTTTTTTTTAGATCTGCTTTAATGAACATTGCTGTGGGTGGTACAGTAGTTTATTCGACCTGTTCTTTATCACCCATACAAAATGATGGTGTTGTTAAAATGGCTTTAAAGAAAATTTGGGAAGAAACCAACCATCAAATTATTATCAAGTATGTTTTTCATAAAAATAATAAAAGATTATCCGTAATATTTATTTTATTGTTTAGGGACTTAACGAAGCAATTTGAACCTCTAAAGTCTTTGTACTCATTTGGCAAAGGGTTGAAATTTGGTCAAATGGTTATGCCGTTTTTACCACTCAACTATGGGCCTTTATATTTATGTAAATTAGTTAGGGTAAAATAGTTGTTAACAAATGTATTAGGATTTAATTTAACGTTCATAAAAATGTTTGATTTGTTAAAAATTATTTTAGTTTTGTAAAAATATAGTACTCTTTTAATACTAAAATAATGCTCAATTATTGTAAAATATGAATATACTTCTGTCAATCCAAATTATGGTTGGATTGGTAAGTCTTGCCTATTAAACAATAATGTATTTAGAATTAGGTATTAAATTGTATTAATTGTATTAAATATATATTTGTATAGCATTGTGTTGAAGTTTAATCATTATTGAAAATTTGAATAACTTATAATTTAAAATTTTAGTATCTTTTTGGATCAATATCTGTATGGATATATTTATTTGACAATTCATTATTTGTATTTTATCGTATGTTTTGGATAAGCAGAAATATATATCTTTTGGGCTATCAGATTTTAGGGATTTTTAACATTATGGATCAGTAACACAATACACAATGTATAGTAAACATGGGAATGATAATTTATGGCCCAATGACAGGGGCGTATACAAGGGGGGGGCGATAGGGGCAATCGCCCCCCCTGGACATTGTTGAATGTGTTTCATGTATAGGTGCTTACATATTTTATTATAATATTATATTAAAAAATTCAAAATACAGTGCATATTTTTTCTTAATGGAAATGGAATAAATGGATAATGGTTATCAAAAACCTGTTATCAATTAAGAATGAAAATAAGACTGATTAAAATAAAAAAATTAGAGATATCGTGGCTATAATCACAGATATATACAATAATTACTATTGTTGTATCTGTGGCAGAGTGTCTATAATAATTATTAATTGTGATCGTCTTCAACTTGCAAGATTATATTATATTATTTTTTTTAATGGTCCGCACTCTGCAACCTTATTAGACATTAGTATAAAGAATAATTTTTATGACATTAATTTTTAGCTTTCTAGGCAATAAATCTATAAAAAAAAAAATAATTAACTAAAAAAAACTGCCTTATGAAATAATTTGCATTAATGTATATTTTAGTCTTTACTTACCCATGTTGAGCAAAATCAGTTTAGATTTTTTTTACAACTAGTTATTATTTATGACATAACTTAACTAGTTAAAAATGCTATCATATTTATTTAATTTCCGCTATTCAGTATTACTTTACTCAGATAGTCTGATTTAGATATTTAATTTATTAATTAATTTAATTATGTGATTATTTTTATAAATTTGTACACCTTTTTTCATTTGCATTAATCATAACTCCTTTGGCTTTTAGCTGTTTGTTTATTGCTTTCTGAAATATGCTTAATGTTACATCAGGTTAAAAACATGACTGAGAAGCCAAATGTCTCAGAAAAAACTGACAGGTTTGGCTTTGATGAACATTCATAGAAACATAACTATTATTGACACATCAAAAGTTGTAGAAAGATTTTCAAAGACCAAAAGAAAATTGGATTTTGTTATTTAAATATTATTTTATTATTATATATTTAATATAACTATTATTATATTAGGTGGTTATTTTAATATGCTTTTATATTTATATGTACCTATGTCAAGTTATTTTATTTGGTATATTGTTGATGTTGTTTTCAATAATTAATGTTGTGGGTTATGAAAGTTGGTAGAAATCAATTATTGAAGTTTAAGCAAGCGAAACGATCGAAAAATTTTGATCCGCCAATGTATTTATAATCTGTACACTGTCGTTTATGTACAAATTTTTTATAAGAACCTATGATTTGAGTTCAAATTTCGCCCTCCCCTGGAAGAAGAACTGAATACGCCCCTGCCCTATTACTAGCCGTATTTATTTTATTTTTGAGTTCACTACTTCTGACTTCAACAGTTCGAGTTCGACACAGTCCTCAATGAATAATAAGTGATCAATGATGTACTGGATACTACCATGTAACTATTAAGCAATGTTATAAGCTTAAAATACATCAATTAATGGATAAATGATGTATAATTCGTTACAGCTAGAAACCCGGACAAATTTTAAAACAGTGGGCGGGATCTTTGGTTATTGATAAGAAAATTGATTAGATAACAATAATTAGATTTAAACTTCAAAGAGCTGTCAGATTAACCATCACACGGTTGTGTTTATAGTGGTTGTTTTTTGATGTTGATGATATCTTTTGGGTTTCTGGTTGCTGCTTGGACATTAAGATTTAAGGTTCCGCGGTAGGGTACGCACTAGTGCACTACACGCGTGACGCTGAAGTGAGCTGTGTAGTAACTCGACTGCTAACTGTTACAATATAGTAACTTTGCATATCGTCGTCGCTACTATTGTAATTCGTCGTCTTTGTCGTGATTTCCGAGTGCTTTATAAATCGCGTGCCCGACAATATGACTCTGAGTTAGTGTGCCGACCACGGCCGCCGCCGCCAACGGTCGTCGTCTTTTTTGACGGGGGTGTGGTGCCGGTGGTGCGGCAGCCGCAGTCGGATTCATAGACAAGTATACTGCTCCCGCTCGGAGGAGAGACGCGGTCACGTGCGACCGGCACTCGTATTCATAATTAATAATATTATTGTCCCCGAGGGGCTGAAGTGCCTCTACGTCCGGCTGTCGCGATCGCCATGTCCGAGAAGCAGCCGTGCACATACCGGCAAACGCGTTTTCACCGATTCCACGGTTACAACCTGAGCCTGCACGAACAGGACACGGTAGCCCACCGGGAGATGAGCTTCGCCAACGCCATAGTGTTCAGTGAACAGTCTCTGTCGCCGGGCGAAGTGTTCCTCATCGAGATCGAGAGCAGCGAGAACGGCTGGTCCGGACACATACGACTGGGTCTGACACAGCTCGACCCAGACGCGCTGCAGCGCAGTGGCCATCTGTTGCCGCAGTGCGCTATACCGGACATGGTGTCCAACAAGACGATGGGTGAGTCGTGGATATGCGCGCTCACCAAACACCAGGCTTGGTACGACGCCAACTATCTTACTAATTACTTCCGGCTGGACGGTAATCATGTATTCACATCACGGGGTACGTTTCCGACCAGCATTCTGAAGTCGTCAGGCAACGAAAAAATGGACATCTTGCCGACAGACGTGGGCAGTCGGGTTGGCGTGTTGTATTTGCCCTGTGGACAGAACATGGCTGTCATGCATTTCATTATCAACGGTGAGTTTGTCGTTCCGCTATCGAGAACCATTCCGTATAATGACGGTCCTATCAGAGCAGTCATTGATGTGTACGGTGCCACTAAACGAGTCCGTGTAATACAAGTATACAATGGTAAGATGGCTGTTAATAATAAATAATGTATTCCTTGCGTAATGTTAACACATGTGTGGAGCTAGTTTAGTGACCGACAAAAAAATATCAATATGTGCACTTTACTTTTTCTATAAATTTCATCTAATGCATGTTATGGTTTTGTAAGTTTATAAAGATTAAATTTCAAGTGTTGTTTGTTAGACCTCATCTTCTTACTTTGTTGTTGTTTGGCTTATATATAATTTTGTTGAGACAATTATTTGAAATTTAGTTTTCACTAAAGGTATAGTTCTCAACATTAATGGTTCTATTAGCTTTATAGTTTTTTTTAATTTCTCTCAGATAAATATTAGTAACCGTATAATAACTCATGTATGTTAAATAATAATTATTAAACTATTTTTGTTTTTAGTTAATTCGTTGCAAAGTGCGTGCAGGGAGACTATTCTAAAGAATATCAAAGCAGCATCTGTATCAAAATTACCATTACCCAACGCTCTTAAAGAGTATCTCCTATATAAGACTTAATCGGTGATTACTACTCAGTTTTTAACCCTAATTTTAGTTTCCAAACTGTAATTGTATTTTTATTTTACCATTACTGTGCATTTTATAGTTAATTTTATTTATTTATTTTAACAGAATATTATGTGCAATACCCATATGATGTTTAATATATATTTTTTTGTTTTGTTTATCAAAAGTGTTGTTTATTATTTTATTATTCACTATAATAAATACTGTGTATAAAGTTTATTCTTGTAATAAAAAGTGATAATCTATAGTTACTGGAGAAATTAAAAATAATAATATGTATACATGGTAAAGAATTCATACTAAATTAAAAAAAAAACATAATGATTTGACTATACCTTATATTTTATAAACTGATATTTATTTAATTTAAAGATGTTATTCAGATAATTTTATACACATAAAATAGCTTTATGATATTCACTTTAATATTTGAATTAAAAATTATATATCTAAATAATGGTTTAGGTTTATGTGCCAACACGAATGAGTCATGAAGCTTTTGTTGGTACTACAAATAATAATACTTAATATATTATATATTAGTATATCTTAATTTGTGGTTGTTAATTATTTAGATGTTCATTAAATTTCATGCAAATAAATGTGATTGGTATTTTTAAAATAAAATACAAAGATGTGTATTATGGGCATAAGTTACATTTATTGAACCAGATATTTAACTAAAAATCTAAACAATATTGTAAAAATAATTAATAATACTTAAACATAACATACATTTTAATACACAAATCGACAATTGTAAAAACTGGAACAAATAATAAAAACCAGTTTTTTTTTTCAAAAGTGGTACATAAAAAACTAAAAATGGTATCCTTAAAACTAATCAATAATACATATCTAGATCGACCAAAAACGTTTGGTATATATAACATTATGACCAATTATTTTTTATGTTCAATAATAGGTTAATATTAAAATGAATACATTTTTATAAATAGGAAGTTTGAACAAAAGATTCGAACTACTACATATTTAAATTGTATTATTTTAAATTAAGTATAATTAAAAATAAATGAATACCAATAATTGTTAAAAATACAGTCTTAAAAAAAAATTTTTAAAATAAAAGTAATGAAGTTTGGAATGTTATAATTTTCAAATGTACACATAATTCTAAGAATCATTTGTATTACTACTTTCTGATATTTGTGCACTATTGATTTTAATATCAGGAGACGTCAGCAAATCTTTTTTGACCTGTAAACGTTGTTTGAATCCTGCATAAACTCTCCGTTGCTGTATTGGAGACTGTCCATTGTGTGTTATGTTACTTCGGATTTCTAAAGATTTTTGTGGTGGTATTTTTACCATTTTCTTGGAGGTTTGTAGAATATTATAAGGGCGGTATCGCACATTTATAGATTGATTTTTTGGTGATTTATTTTGAACTAAGCCTAAACCTAATTAATAAAATTAATACATTTTAATAATAATGAAATGTATTTATTATACAATAATTGAATGAATACCTGATAGTAATTGTGGTTTTGGAATATTTTGTTTCAATTGTTGTGGTTTTGTAGCTTTTGGACTGTTAGAGATTTTCACTTCATCACAAAGATCATTGTCATCTTCAATTATTTCAATATCAACATCATCATTTTTTTCGACTTTAATTTTATCAGCTAAAATTGTAATCATTAAAAAATTAAAAGATTTCACATAAAAATGTTGTATTTAGATTTTTTGTTTTTATACAATAACAAATTTAGTACTAGTGCTATATTAATATTCACATTATGTAGAGTTATGAGATGAAGATGTGTGATTCTGTATTATCTTTAGACTGGACACCAAATAGATTAAGAACATGTATACCGTTTGCAACATATCGTATTCAGCACAAAAATATAATTTAAAACTTATTTGTACTAATGATCAAAATTTAATATTCTCAGAATTGTTTTATTTCATTCGTGTTGATAACTTTAAGAGTACCAGAAAATACCAGAAAAAAATTCTAAAAGCTATACAGTTTTTTAAATTATCAATAATTTATTTGAAAACATTTTAATATTTCAAAGATATTAGAGTTATTTAAAATAAGTATTGAACAATAAATTGAACATAACTTGAGTACTGTGTACCTATATATTTAAAATAAGTTAAATTACAAATTTATCCAAAAGGCTAATTATGGACCATTAAAAAAAAAAAGTACATATTAAAAATAGTTGCAATTAAAATTACTGATCAAGTTATGGTATAGTGCATAAAACAACAATGCCTAATGGCATCATTCAGCATACTATGTAAAAACTTTTAAATGATACAAATCAGCATTGTACGCAGTAAATATGTTAAAAAACAAAAAGTGCAAAATACAATGTATATTATATTTTAAATCTATGAAGCTTGAAATAAGATTAGAGCTAATCACCAAACTTTAATCTCTATTGATACAATTTTTCAATTAAATTTCCTTATCAAAAGGTTTGATCATGTGACATTCATAACGAAATGTCTTAAACATAATTCAAAAATTGTAATTTGTGCTCTATTTATAATTGTCATGATTATTAAATGAAATATATATTTAATAATACTTGTTGGGTTAATAGGCAGAGTTTGTTGTCGCGAAGTGGTTGGAGAAATATAGTTTTCAATATTCTTATGTAAGTTGTCATCTATTTCTTCAAAATCATCATCAGCACCACTGTCTATTTTTAACTCGTCATCACCTAAGAATTAATTATTAATACTTGTATTTAAAATACACATTAACTAATCATACTCATATCAGAGTCGCTGGAAGTAACACGCTTAGCATTTTCAACAGAGTTATTCTCTCGTATTTTTCTTAAAGCTTCTGGAACTTTGTGAGGGGGAATGCCAGGAATATTAGGCATGTCAGGAATAAGCTCACATTCAAGGCCATTACTATCATCATCATCATCATCATCGTCATCTTCATCCTAAAACAAATTGAATAACACTTAGATAATTAAAATGTTATAGTCAGTATTTATGATTCATGAAAAATTGAACGTATGTAATTGTATATAAATTATAATACATTTATTACAAGTTATAAATGCTCACATCCATTATCCTCCCTCCATGTGTCATAAGTAATCTGAATTCTTCATCAGAAATATCATTATGTTTAAGTTTAATTCTAGGAGTGGACATAACTTTAAATTGTTTTGGTTGAGTATTTGTATTGGCCCCATCACTAACAGATGAATCAACAGATTTTGAACTTCTAGGACCTTCTCCTCCTCTTCTGTTTAGTTGCTAAAATTTTAAAATGCAATTAATAATTATTGAATAAGTTCAAATAGTAAAATTAATTAAGATTTTACAGCAATAATATTAGTGTTTGTCAGTGATTCGTGTGGTTCACTATATTCAGTGTATTTAAGTAATACTTGGTCCATGTCTGTACTAGCATATTGGTACAACTTGTTGGACTTGTTGAAGATAATGATTGCTACTTCACAGTCACATAATACACTTAACTCGTAAGCTTTCTTCATTACACCAAATTTGCGTTTATTAAAAGTCACCTATAAAATTTAATGATTAAAATTGAGTAATTGTGGAAGATTAATACTACATACATGACGGTTCCGTTCGTCCGTGATTTTGGATATACTAATTTTCTTTCGTCCCATGATGTACAATTAATAATGACAATTGATTATTTGATTATTTGATTATTAATAATGGAGCTATCTTGAATCTTCTAATTACAATTTACCTTAAATACAAAAATATAAAATATCAAGCAATAATAAATAAAAACGAAAAGTTTTGTGATAACAAAAATATGTAACACGTTTATAAAGCATGAAAATATCATAAAAAAAATAGTGATGGAGTTCTAACGTCCTGAAATTAATTTTATAGAACTCTACAGTTTGGTAGTTGGTACCAACCACCAACAATATTCAAGAACATCAGCTGAATACCAAGCATCAGCCATCAAGTAATATTATACTTGAATATTGAGAAATGTTTATGTCTAACATTTAAAAAATAAATATTTATAATAATCTTAGGAAAGTACCTGTACGAAAGTATTAAAATAGCTTCCTGAAATGTTTAAAATTAGAACTAGGTTTTGTAAAAATTAAAAATACAATCCGTAATACATAGTGCATGTTTTATTTTGATATTAAAGTATGTAAGGTTATCTTTCGTTCGGATTTTCAGACATTCTATAGAAAACTATTTCTAATAATTATTTCCATTTTATCCTCCAGTCCACCACTCATACAATATCCAAAGAGCTTATAAGTCTTAACGCAAAACTGGTGTTAACTGCGATAGCGAATTGATGATATACTGTGCAATTCTTACCATACTGTCACCAGAATTATAGATGGCGGCACTATATATATTAATATTCTATCTTGTCTAAATTTAATGCCCTGAGAAAGTGAGAACAATCAACGGTGAACCATGATGACGAATGTTGATCACGATAACGTATAACACGTATCACCATATAGAAATAATTGGTCTACAGAGTGAATAAAAATATGCACACAGTTTATCGTCAAAAATCAGTAATTCAGAGTTCAGATTAGGAAGAATTCAAGAATCACAACTAGCGCTCTCAATGTATGTAATTACAGTTTTTGTACGTATGTTTCAAAATAAATACACAGTTGTACTTTTCATGAAAATATTATACGTTGCTTATCAACAACTATTTTCGGGGACACGTAAACTCTCCCATGAGGCTATGACCGTGGCGTTCGTGTTGGGTTTTTTTTTATAGATAGCCTCACCGATAAAACACCACTGGGGGCGCTACGATCTCGGCACAGTTACGAGCCTACAAATGCCATAGATCCGGTGGCAAGTATTGCTGTTGCGGAGCTACCACTGTAAATGTTGTTTTTATGTCTACGTCTGCGATAAGATAACATTCAAATAATTACCACCTAAGTTTAAATATTATAATCATAATAAAATAATAAAACAATTAGGTATAATATAAAAAATTGAGTATTTTAATTTTTATAACTTGAATCTAAATTCTTAAGTGTATAAGTCAATAATATAATTAATTATTACAAAAAAAATTTTTTGCCGTACATAATAATTAAAAAATAAATTCTAAAAATATTGGAAAATCTAGTGTTCTTCATTTGCCTTGTTTTTGGCACCTGTAATAAAAAAAAAAAAAAACATATCTAATAAATGTATTGGAAATTGGAATGAAAATTTAATGTAGATGACATACGTCGAAAATTCTCTTTTGAGGTTTCATTTTACCCCTGTCCAATTTATTTTTTTGCTTCAATGGTACAGTTTCAATTTGTGAAGCAGTGATCGAAAAATGGATGGGTGCAACCAATTTTTTATTTATTTTCTGTAATTGTTCTTTTGGATTTATTTTTTTTAATGATTGCTCAATTTCTTTTAATATTTCGTATCTTAAGTTGTGTAAATCTAAAAAAAGAATTGGAAAATGTAATTAAATCACCATTTTTTAATTTAACTAATACTTGTTACCATCATCATTGTGTATTTGATTTTCCTTGTCTTTGCGTATTGTCTCCATTGGTTTATCGTCATCTTTAAGTGTTGGTTCGTCGTCTTTACATGTCATCTTTGTCTGTATACTATATCTGCGTGTGCTTTTAGTTGTTGTTGTTTGTCTACATTTTCTGTCGCCTTCTTGGTTAAGGAGGGAGAAGTTAATATTATAATTATACTCGAACTATACACAATACACTAATTATACAATTATGCACTAGGTAGTAACAAAATAAATGGGCACCTGCAGTATTAACGTCCAGATAATACAAGGTTGTAATAACAATAATAGCAAGACCATATTCGAAGTGACGGTCGATTGTAAATATGTATTAAAGATCATTGATATTAAAGATAAAGTTATTATATACGATACAGAAATTCCTAAACGTAGGTACAATGTTTAAATATTCATAGATAAAGTTCAATAAATTATTATTATTATTATAATTGTAGGACTTATATTAGAATACTATGGTTCTTGTATTAATCATTAAAAAAAGATATACATATTTAGATGAATATAAAAATTTAAGTTATACAAATAACAATACTCAATTTTATTATGATTATTATAATATTTAAATTCAGGCGGTAATTATTTGAATGTTATCTTATCACAGACGTAGACGTAAAAACCATGGATAAATCATGATAAAAACAACATTTACAGTGGTGGCTCCGCAACAGTAATACATGCCACCGGATATATGGCATTTGTAGGCTCGTGGCACAGTTTCAGTAGATGTCGCTGACCATACAATTTATAGAGTTGTTATATATTTTATAGTGTTATACATTAATTCTCAATTAGGCGCTAGATGCTAGAAATTAGAATGCTAGCTGATGTCCTTCTCACAGGCCGTAATCGAATTTTATGAACACTGTCTATTCTATCTAGACTTATTTTGATCAACCAAAAATTAACAGTCTACATAATACGACCTAAATTCTTGCTTAAGCTCTCATGCTTACTGATTGATGCGAATTCGAAAATGTTTTTTTTTTTTTTTTGAAAGAGAAATACTCCCTTTAGAGAGCATTGGACTTTAATTTTCAAAATTGTATTTAATACAGTTTTTAATATAATTAATTTTTAGAAGCTTTTGTTTTAAGCAATTTAATCAAGAATCTAATTCCAATGCACCCGTAGAAAATCATCCAAAATCAGACCATTCTAAGGGGCGTGCGAATTTTTCCTGTAAATCGTGTTTTCGTAAGAATCAAAAATGACTTTTCATTTTTGGTTGGCTAGTCCGTTGTGCGCGCCTGCATAATCTGGTAACCACTAACCATATGGCATATGGTATATCACGACTACACTCAGTTTTACTTAGTAATTATCATTCACGACTAACATAAGTACATATGCGGAGGCGACAAGATTGCATATTGCCTAAATTTTGGAAAATTTTAAACTTTGTTAAAAAGCCAAGCAGGGCATACATGGTTAGATCACGAAAATGTACTAGTATTATATAGGTGCAAATGGGGGGGCTTAGGGGGTATTAGCACCCCCAATTTTAAAATTAACTTTCTCAATTAATGTTCGTGTTTATATATCAAAAACTCATCCTTACAAAAAAAAAAAACTAAAATGAAGATAGCATAGCTTAAGCACTCATCTAAGTTTTTTTTATTGAAATTGCGCCTGTGCTATAGTATATAATATATGCGAATAATCAACATAAAATGAACCTATTTTAGCGTATATTATACCGTTTTCTAAAAACATAGATTATTTTCGTGCTATGTTAACTGAGATGGTTACTTTACTTCACTCATCAAAGATTTAAATACTTCTAATTTCTAAAGCATTAAGCATAGTCATATAATATTACTTTAAAATTAATATGTTTAAATACATACAATTATAAGTCATATATAATTAACTACTCATTAAAAATTCGATTCATGTACTAATGATATTGCGATAGCTCTTCTTTATGGCATATCACTGCTTCTATTATACTATTATCAATGCTAACTATAACTCATTACCAGTAATTATTAAATTTGTTATCGTTGATAAATAATACTCAAAAAATAAAAAATATAATATTTAATTTAATTTAAAAATTAAATTCATAAATATTTACAGAGAATTTATTACAGTAGCGTACTTTAGTATGTAGAATCTTACATTTCCCGATCTCCAGGGTAACGTATTTAACTACCACCATTGATTTTATAGTAAAATATATTGTAAAATCAATGATAACTCTATTTCAGACACTGCGACCGTTCGTGATGGACTAATAAGCTATGCAGATATTGTTTTAAACCATACATTTTATAATATAAATTTGCGTTTAAAATGACAGAAAATTTTTATTCTAAATTATTTTATTAACCATAAAGTAAAATAAGATTTTCATAAGCTTTTGAAGTTCATATTTTTACAACATTGTCAAATAAGTGGTGTATATAGATTTTTTTGTGGGGGGAGGGGGTAGTAAGATATTAATTGTTTTGCATTTTGTGAGTCCTCTTTGAATACGCCACTGTATCCAACTCCCTCGATTTCTCATGTATAGTAATTTTCTTATTTTGTTGCAATTTCAAAAAACGAATAATCATATAGATACTTGAAATTTCCACCATATTATATGTTTATTTTATCATTTTATATACTTCCTAAAATTTTCAATATATTTTGACTTCTTTTGAGCAGCTTGCGGGCATATATTCATTCAATAATTATTTCAATAAACATTTTCAAATTATGTTTTGGTTAAAAATTTGAAAATGTTCAATTTTTGTAGCTAAGAATTGAAAAAATTATACAACGTTGCACAGTAAATGTTCGCATCTATATAGGTAATATTAAATTTTGGTTGCTTGACTTGGACTACATGCAGCCCGATACCTGAGTGCAGGTTTTATCCCAGCAAAACAGTTTCATCCATGTTATAAATGTTACGGGTGTTGCGTCCTTAAATGCGTACATATTATTAGGCAAAAGTGCAAAACCCTAGCTGCATAACGTGCAATAGTGCAAAATAATTTGAAAATTGCCTTATTTATATTGATTGATACAATCAAGTCGGTAAATTGTTGATAAAAGGTTAGGCTAGATGGTCGAATTTATTGTAAAACAATAACAATACATAGCCGTGAAATATTTGTTATAATGTATAGGAATTAGGAGGTTTTGACTTTCATAAGTGTCCAGGTACACTGTATCTAGTCTTCTTACCTCGTCGTTGAGTAGGTCACTGTAATGAATGTGTTAAATTCAAACTTAAAATGATTAATTGTTCTTATTGTAAAACGTATCCAACCGGATATGGTTTGTCAGTCATATATTTTCTATTTTGCTATTTGTAACAAATATATATATATACCTAGTCAGTATTCAGTGCACAATGATTAAATATAATATGGATTTTAGAAGCTTATAATTTAAAAGTATGGGAAATACCTATTATATTGAGATATCACCTTATCGGTGTAAAATCATGTTGTAATAAAATTATAATCTTCAAAGCAATATCATATCTATCCATTTTGTATACCAATTAATTTCTCATCATGTTTATATAGGTTGAATTCATTTTCAGCGGTTATCGTGCTTTGTGACTAATAGTTTTCTGAAATATTAAATATTATTTCGTTAAGTACGAATAGTGAAATTAGTGTAATTTGTAGTCAAAGAAAAATGAACAAACATTTTTTTTTTAAAAATTCAAGTATTCAAGTATAATTTGTAAGTTTCTAAATATTCTTATTTTAAATCTGAGGAAATCGGATAGAAATAATGCATCAATAAATCGATCATAACTTATTTTATTTATGATAACTTATTACATCAATCACTTACATTGATTATGTATTTTTAATCACTTTTTTCACAAGAAACCGGAGAAATAATGCTCGTATTCGCATGAAACAAGGAAACCAAAATTTATATTCAACGAGATATTATCAGTATAAAACGAAAAGGACAATTATGTTATTGACCGTTCCCTAAAAATAACAAAACACGAATTAGTTATCAATTATTTAATATCAGCATCGATTTTAACAATATGTAAATTGTCATATAATTAATTATATGAAGTAAATTTTGATCATTGATTTTGAAATTTAAATTTATTTAGGTGCTTGTGAGATCATAATTAATAAAGTAAATAATATAATAATTGTTGTTAAGTGTCGTTTTCATTAGTCAGTCATGTAAATACATGTACTTATAAATAATATTTAAACCATAAATATATAAAAATAGGTATCTAAAATAATATTGTAATATATCTACCCATATATTCAATATTTTTATTAAAACTTCATTAGTTATAACATAGCTATCGCTATCACAATATACAGACAAATTGTTATTATTTACGAAAAATTTTCAAATTGTTAATTTTAATATTATTTTAGAACCATATTTTTTAAAAAATATTTTAATTTAAGGTCCTTTAAAATTGAAAATTGAAAATCGACTTCCTAAAGAGCCAAGTTATTTTGTCATAGAATTTAACAATTATTATATTAAAAATTAAAATAAGACTTACAGAATTATGTGTAATTTAGCACTGCTTATTTGCCTAAAATGTACGAAAAATACGTGCGATGCGATCCCCATATAACAATAATCAAGTCGATACTAAAATATGTCATACCGGTACGCCACGCCGCAGCCGTCACGCTTCGCCACATATATACATCCGAATTGTGTGACCTATGAATAGGTTCTTGCCTTCTTGGTAACTATTTATCGCTTAAAGTTAATCTAAATATTTAAAATATCATTAAGTATATCTAATTTATAATAATATTTGTGATGATGAAAAGTTTTAATTTTCGTATAAATTGAATCTACTCACTACTGTATTAATGCAACCACAACTTGCGTAATTTTCTCGAACGTAAATTATTAAGACGCTGGAGTCTGGATGAGTCATAATATGGTCACTCCGAATAACGCTATTTCCGGTTTTAAATGCAATTTTAGTAGTTTGATTCTGGTTTTCACAATAATTGTTGAAAAAAAATGATATTGTTGTAAAAGTTCAGAATATAAATCAAAATATTCATAATAAGCATATTATTTTTTTTTTAATTTCACAAATTCTAACATTTTATGCAAGTTGCTTAAAAACAATTTTTAATTTGACATATACTTTATAATTATAAAAAATATCTCACCTGAGATTTCAGGGGGGGGGCTTAAGCCCAAAAGTCCACCCCTGGAGGCCTGGATACGACACTTAAATATGGTATAAATAATAATATTCAAAAATATTTCATTGTAAAAATAATAACGGTTTCAACTAATTGTTAAAAGGTACACCGCAATTATTAGTACCTATTATAAGTTATTTTATTTAATTAAAACACAATATTTACTGTTAGTGGTTATTTGTATATAGATCATATTATATATACTTCAATAATTGTATTAAAATATAATAACACAATTTATTCTTGGTTTATTTGAGAGTTATGAGCTGCAGAACTATATTGCTTGAAAAATTTGGGGTTGATAAAGTAATACGATGATACATTGACAAAATATACTACTTATACCTTCTAGTGATATATTTACTTCATATTCGGTATGTTCCAGTAACTATCGATAATTAGTGCTTTGTAGTAGTAAGTTGTAGTTTCAATTTATAACTATTAAGTCTAAAATTATTTATTTGCAAATATTATTAAATTAGTGTTATATTTTAAATGCAATTACAACTTATTCTTTTAGTAATATTTTTTTATAACATATTTATATAATACTAATCGCTTTAGTTATTTTTTTTATTCATTTCAAATTCTTCAAACAATACAAATTCTAATGGTTCAAAACTAAACTAAATTAGCAATTACATAGAAGATCAACTGTTTAGCTTCTGCGCAAATACTCGTACTTTTCAATGTTATATATGGTACATTTAAAATTACCTACTATATTATAATAATATAATACAGAGGGAGAAAAAATGATTGTCATTGAACAGTCGTTTTGGGCGGCACACGTTGTTCCCTTTATCGATTCACGTTTACCATACATAATACAAATCTCTCGATCTTTTTTCCCCATTATCCATAGCCCACCATGTGGGGGGCCGTTCATAATTTGTATAATAACTTCTTTATTCTTGTCCGTGGACTCCCAAATTAGACCGTGTCGATGATATCCTCCCCGCTGTGCATTTTTTCTTTCATCCCCGACTATATATTATGTGTAGGTATACTAGACAGGTGGGCTTATTAAGTATTAAACAGTGTGGTTGATAATATTGGCAGTGAAACATACATGAGCAGCATTGATCAAACAAGTATCTATAATATTTAAGGCATTTTAAATATTAAAATATTAAGACGATTTAGTATTAGGTATTATTTCCCATAAAAAATGCATTGTACCAACTTAATTATATCAAATATAATAACAAATATTGAACAACAATTTTTATTATATAAATTAAAATAAGTTTAAATTTTTAAATTTTTGCCTTTAATAAGAAGTATTGGAGTATCAGGGTTATGATAGAAATATAGAATACATGATAGTATAGATGATATAATATAGGATTTAAATGCGATAAGGCAGAACTATCAAGAAATACAATTTTTATTTTTATTAATTTAAAGTTTAAAGTTCTTTAAGGTTAAACAACAACTTCATAAATTATACGAAAATTGTAAGTAGTAATAGATAGGTTATTTTTAATTGAAGTAATTTTCAATACTTTATTTGCATTAATTGAAAAAAAAGATGTAAAAAATTTAAGAAATTTAAAAGTCTGTATTCTATACTTCCACATATTATAATACTGAAATAGTTAGATGAATATTGTTTTGTGCTTATACAAGTAATAATAAGATCAAAAATATCTTTAAATTTCGTTAATGTTGTGAATTTTATTTACAACATTATATTATATTTTATTTTTGAGAATTTCTATACGCAGTATAATAAAAGTCTTATTAATTCAAGGTATTCTGAACCGTAATTATATTTGTTGAAGTGCGACCGTTTTTGATAACGAGAGCAAAATCTTGTATGGAGGGGGTTAAGGGGTTGTGAAAAAAACAACATGGGAGGGACCCGACCGCCGGTTTCTAATTCAGTGTTCTTTCAGACGGTAACGCCTCTTCACGGACCATTGTGAATGCAATGCAGTACGACGGTGCGGTGCGTCTTTTTAGTTCGTTTCATTCGTTCTTCTAAATTTTATCTTTAAATAAAACATTTTTATTTATATATTTATTAATATATATATATATACACATTAGACATGCGCATAAATTTAAAAATATAAATATAATATATTTTACAAATATTTAAGTTACATTAGGTATACAACGTATAGTGATTTTTGTGATTTTTCAAATATGAATGTATGGAAAGCTCACCGTGTAATATTATAGTGATTTAACGTTGTGCGATAATCAATATGTTCGATTAAAAATTGTGGCCGAGACACGATTCAGGCATGAATATTAATTTCGTTGTGTTTATTTGTGTCTTACTCATTGTTAACGGCGTTACACGAACGTATGCCGGACATGCTTCAAGTATAAAATCGTAAGTGAAAATAAAATACTATTTATTATTAAATTATCTTGATGTAAATTTCATCTTAAATTATAAATTTTTATTTACACCATAATCTAAAAATTAATAATAATAAAAAAAAATAGTCATCAACATTATTCTTTAGAAGAGAAACCATAGGTACCTACACTTTAATTATCATTTCCAACCTCTTAAATTATTTACCTCACCTGACTTACCCTACGGGCATATATCCCCTTTTAATAAAATAAAATAAAATATTTTTTCTGGTGTTATGTAGTTGTTTGAATGTTTTAACATCCACCAATTTAAATCTAAAGATTTATAATTTACATGACTATTATTTTAATTATTAAATTATATTGAACGAGAAATTGAATAGGTATAATATAATAATATAATAATATTTTAGGTAGGTTAATCAATATTGGATATAAATAATAAAATAATTCTTTGCTTATCAGCTGGAATGTATGAGTAAGCTAAATATATCTAACGGTGTTCCCAAAGTTTAATATGCAATAACTAATTACATACATTTTTATCTTAATATTTTTATAGTTACAGATTACATTTATGTATGATAAATAAAGATTAATCAGAAATCACTAACGATATATTTTATCCTAAAAATGAATTTTAAATTAGTTGCTAAAATTGTATAATTAAAACTTTGACTAACTTAATCATTATTTGATGAATGTTTTTATTCGTTAGTTATCCATCAACTATAAATTATAATTGCATAGAATCTAGGATTAAACTTAATACTTATCCTAAATGTATACGCTAGACAAAAAATACTTTTATTTTAATTTAAATAAAATATGAGTATATACTTAGAGTAATAATAGTTTTACGTTTAAACCAACAATTTAAAGTCTAAAATAAATTAAAACATCTTACCTATCGATATTTAGCATTTAAAAAAATTATTGAAATCATTAATGATAGTATTTTTATATTTAATTGTTAAAGCTAAGAAAATAATTTCCATTGTATCATCAAATTGCGAGTTAATGATTCGTATAGATTTTATTTTAGTTTCTGATAAAAAGAAGATTCTGTTATTTTATTTTAAACAATAATAGTTACCTAATAATAAAAATGAAAATTATTTTACAATAATATTTTAAATTATATAAATATAAGTACATGTTAATAGTTATTTTTATGATTTGTTTCAAATATAAGTGTCTAAAAAATAGTTTAATCGTTTTGAATTAATTTTTTATTCTTTCAAATTTTACACTACAAAGTAATGTAAATTAATAAATTATCTAACAATCATAATTCTGTATAGCACATTTTACATACTTTATCGTAAAGTTTTTTAAATTTTTTATTAAATTTAAATTTTATAATACATTGTCAATGAAAAATACTTCTTAATATATTAAAGAATCCCACCCTCACTCTAAAACCACAATTTTATCATTTATTTTCTCAACATTAGGATATAAATTTTATTCCAATGAAATTGTTATGCGTTATTATTTTCGAAATTGCTTTTAAATAATACTATACCTACTTATACCCTAAACTCAATAAAAATTTTACCGTTATTATAAGTTCTGATTTTTGAGGTTGGAGGAAGGGACCCAAATGCCATCAATCAACCTAAAGGGGGTCACAAATGGATCTTAAATGATTAAAATCATGCGTGTAATTATGCCAGAAGACCTGTAATTATGAGTAGGAATGTGTGTATATATACAAGTCATAAGGGCCGCCATGCCATATTTTGGAAGGAGATATTATATTGTAAAAATACATTTAGGAATATCTCATTGTAAGCAGGGGAACTACCTTCTAATATACGGCAAATTATAATTATTATCATTTTTTTTTATAAGTGTGTTAATTTTCTTTCGTCTAGACCCACCAAACTACTAAAGCGTATAAAATGACTGAAAACCGTATAGATATAACACAAAGGTACCTTAGTACCTCTATATAATCGTCGGCATGCACAATGGAAAAAAATAGGGTACACTTTGTTAAACATATTATACGTAGTATGTAGTATATACATACAACAATACACAAACATACTTATATATATGGTCATATATTATAATATATTTTATTGTTGTCATGCTGGCTTCCAGAAAGGAAGGGGGAAGTGTAAAAAAATAATATCTGTCCGGTCGATCTGCATTGTTGAGTTCTTTTATGCACTCCATTCATGGTTTTTGGCACAAACCCTTTTTCCGCTAAGAAGTTATATTATTGAATTACCGTAAACCGATACGTCTAATCTTCTTCTTCGGCTGTGTGCTCAGCTTCTACGCTTCTACCACACCAGTTTCGGAATTTTTTCTACCTTTTTATTCGTTCTCAGCAATCATTTGAACCGGATTTCTATCGTTGCAAAACGATCATTTAGAAACCCGATCCGTATATAAATGCGTATGAAAAAAACGGCATTAAGGCCGCAGACACAATTAACTCTATTCAACTGTCTACGGAACTTCTGTTTACCCGCGCGTCCGCTATTTTCTGAATGCAAGCTTTTAAGCCCGCGAATGTAGATACATATTTGATTTGCATTCGGAATACAATGAAGTACCTTTCTATAGTACTGTTTAATTAGTATTTTAATTGACCTCCTATAATACATATAGGTACTGTATACGTCATGTACATTATATACACACATAAAATATGTAAGTGTGTGTATTTGAAATATGTTTCAAAATAAATGTACCCGTAGGCTTTATAAGACCACACACATATAGTTGCTATTCAAAATACTACGTATTATTATATTTCAAATGATATGTTAAAACGAATTTATAAAATATATTATATATATATATAATAACACTAAAATTAACTAAGAGGATCATTTTTAATTATTTCTACTGAATCATTTAGTGATGAATCAATTTCTTAGTGTCTCGAAAAATCGTTATAATTTGGAATTCAAGCATAATATGCACTGGGTAAGAAAATTTTTAGTATATTTTGGGGTTTCTACAATTCTACGACTGTAGACTGCATATTAACAATTAATAACTAAATTAATTTTTATTTGGTGGATACATCATACATTATATTATATTGGTATACAAGAGAATATAACGTAAAAAAGTAATAAATGTTATTGATCATAGCTAGGCATGTATCTTATAATTTTTGTTATATCTAATCAATATTTTAATTTTTTTAATACTTTTATAGTAAACAAACATACTAAATAATAATTAAAAAAAAAATAACCTAAGTTATTAGCCACATAGCTACATAGTTAGTTAATTATATTTGTCAGTTCTGTCTGTTATATTCTGTATAGCGATAATTTAAATGCAAATCATTTTTATAGCGTAGGATGTAGATATAGGTGTTATATATTTACTTGGACAACTTCAGAATACAGGTATAATCTAAATAATCAAGAGGTGTCAATTGCATCACTTAATTTAAAAGGTTCCTATTTATGTTTTAGGTGCAGCACTTACCTTAAATAGGTACAGTACCTGTTAAATGTACCTGTAATATATTTAACATGGTTAAAAAACGTTAATTTCTTAGGTTAAACAAATAGAGGCGTGAACATCATTTGTTGTGGGAAAGAAAACAAATGAAAATCTAATGATCTCTGAGAAAACATCTATTTTTATTTATTTTTTATTAAAAAGTAAATAAGAAGTGATACTTTTTAAATATGTTATGGAAATATGTTCGCTCTAGGGCAATTGAAAATCATAGAATATTGACGATCACGAGTATCAACAATATATTATTTAGATTTCACCCAAATTACTACAGTTTCATTAATTCAATTTAGTAGGTATTTATTTTAACATTTATATAATATTTTTATTATGAAGTTAAGTATAATATTAAAAGTTTCTAAGATTGTTTTAAAATGGATTACTTGCTCCAAGATAAGAAAGCAATATTATGTTATTAAATTTGAAAATTGTGCTCCTAAAAAAAAGCAATTAATTAATTTAGATTAAATTTGTTTTACGAGATTACTTGTAGATCTTTAAAGAAGGTTATGAAGTATGTTTTCCCCTTTACATTTATTATAGTGCGAAATCTTAAGCTTTTAATTAAGTACTGTCCAAGTTTATTGGTACCTATATTACGTTTAATTTAATATATTCATGCTTACATTTAGATGTTAGCAGACTATTGCCAATTTGATTGTTTAGATTTCTAATCAAACCAATAGAGTATAACACCTAACCACCATTATAAGACCTTAAAAAAAATATCATTAAATTCAATTAAATTCGATTAGGTAGCATATTTATTATTTTATGGGTTCTGCTAATGATAATATGCATAAAGCGCACAACAAAAACACGTCTGGAAATATTGTAAAACGATAATTTGATTATTATTTTTGAAATTTCATAGTATTAAATATATGATTATAACATAGATAATATTACGTATAGGCGCAATAAACGGTAACGAGGATAACCGAGATTAACCTAACATGGGTGGGGTTTATGGTACCAGGGTATGCATTAAGTCGCGGGAAATTTTAATCGAAAAAAAAATTAATAGATTTATAATGTACCTATACATATTATGCATTTATCAGAAATGTGATACTACCGTATACCAAAATAGTAATATATTAATATCATGTTGTTACGAACTTTGTAGGTAAAAAATATGAACGAATAATATAATGATCGCAAACCGAGTTGTGGCGTGTGTATAACGCGCCCGTAACGATATAATTACGTCGATTACGACGCGTCTCTCGTGTTCCGGTGCAATGCGCGGCGGCGGCGGCGACGTCCGAAGTTTTAGAATATAACAATATATAATATTATATCCTCCGCGTCAACTTTTCGTGAAACGTCGACCCGGCAACGACGCACGTCATCCGGATGGTCGGTGTTTTTTTCTCTCTCTTTCCAACCCATTTCACGGCTGAATAATAATTATGCCGAAAACCCGTGTGTCTTATATTATATATTATAAAGAATACGAAACGAACCACTACCTCACTAATCGACTTCAACCATGCGTACAGTGCGTACTACCTTAAATATTATTATTATCATTAAACGTATGTATGTGTATATATAAGCACAAGCGGTACAGCGCAGTCGGATCTCATTAGTAACGTTACGGACACCCGTTTTTAAAAGTCGATCAGATTACAAAGCCCATTTTTATTTTTTTCCCCATTTCGTTTCCATACCCGCGAGTATAATATTTGTATGAATGTATATGAAGGTATATACGCACGTCATATCATTTAAAAGCAGCAGTGCGGTGTTGCGTATAATATATATGATGATAATATTATATTCAATATTTAGATAATATTATGTTATATATTAATATATATTATCGTGTATACTGCGAATTGTAAATATGTTACAGTCGTCGTGGGTATTCTTATATACCAGATACCAGTTAGTATTACTACGTTAATATAATATAAATATATCAATATTCTGTATATACGCGTTCGTAAATTATTGATTTTAATTTTAACATTTTTTTTCTTTCGCAATAGATTTTTGAATATTTTCCAAAAACGCGCACCACTGACCCGGCTATTTAATATTTTGCTTCGTACGCCTATAATATATAATACTTGCCTTCTTTTTATTCCACGTGATGGCTTTTATAGTATTATTATGTATTATTTTGTACTGCACCGTGTCTGTGTCATAGCGATCGCAGAACCACCAGCACCATGGCGTATATTTTACTAAACAGAAGCAGTGTTTCCTGCAAAACACATGTTATTTATCACACCGGCGAAAATGAAAAAAATGATTAGTTATAATAATAATAATTATACCTATATTTTATGTATAACACGAAAGGAAACGCTCGCCGTACGTTATTAGTGTTATTACATTATGCGAGTGCATACACATCACTGTATTATAATATACGTTCGAGTTCGATGTTTTTACTCTCTCCCGTGTTCCGATAGATCGTCGTCGTCGGCACCAGACTCTGTGAGTCTGTGGCGGCGGGTATGCGACTCCTCAGTATACGCACGTATCATATAAATATATATATATATTTTACATACATATGGGTAGGCACATCGCGTAAGATCATAATATATTTTTATATGGGCACTTCGGCTGATTTATATACTTTGTGGTCCGTCGTTTGAGAGACCGCGTGTACCGACGCCCCTCCCCTCTCCCCAACGACGACGCCCGCCGTCATTTCGCGCCGTGGTGTGTAATAATAATAATAATAATATGATCGTGTCGAACGGCTGGACGGGCATATAATGACGCGTGTTCGACAGTTCTCTACCGCTGCCGACAACACGACGTGCTGCAACACCGCGCGAGTATATATATTATTATGTTTTTATGTATACATATATATTAGGCCGTGGCCGCTGCGGTGTATGTATAATATGTCGTGGCCGCTGCGACCAGCGTTAGTTTTTTATTTTTGTTAAAGTGGAATGCATGTTCTTCTGTGTGTACAGAAATGTTTTATGATCGAGTATGACAAACTTATGTACTTCCCTGTATATCCGGACGCGATGAAAAACATTTTTGCGGGCATCAAACTATATGCGTTTTCTCCAACCTATAATACACGATCACAGCCACTATAATATGTAATAATTTATATTTTATATTATTTTAATCCCGCTAATACGTGATACTATAGAGTATAGAGGTCTACTCGGGAATACACTGATACCTATAAAATCCAGGGCTCAGGTTAGGTTAGGTATAGATACAGGTTTTACTGCTTACTCGCCTGTCCCAAGTATGAGCATTTTTTTTACCTATCTATATAAAATCTATACTTCCTTCTATAAAAACCTCGTGGCTTATGAAAATATTTAAACTCCCATGTGATAGTATATAATACGTATCTGATAATTTTTAATGTTTAGAAAGACGTAATAAATTATATGGGGATAAAAATAATAATAAAAAACTCGTTCCAGACTTTCAGAGGGGAATTATGCTGCACAGGGATAGGACGCAGGACGATAAAACAAATTTTGCACAGTAAAAAAATATTCCAACTATTTCCCACAAATATCAGTTAGCGTATTCGTTCTGGTCGTGCATGTTACAGGTAAGGGAAAAGGGTGTACCAAGTAATAACGTCGATATGTAATCGGCAGATGTACAACTATTGTAATCGAAAATATTTTTTTAATCTTAAAAAATCAAAACGTTATAACGTTATATCATTTGTGTATTTGAGTTTTTTGGATAGTTGTTTTTTAAAACATTTAACAAAAATAGTAGTTTTGATATTATTTGATTTTAATGCACATAATATGCTTTAAGAAATCTCCCCTTCTTTAATCGAATTACGGTGAATTGACATTTGCATGGTATTATTTTATGACTACTATCGTATTAGCTTCCAAGTATACATCACACATAACATAATTTAATTGACAATAATAAATATTGTATTTTGTACGATTGAATATCAGGTAGAAATTATTTTATTGCGAGTAAAAATACAAAATATGAAGCAACTAAATTTTAAAATTCTTGGTACCTATTAAAAATAACTACATACCATGTTTTTAATTTATCTTAAAATTAAAATAGAAATACGAATTGAAGATATCGTCATATTACTATTAAAAAGGAGGTATTAATAAGTATTCAGTCCTCCCAAAAATAAAAATAAGTTTATATGTAAAAAATGTATTTTATAGTATTTATAAATGATAAATAATATGTATTTTCCAACTCATCAGTATAAAATATAATTGTTTAGTTCTGGTTCCTATTAAATATTAATACCTACATATAATATAGCTTTATATATTTCCATCTTACGACGTATACAATCGTATGTGATGGGTAATAATATTCCTATAGATATTCTGTTTATAATATATGTATGAATTTTAATTACTTACAAAAGTAACATTTTAATAGACCTGCAGCTAAGCCTAAATCATCAAAAACATCGAAGAAATTTCCTATTTAGATTTCCCAGTCGGTCGGATGTCGCATATTATTATTAGGTATATGTTTATATATATACTATACACCGCGCAGCAGTCCGACAGTGTGATGGACGAACGGTACGCCCCCTATTGAAAAATAGTACGTGTAATTTATTGTCCAATAAACCGGACGAAACGTTTCGACATTTTATGAAATAGGCGACGACGTGGAAACAAAAATAATATAATGGTAATAAAAAAAAAAAAATGAAAAAAAAATAGGGAAAAAAAATCAATTAAATTTTAATCACAGACTTTGGGAGGAGTTGTATGAGTGTGTATCATTCTGCGGCCAGCCCCGAAAATTATTGGACTCCGAATTACAGATCTCAACACGTTGTAATCATATAATAATACTGGTTTTTTCCTTCTTCGTCTCGTGTGAGAGATCCTTCTACACGAATTACTGTATATACAAAAGAGAATGGAATGGAATGGAATGATATATATATTTTTCCTTCGTCCGAGGTCTTCGACGAAAGGAATTCGAGTCTTCGGTAGCCAAAGTATGCGCCGACAAAAAAAAAAAAAAAAAAATAAGGAAAAAAGTAATAACAATTTTTTCGAAAAAAAAATCGGTTCCGCTCTATGTAAGGTATCTTATATAGTATATCTTATATACTATATACCTATACGGCTATACTACGGTTTACGTGCGTGAAACTTATTCTCAGGACCGCTCTTTTAACCTCGTGAACGTGTCACCGCCAAGTGGAATATTGACCGCAAACCTATTGTTTCGAATTAAAAGAGGAAAGCAGGGATTAAGATAGTTGCCTAGGTGATTCTCATTGTTTTCGTTCGTCACTGCTTTAGCTGTCACGAGTGTTTTAAGTATCTATACCTATATTTACGTATTATATGTATATTACTTTATCATATTCTCACTGAGTATCATCAATTAGTATTACGTTTAAATCATATAAATATACGCCAACTAAGAACGTTCGAAACAAACCGCGCGTATTACCATATATACCTGATAATAATCTGTCGAAAACCGTATATGTTGATTATAAATTGTATATAATTGATAAATACATAATATGTAGTATATGTAAATTATATCAAGATAATTTCAAATTTAAAGGTTCACGTATATAGAATATTGTGTAAGAGAGTAGGATGCTCTATAGAGAAACAATAGTGCAACTCAAAACCTCAATGTATGTTATCTAATATATATTTTTTTGTCTTACGTCAACAATATCACTATAGGTATTATACTGTAAACAGCATGTCTATTATAGTCAGTATGTATTGGCAATGCAGATTTGGACCAGTTTGAAATATTATATTGAAAAGTTGCTAACACCTCGAGTTTGTTGCTATCGGTTACATAAATATATTATAATTTATAACATAATATCATACCTACCTAATAACACTGTAGGTAGTAGGTACCTATAATATATACGCCATATACGTGTTATAGATATGCATGTAATTTATATTAAATATTAATGTTGGACTCAGGACTATATATATATATAAATATATGAATATCATGAAGTGACAATGATGAAAAATGCATCATACTTAATATTATGTCGCGTAATTTATTATTTTAGCTAGGTTTTACTTGGATTCTCCAAACCTATAAACAAATATGCACAATATACACACATTATATGCAAATACAAATATACAATACATTCTAAATGAGCGTCTTATAGTGTTGTAAATAGATATATACAGACGTCCTATACAAGGAGTCTGAATTATAAATTTATAGATGACTTTAAATGATATAAATTGTACATTTACGAGCAGCCGCGCATATTCTTCGGGTAATAAGCGGTGCGTTTCATCGGTGATTTAAATGACTCGTTCATGACTGGCTTTGCTGCAATTTCGTTAGACTGCATTATGGATGTGCATTTATTTATGCTGTTATGCAAACGGTGTTATGAAGACGGTTCGATTGAAATTCGTAGTGAATCTAACGGTAATGAAGATATGGGCTATATACGGATGCGAAGAAAACGAATGGTAACTATACCGTAGTCCGTAGTCGCATAGGGTTGATGATTAACGGAAACTATAGGTAATACATCCATCGTTAATATATAATATATCTACAGTATGTTTTGTATATTATAAAAAATATAAACGGAGGATAATGTCTGGGCTGAGGTTACCGTGGATTCCGTAACTCTGTTGCAAGTTTATAGAACCTCGTCGTAGAATTCACGAACGGGTGACATGATCGGAAAGTTTCCATTAAAACATTTATCGGAGAAATTTATAAAATCATAAATCAGTAAGCATTGTTGAGGAGTCCGTCGACCATATAAATTGTCCTGCAGGCGCCGTTATTTAGAAATAAAAATTGATTCTATTCACACGGTGTTTAATATTTTTACAGGGCTGGAAGCCCAAATAAAAAGTTAGTACGACGTTTACGACGGGGTGGCGTCAATATTTGCCCGCGATTATTAAATGTCTGTAATAATTCCCCTCCATTAATATACCTATTATAAAATAAAGGGTGCTGCAGGCCTGTAACAATATTACAGCAGCTGAATTTCATATGATAATTTACTATTTTGTGTATAGATTTACCGATTATATTACAGAAAATGAACCCTGGCATGTTATAACAATAATCGGCATAATTTTAATAATAATATAATGTTATAGACAATGATGGGACATCGGTAAAGGACCCACTTATTCATACGTATAAAATATGTGTACTTACATGAGTTAAAACAACACTTACACTTTTAGTACATAATGTTAATGTAATTTGATAATTATATTTAGGTAGTACGAATCAGTCGACTATGTGATAAATCGTTTGAACAATCCGTTTTAATAAGACGCGCATTCACACAAATACAAACACACATTTTATAATATTATCTTCGACATGCCTTTACATTATATGACACATACACGCCACGAACAGTTAACTCGTTCATTAACAATTTACTACACTATATGGAAACTGTAGTACCTATATTATTTATAAACGTTATTTATACTAACATTTATGTATTAGTATTATATACAATTTATGTACTTATACAATATATTAGTTATTACTAATAACTTTATATTTTATGTTATATACTAATAACTTATTAGTATATTATAATATAATAGATTATGTATGGGTAATGGACGCGTTTCACGGCGTTCGTTTGAAACCAGTTTGGAGAATTTTCGGACAGTATATAATATAATGACTTAGTTTGATCTCGCAGTCGGACAACGATGACGTCTATGGAGTGAATCGTTGTGCGGGCGACGGAGCGAGGAGGACCTTTTTCGCGGTATTGGTGTTTTGTTTTGCCGGTTTTTCTATATGTCCTTCTCACTTATTACTGTAAAGTAATTTCTATCCATCTCACATTCGTCGCAATAATCGTGACAATGTTCGTCGTCACACCGGTTGTCCGGCAGTCGCTGCCGCCGTTACTGCCGTCTTCTCTGCCCCGTGGATAGAGCCATGACTGTGTTCGTTAACGCGTATGCAAGTAAGCGTATATAAAGACGTTGAATGATATAACGAACATAATAAAAATATTATGTTACGCGCACGGCGAAACTCCGACGCCGAATCAAAACGAATGGGCGTGTACCGTAGCCGTGGCATCTTACTATGTTTTACGTACGTGTATAATATATCTGTGCATGTGTGAGCCGTCTGCATCTAGTTAATAAATATCAATATTTTTACACACACCGCACAATGTGATCACTGATCATATTATAATACCTTTACCTATACTACGTAGATTGTATAATATACTTGATAATATTAATATTAAGTAATATTAATGTATATCACATACTCGTGTTTTATAACATCATTGTTACCATTATTATTATATTGCCTTATGTCCGAGTCTGCGGTCTTCGTATTATTTCGTTATTAGTTTATCGTTGTGATAATACGGTATTGTTGTCATGAAGACATCAACAGGTGGTGGTGGCGTCGGCGTTAGTGCAGGTATATATATTATGTATATAATATTATGGTCGGCGGTGCAGGTTCCCCGCGTCCGGGTGTGTTATAATAATAATCCTCTTATAATTGCCCAGACGTTTGGAGGTATTTTTATTTACATTTTTGTTTTTATTAGTACACCTTTATTATATACACATATTACGTATGTACGCGCTGCACGTATGTACCTACGTCTCTCGACGATCTGATTTCATTTCCACTCGTTATAGTCATTTACCTTTGTACATATGAATATTTATATTATCTTAAACGTCCACTTGCCCCTCGCATTTATTGAGGGGCTGCCTCAACGTATAATGTGATATTATGCAGCGTAAGTGTATAACATTATACCTTTTATATCATGTTTACATAATAATAATATCATGATGTTACAGTAATAGTCGCAGACGCCACATGGCGATGACACTCATGACTGAGTTATGAGTTTCGGCGAGTCAAAAAGACGATATAATAGCCAATAGGTATACACCGCAGGTTATATATACGACACGTAAATTTACGTAGGCCACCGCGTAATAGTTATACTATATGTATATAACTACTTGGAACATTATAAGTGTCTATTTTTTTCTTGTTATTTCTTATAAGATATTTCGACTAACACCACCGTGTGTGGATATGTTTAGAACTAAATTCAGTGATGGAATTAGAGAAAAAAATAACGCATTATATCATAAATGTAAAATATTGTACGTTCTTGCAGAAAGAACCTGATTTTAAAGTTATAAGGAAAAACGATAAGAACTGTGCTGAAATTGATTTATACAAACTTTTAAACAAATAAGAAATCTAAGTAGGTTGTGGTTGTTCACTCATTCCTGATTTTTCAGTTCCATGTAAGGAAATGAACCATTTACTGTACAACGACATAAGTAATACTCGCTGTAAAAAATGTATATTATATATAACAGATTATCACAACTATAATGAACAATACTTACGGTTTTAGAAGAAATATTTTTCTGAAAACGTTGTGCGGGCCACTTTTAGACTGTTAATCAAATATCGTCGCCGGCACAGCCCCAAACAAGAGACGTAGGTATAATATACCTCCATAATATCGCGTTCTGTCGGTAATCTTTCATCTCATTGTTACGAAATAAAGAAGAAGAAAAAAGAAAAAAACACAAACGCCGACCATCAAATGTGCTTTTTTCTCTGATGTTTGCGGTCCCAATCCCAATAGTAATGACGTGTGTCCGTCCGGGTTTGTTCCCAATATCGTTATATTGTTTGCAATGTACCGCTCGTTTAAAAACACTTGTATAGGTAGGTACACCTTATGTATATAATATGTGGTTTCTCATACGTAGTCCGGATGAGAGTGCCTGCGTTAAGGATTTATGTATCGGTTCTTTTTATCTGATGTTAAATAATAATTCGATCGACATAATAATACCGGCTATATAATCGATTTACTTGTGTACATTTTGATGAAATAATATGCCTGTTTGATATTGTGGCCGAACATTGTAAAATAGTTCAATAATTAGACAGTCGGTCGAGTTTCACAAGTAATTTGTTATTATGGGAGCTCGCGCTAACTTCAACAATATTATTTCATTTGCACCTGTAAATTCATCATGTATATTGTATAGTATTCAAATTAATCATTATTCAGTAGTAATATAAATTACAATTTCAGCGGTTATCGATTGTCAGTGTCAAAGTTATTTTACGTTTGTGTT
This sequence comes from Diuraphis noxia, assembly GCF_037042655.1. NCBI lineage: Eukaryota > Metazoa > Arthropoda > Insecta > Hemiptera > Aphididae > Diuraphis > Diuraphis noxia. Next base: position 39,897,342 of record NW_028301712.1, on the reverse strand, counting down.
GTGTCGATCATTGTATGTATTATTAATACATTTTTACTTCGATTTTACTGTTATGAAGGTATAAATACATAACTCACAACCTTTGTGCGTAGATCTAACTTTTAGTGTAACAACTCCCGTTTTTACATCAGTAGATCTATAGTTACCTTATACTTTATAGATCCATATATCTTATAAAAAACTGTTGACGGTTATTTAAATTTAATAAACAATATTAAATAAGTTATAATATTTGTATATTTATAAATAGCTTAATTACAATTTTTTTGAAACCATGTGTTGTTCTTACTTCATCAATTATCAATCATTTCTAACAGATGTATCGTATATATATAATTAATAATATGATAATATGGTAGGCATTTTTCAATGTAGGCAATAAGTAGATGTTTAAAATGTGTTAAATTGTAAACAACGTTATGTATTTATATCAGTTATATCCATACAAAAAGTATAATTTTCAATAAAAACTAAAACATTTTAGATCTTGAGGCTCATCAAGATTTAAAAATATTTAAAAAATCTAGGTTCTGAAAATAAAAAGATTTTAAGGAAAAATGTTGACAAATGTATTTTTAACAAATCTTTAGATTGGCTGTTATATTATTTTATTATATATTTGGAAATCCACATAACTATATTATGTAACCATTATAAGCATAATTTTTGTTTATTGCTAAATACTATTCATGCATACTTCTTCACATACTATTCTTTCACGAATAATCTGCAGTACGTTTTTTGCATACAAATAATTGAATTACAAAATATCTTGAGACAGTGTTATACCTATGTTAATTTAATTTATTTAAATTTGACGACCGTAAATAACCAATAATGACCCATACCGTCTCTTGAGAATAGTGAATGCGTGTGTAGTCCATCGAAATATAATTGCGTTAAAATATATGCCCGTATTTTGTTACGACGTTTTTTTGTGAATTAACATGATATATTTAATATGCTTTAAACATTAAAAATATATAATCATATGTGTATACCAGTCATGTATACCGTACCTGTACGGTTTGTAATAGGTACATATTAGAAGCGGTTTAAACATTTTTCTCGGTCATGGACCCAAATGAAAAATAGTGGGAGGACATACCTATCGGGCCGTTTGACAATAGGATTAAAAAGTACCCATTACGTGTCCGTGGGCCCGTCATTGTTTACATCCGACAGATGTTTAATTACGACTATTCCGCGCGATTGGTCTCGCATATCGGAAGCTTTGTCACCGCCGTCTCCACGGCTTATACATATATTATATCATAATATCTATCTATAGATATATTTCTGTATAGATCTAACGAAACGACCATTATTATAATTATAATTATCATTATTATAATATTGTATGCGACTTTTAACACCGCGGGGATAATAATAATATATTTTACAACGGTGATTCGTGCAAATGTGTAATACAGTGTCCTATAATGCCTTATATGTATATATATATATAATATATATTATTCTCTTACGCATCGGCTTGTGTTCTGACTTCATCCGCTTTATGTTGGCTCATATCGCGGTCGGCGGTCGCGGCACCACACATCTTCCCGAAAATAGACATTTGGCAGTGATTGATTTACGCGTAAACACCATGTTGTGGAAACAGATTCAATCATCTCGTATAAATGCAATTTGTTTTTAATGGATTTATACGCTAAACGAATCAGCTCGTCTGTGTGTACATTTTCTGTGAAGAATAAAGATTATTAATGCATTATAGATATATCGAACGCGTATGTATAATAATATAATATAATATGAATTCAACTGTACCTGTATAGTTTGATATGCAATATTATAATGGCATGGGTTTTAAAATATAAGTTCGTGCAGAAGGACAAATTGGAATATGGGGATCGTGAGCGCACTGAGACTGAGAAGTACCTATTGTGACGTGAGCTTGGGGCCACCACATACAATTGTCGGCGACCATAAAATGCAAATCAACCGGTCCACGAGTGATTTGAGATGATCGTAAAAAAGTAAAAATTATACACAGGCGCATATATAATACGTCGCCAACGTGAGTTTGTGTATGTTATGTGTACGACGGGGACATCGTTGACTATCGTAACCGGGAGCATATGCTATTAACATCTGACCAATTAAATCCATTAGAACGGTTTTTTACAACGTTTATAATGTACAAAAATGCATTATATGACGGTGGATCACGCTGAAAATAAAAAAATATATATCGCATGTTCACGTCCGGACGACGGGAGGTGTAAATAAATAAAAAAGGTTTATTATTTTTTCTTGTGAATTTTAGTTTATCCTCTTCGTTATTAGCATGCAAGTTTATAGACACTGAGTTTATAGTGTTCAGTATGTACTATATAGTACGTGTCTAATCATAGATCTAGAAAATTATATCATAACATTTAATTTTTTTTAATGGATACCATCTTACAAATACACACGCATGCCATATAGATATAAGTATATAACATATGTTGCACACATTTTTTTACACATATATAAATATATACTTATACCTATTCATAATAATAAACTATTAAAAAAAAGCAAGGTAGTATTATTTATATATATACATATATATATTTACTTTATAACTAAATGACAAAAATTATATTTTTGGAAATAGCCCAATTCTTGATAGTTTGTTTAAATAACATCACAATAATTTATGAGGAATTTGAAAAAATATTTTAAATATAGCCTTTGAATGTACTTATTAATTTATGTTAAAAATGCAATAGCGAAAAATGTGTTAAATAATTTGTTTTATACTAGGTATTGTATTTATAATATTCTTAAAATGATTAAGTGAAGATAATTAGTGTAAATTACTTTAATGACAGGATACACCAATTACTGTCAGATGTCAAGCGAGTGTTTAATGTGTTTATAATGTATTTATATATCCAGTAATATGTACTAGCTGGCCTACAGCACGTTAATATACTCACAAGTCTCAATACCCCAAATTATCAAATTATAACAGAATATTATTTTGTGGAATAATAGGTATCGTATGAAATACCTAAATTTTTTAAAATAGATTTTTTCTTTCGATTTTATCTATTTAAAATAATAGAAACATGAGTAGTGCACCAATTTAAATGCGCGTGCTGCGGGATACTAAAAATGTAAATATATCCACCTACAGCTATTTAATAAAATACTTTTATCTAAACTTTAAATATTAAAAACATTTCTAAAAAAATATAAAAAATATTTCTTTATAAGTGCTTTAAACTATTGCTGCATCAAAGCATTTCTTTTTCTTAATCTAAATCACAAAAGTAATTATATCTACGTATGTGGCGGAGTTAACACGCATAAAATGCACTTATGGTACTGTTGAAATCGAATAAATGTATTGTAATAAATTTGCAATTGTACGCGGTTTAAGCCTATTATAGAAATTCATGTTCAGAAGTTTGCGTTGCACGGCTGTATAAGTATATACATTATAATCGTTTGAATCGTGTCGCGGTGTTAGATTTCGTATAGGTATTGTAAAGTATAACACAGTCACACGATCTTAAGTTTAAATCTATGCAGGGTTGTACCGAATGGGAAATTTTACCACATTATATGGGCGTGGAAGCGTGTGTCTGGCGATCGATGTATTTTTCATCATTAGAAAGTAAGCAAACGAAAATGCATTCAATGCGTTCGATACAGCCGCAGATACACGTACAGGGGAAGTAAATCGTGAATACGTCTTATATAAACGCAGCGACAAGAGAAACGGGTATGGTGTGTCATTCGAAGTTACAGCGGTATAATAGAAGTAAAGCATAGAGGAATTCGTGACTTCTCTTCGCCAGAGGGATCCGGTTATGACACGTCGCGCGTCGTCGTGAAGGAAACGCTCACGGGATACTCGTGGGAATGGCCGCTCGCAGATCCGGCCGGATAAAAGTTTCATTTATTTATCGTCGTCACATGGACGAACGTTGAGCCACGAAATAGATGTTTATTCGAAAAAAAAAAAATGATAAATAAATAGACTTACGTTGTATCGTGAGGTTGTATACACATATATAATATGCTGTTGAAGATACACATGTATAATGCATTATATATATTATTATATAAAGGTAGGTTGTATACTGTCAGAGATCCCTATAAATACAGAGCGATCGTAAATGTCTGGTGTAATACTCCATGGTATTTACATAGTTGAGTTCATATAATATTTAATGTGTACAACGCGCGATAATATTCATAACTCGAAGCGATAGTTCAGCAGCATGATGCAACAAGAATATCATGGCCACGTGCTCCGTGCTTCGGCGAGCGCTTTTACGCGCAAAGTAAGATAATATAAGAGATAATAAATATATGAAAACCGCTGAATTCACTTAAGCTGTATGATTAGATTTTAAGCATACTTCGTCACTGGACATTGAGTAAGGTCTCAATTATTGTAATGATGTGTCAAATTTGAATTCAACGATAAATCAACGAATCATCATTCGAAAAACGAGCCTGTGCGAAAGAGGTGGCCAGGCGAGTGTACATTTAAATTAGTATTAAACGTATCTGAATATTTTTAAAATTGGATAGAAGAAAATATTATTGATTATCTGTTATAAATTAAAGCTACTTGGGTTAGGCCAGGACATTGTTTATCTTAGTTTTATTTTTAAATTATTACATTTCAATATAATATTATTTAAATCCACGTTCCGTATAGAAAAATATTAAAAGAAGTAAATACACCAATATATATTGCCATAAAGACGAGAGATTCAGTTCTACACAGTTGATCGCATGTGAAGAAAATGATGATAACTATAGAGGTGTCAAGCCGAGCGCGTGTAAGTGATGATTGATAATAATGTCACGTTATTAGAAAAAAAAAACCGTACACATACGGGTATTGTTGCTTCAGGTATCAGTGTATCACACAGTGGCGTGCGATTGTGTGTGATGTGAAGCGTGTTGTTTTTCTATTCGTCTTTCTTGTCTGAATGCATGATTTATGGGCTAAAAATGAGGTTAAAGCTGCAAGAGTACAATGCACAGAGCTGCAGTATTGTGGTGAAGGGTCTCGGAAGATATTCGTGGTCAAGGTTTATTACCTGCATACATGCTGAGCGCGCGTGTGAGCCAGTAGCTAAATGGCTCATCATGGGTCATCTCCGGTATAATAACGATAGCAATAACTACATGTCCGAGCACTTGGGCAGTCGGGCGAATCAAATAAGTATCTATTTCTTTTGTACAAAAATGGTATTTGGAAAAAGATCTCTTTGCGGGAGGGTTTGGTGTATTCTGCTGTACACAATCGAGAAAGATATTCCGGGGTGGTTATATTATATTTATCATATTATTATATTTAGTTCAGTTCATCATGCGGAAATCGTTGAAGAAGATCCCACATGGGTGATTTAGGAATTCTTAAGGGACAATCTAAGATATTATTGTTGACATTATTGATTGTCAATGATAATTTATCATGTACCTATAGGTATTTTGTATTATTATAGTTGAATTGATTTTTGAATAATATGTTGAATGTCTTTATGACTATATTATATATTACTGTCAGCCATCCAGTGTGAAATGGTTCAGATTTCGGGCTTTCACGTTTATCAACATAAATGGACATGATACTAGCTAAATAAAAATGTATATAGTACATCAATTCCCTCCGTTGTATTAGACGTTATACGTTATTGTTTTTTACTTAACTTCTAAACATTCATTATAATTATTTCAAAAAATATTCGGTTCAGAAATAAAATAACATATTTATTTATTCAACTTACTACTTACTCTTTGTTAACAGTCAAACAGAAATATAACTCATTCATATTTTATCAGAAAGATTTTATCCAGTGTTCAAAGAGCAATCATGAGAAAATAAATATTTTACAACATGTTTAATGAAAGATAAATTAAAAATACAAAAAACAACTATACACAAGTAAAACATTATATCTGGAAAGTTGTATATAATATATATATATATGTATATTTTCTGCATTTGATAACATGTCTGAAGGCTTCGCTTACAATTATTTACATTCAAGTTTATTTTCTCTTCACTGGCTACTCGAGTCCTGCATACAAAACACAATGTCATCACAGTCCATTATGTCACAAAATATAGATTATTTGCTTTAAATTATAACATATGGGATTTACAATTTTTTATGTAGTTCAACAACTGTGATGACACTTATTGGAGTTTGATCAAAAAACGAGTTAAATCACTTAGCACTCGGTAAAATTTTCCTCGTTGTTAAGAAGGAATAACTCATGTAATAATCATCTAAATGTTTTGTCAAGAACGTGTTTTGTCTAGAACCACACAACAATTTGTTGACAAGGTTTTATTAGACTATAATAATAATTAATAGCATACGTATTTTAGAGTGTGTAAAAGTTTGAATTGTTGTGATAATTAACACCTTGCAATAGTGTGAATGTGTACCGGGTTGAGATGTTTTTATATATTATAAGCAGTGAAATATAATATAACTATTATTGGTAAATACTCGTAAGCCACTTATATGACCATATATTAATTTAGTAGTAAATATTTTATAAAATATGATTTCTGATGTCTATGATTCGACACAAAATATGGAATAGGAATGTATAATTATAAGTAATAATTGTATGATGAGTTTTCTAAAACAATGGATATACATCTATATATGCGTTTTATGTTCTATAGCTTAAAAATATATTTATTTGCACCTGTAATTTAAGCCAATTTATGTGAAATACATTATTTTTTAAGTATAAATATACTTGCAATTAACAGACACAATATACATACTCTACATGTATACAAATCTGAACAGAACTAGTATAGTTTTTGGCTGTACAGAAATTGTATAGCGAAAAGTCTTCAATATAGTTTATATATTATGTTTCATACAATTCGACCTTACATTAGATCTGAATATATGATTGCTAAGTATTATCGTATACGTATAGTATATAATATATTAATATATATATTATATTATTATGTTGTGTGTACTTAGTTCTTACTATAGGGAAAATAGCTTCAAAGAAAATCGCAATTCTGCTGAGACATTGGCAATGTTTTATTATTATTATATAGTGACTTGTGTATCTAACAGATTCCATGAATTATGCTCGTCTCGGAAATGAAGAACCCGTTATGTTTCCACTGAGGATCGTTGGAGTTTATGAATGGAACTCGACGCAGCAATTATAAATAAATATATATATATTGGTATTAGTCATTAGGCACGTTTATCCTGATTAAGTCCAGCATCGCATAAATGGTTCATAGAATATACTTTATATTAATATGTAGTATGTACTGTAAGTTATGTATGTATAAAGAATATAGATAACTATGGTGGTCCATGGCATATACTAATGTGAAGTTTGACTTTGAATGTTTGATTAATGTAAAAAATAACAAAATGTAATAGCAGTGTAAATAATTGTTATTCACAACCTTAATATTTATAATATACACTACAGCGCGTGCGATAAAACGATTTGCCAAGACTGTTGAATTCACTGCTGAATACAATTGTTAAGCACAAATGAACAAAAATGAAGTGTGTGGATTTACCTAGTGAAAATTAAATTTTAATGAAAAATCGATTTTATTACAATAATATGTATCTAATAGTTTTCTATATAGTGCCATGTAGAATGTATTGAGCATTAATTGTCAATAACGAATCATCATATATTGGCTATAGTGTGTTGTACAATAATAATAGGGGTTGGTTGTAGTCGCGAATATAATATACACGTTTCGCATTGTATTTTTTAAAAAAAGAAAGAATTTATTTGTTAATGATGGAAGGTTTAAGAAATGCGTTATTTTTGTTATAAATTAAGTATTCTGGTAATAACTTTTTGCGCCATTTCAACCTAACCTATAGTGTATTTGAAAATAAATAAAATATTAGAAACTTCTTGTATACCAAACACTTTAAGTCCTACGCAGTTATTGCAGTACTTAACTGCCTAAACTATCATAATACTTTATTAATGAACTCTGTTGCTTTTTGAAAATCAATCGATTGCAAGTTGTTGACTACCTCCCAACCGAACAGTTTTTTTCGTTGTTGTTATTAAATAGTAATTATTATCATATAGTATCAAACACACGATCGGTGCGTGGATACACGCATTACGACGTTAATTACTCGAGAGAAATTTAAATTAACAACGTGGTGGTCGTTTGTATGCCAAAACAAGCCGTCAAAAAACTTTCCACATTGTATATATTCATACATATATATTTAAGTACACGTAATGACGTTATTCGGTTGCAGCAGATGGGTATATATATATACCTATATAATATATATATATATATATATATATTATATGGCGTAATAACTGTATAGATACATGCATTCATGCACATATTATATATATGTAACATCTAAGGAGATTCAGGTAGACGACGGCGGACTAGATGATTTAGAGCGCGTTATTTCAACAAAGGACAGTTTACAGAACCACTTAAGTCTCGCATCGCACATAAATCACACGGGCGCGCAGTCTTCGTGGCAGTGGCGGTGGATATTCCGAGGGGGTATATAATATATCACGGTGGCCGCCGCCGCCGCCGCCAGAACCGTATGCGTATATAATAATATAATGTAGGTATATGTGTGTGTAACTAGTGTAAGGAGCGCGGGGGAGGAAATATTTTAATTTAAAATTCTCAACTCGTCCGCGGGTGAAAATGTAATACATGTTATATTATATACCTATATATATTGTGTGTGTTTACTTACACATATGCGTGTGAGTACGTATACTAGTATAATAATATGAAATATATATTTTATTCCTTGGGGGAATGTCCGTCGGTCGCTATTGCGAAACATGTCGACTTCTGCAGGGTGCATATTATACGCTATATACAAGTGCATACGGAAAACAGTGGTCAAGGCGATTACTATAATTAACTTCCCCTGAACAAAGTTTTTTTTAATAACGCTTGTAGATAATAATATAAGACTATGCAATACCTTATCACACGGAAATTATATTGAACAATTATTTGAGGTGACAATACACATATGGATATATACCATAACATATAAACAACATCCCCTTGCGGAGGTGAGTGACCGTATTTCTTTCTTTCACATTAAAGACCGCAACTGCATTTTATAAATTGACATAATATCTTATCCATTCTTCTATTATTTATGATTAGTGATTACGTTGTAAATTGTATACAATTTTTCATGTGTTTTTTATTTCTACAGTTCCTAATTCTCACCGATCTATTGTTTTTAGGATACGTACGTAGAAAAAAAGTTTTGGGGGTGCGTTTATCTTTTGAAAGAGATTTCTTAAGTTTATTAAGATGTTGAAAATTATTTTAAAAAACTTTTTTTTTCAATTATATTATACCCACAGAATAAATAAATTGGAATAGACACTGATAAGGAATTATATGAGAAACATACATAAATCTGATAAGCGAATTCCACATAAATTAGTTAAAATTTTTTTCTTGCGTATAACGTTTATGTTCTCAAACTTAGGTCCTATTCAGATCAACTATAGTCAACTGTTTTTATTTTATTTTATTTTAATTATTATAAAGTGTTACTGACATACAGGGTCATTAAATTTATTGATAATATAAGAATAGCCAACAGTGAAAACTGTATGACAATTAAATTTATAAATTTATAATTTATAATTTATTAATTATTCGCTGAACGATCGACAAAGTTCAATGGAAACCCTCATACGTAGCGTTTAAACTAAACACGAGAACTGAAAAAAATACGTAATGAAATCTCATGGGGTGCACATTCAATCTCATTTGCAAAACTGATCCATTTCAAACAATATTTAATGACAAATTAAGAATTTTCGACTACTTTAATATTATTAGTTGTTTATTAGTTTTGATTGTTTTATCTGATTTTGCTCTCATAAATTAAAATAATTCATAAAAAGTAAGGGTAAAAATATTTCGAAAAAAAAACAAATGTAGATATCATAGATTAAGGAAAAATTCTAAAACCTATAATTTACTACAGTATTGGTATGAATTTTCTTGTTTCAAAAAACATATTTAAAACGCTAACATGCAGAGATTGACTTGTGTCAAAAATCTATGCTGTAAACGGTTTGAACCTATTTATATATGATAAATGTATTGTGTAAAGAGGCACTTTTTATTGTTATGAAATCATAACTTTTTCACTTGTTTTAAAATCATTTGAAAGTTTTCCTATTTCACAATGACTAAACAAAAAAACTCATTAACAGCTAACAGTTAATTTAGCAATAACAAGACGTCGACGGATAATTATGTTATAATAACTAAAAATAAAAAATGTGATTGCTAATGATTGATGACAACCACGTGTGACTGGCAAATCTCGCAGATCGTTTAAACAGTCAATAATAAGATGCATTATCTATTTCGGCATTTTTGAGCGAACAGGATAAACTAAAATCAAAAAAAAATTAACCATATCAAACTGATCGAGAAATTCCCCCCTCTATCTATTAGGTATCCGCGTCCGTGTATAATATTGGTAAAGCAATATAATAATAATATAATATCATAAATCTCTTATTTGCATCGCAGCCTCGTAGGTTAGGTATATATATTAATACCTTATATACACTATATATTACAAGCGTTTCACGCGAACCGTCGTTGACGTCAAAGTTTCAATATTATTTACACACTCTTACCTATATATGAAATAATATATATTATTCGGGTATACGGGCACGACGGAAAATACAGTGTTTATTATACACAATACACATCTGGTTGGCATATCGCTCGATCACGCGCGCGTGCAGATTGTAGAAAAGTCGAATGCGTTATTTATGGACACGCAGTTTGTATAATTCTATACGTGCACCTATAGTATCTACATGATGGTTACAACTAAATAATATTACATCATCACGTATCACGGACGTACACGTTTGACGTGTCGGTGTTATATTATTATAAACAGTCTCTACACAATCATCATAGATCATGTGGATCTAAGATAACATTTACATTTCCACCCAAAAATTGTATGTTATATCTAAGTAAATATTAGCAGCACTCGTTTCTTTGTGTCTCTAGTAATGACTGCGATATTGATGTAATCGTATTCAAATACGCATTTTTTATTTTTATTTTTTGAAAAAATAGCTTAGAAAACGACAGATTTGCGCAACTATAGAAATTAAACATAATATAGGAGATGCTAAACTATAATAGTCATTTTTTTTTTCATTAATATAATATGAACTTAGAAAAACATTGAAAATGTTTAATTTTTAGGTAATTTGGTAGAGTAGCGTGTATAGACATACGGTACATAATTATAATATTTTGACATTCAAATAGCACAGTATGAGCACGTATAGATGATTTTTGAAAATCATTTTTCTAACTCGCACATTATTTATACGTTATGTTTCGTTTGACGAGCAAAACAAACCATCATATACCCCTCCTATGATGGTGAAAAACAAAATGAATAATATTATAATTAATATCATTTTGAATTCACTATATATACCCCTTTCCGAGGAGCGCTTAATGTAATATTTGAAATCGCGTGTTTGATATATGTTATGAGCACCCCGCGCCTACACTCGTCTATACCGCGGCGGTGGCGAGTTTTTCCACATCCCCTTCGTCGTCACGAGCCTCGGCGATTCGTTTTCCGGGATCGTCTGGCGGTGGCCGCAGCGGCAACATCAGCTGACCGCCTGCAAACGGTTCTCGCGGCCACCGTCACCGAATAGAGTAATATCAATACCGTACGCCGTATATTGTGTATATAGTGCTGCTGTTGCACGGCCGTTGCATATCTCGTCCGGTCCGGTCCGTTCATTACGCTAATAGATTTCCTGAAGACACATCAAAAGGAATCGGGTGAAATCCATCGTGCAGCGTCCCCTGCCGTCGAGCTACCGCGCTGCCACGGGGGTGTCTGCCCCTGCCCCCGCCGCCGTCCTCACACACGCGCGCGCACGCACAAAAACGAGGGGGTTGAGCTTGATTAATGGGACCGGTACGCTCGCGCTGCCCACCCCTGCAGTATGTGTACGACGTGCACGCGCGGACACGCGCCCCCTTTGTATAAATCATTCGGGACGCGTTCGCGGTCGCCGGCCGACGGACGTGCCGTAAATTATACTCGTGTGAGTGTGTGTGTGTGCGTGCGCGCGCGCGCCCGTCTCTTTTGGCCTCTGCCCCGCCGTGGGCTCCGCGCGCGAAGAATATTTTCTACCATATTATTATTATTATTATTATACATCGACGGTGGCGATTTATCGGGGCGGGCGCAGATGCACCGCCGCGGACGGTCCGAGATATTATGCAACGCGAGCGGCGGTGACTGTAACGCTCGATAATACACCGCTGCAGGGTGTTTCATACCGTCCGTGTTTGCCCCCGTCGATAGCTTTTTCCATTTTGTATTTTCAACAACGATTTCGGTTTGTCGGACTCGATGCATAATATATATTTATTTATATATTAGTTGGACTCTGTATCTTTGTCGTATAGTATTGTAACGGTGTTGAAATCTGATACTGAGTATAAAAAAAATGATATGCCCGTTTGGTGTTATAGGTATAGTGTACACTGTACAACAGATACGTTCTGAAATCCGTCGAAAGATTTAAGTATTTTGCGATCGCATTAAGTTCGGGAAACGATCTTGAAAATGATTTATATTCCGTTGGACGTTCACAAGAAAAATTCTAAATACACGTATATGATATAGGCATTAATATTATGGGCAATATTTCCGCACAATGTCACATTGACATTGACGGTACGGCTATTGCCCCTATAGGAACATTACATAAGTTGTTGTCAAATTTTAACTCGGATTGAGTGGATTTAATCGGCCAACTAGCCGATAAAGATTAAAGACGAATCGATCGTTAGATAAAGTCAAAATAAGCCTTATCGAAAAACCACGTTTCCAACTCGAATGAAAAATAATCTTGTGTTATTTCATGATGTAATATTTAGTTACGGGTTCAAATTGTTGTCATATTTCTAGAAAAATGTCAACACATTATTACTTTAGTAGGTATAGAATCAAATTTGGTGTATCATAATATTAGGATTTAGTACGTATGCAAGATGTAACAAAAATGTGAAATTGTGAACTATTTATGCTTGAAACATATCTTTGAAAGCAGTACCTTCGAGTATTATATTGTCCAGTTTTTAATAAAAAATATTTAATCGAATAAAATGTTTACGATGAATCGATTATTATACATATACATATTAAATTGGTTATTACTTATTACATTCAAACGAACCTTTCATGTTAATATTCAACTATACTCGTGACATATCTACACAATATACCAAGTAGGTAATTAGTTCGTATATATTGTGACGGCTTTCTGTCGCTTCCGTTCGTTTTGTGTACGTACTTCGTATTCGATTATCCTTTTTTTTAAATTGTCCAACTTACTAGTAGTAGATTTATGACTTCGTATTATACTGCAGAATTCCGGTAGATGTTGCAAAATTGCTATGAATATTCCTAATTACTACTGTAGACGCCAAGAATATGTTTTTGATAGTTTGGCCTCTACTTTTGTGTGGAATATGATTAAAAAATATAGTAATTAATTGTTCAAATCTGTTAAAATAAAGATACAACTATTGACCAATATACAGATCTATTTATTAACATAATATATGTAGTTATAACTGAATTTTGTTGAAAATAATTTTTTATAAAGATTACACTCGCTAATAGTAAATCAATAAATTATAATAATTCATCAATGACGATTTCTATCCATAAAGGTTAATTAGTAATTTAAAAATAATTGTATTGTGATGTACGTTTCACTGGCTGATTAAGTGATATATACGTGTTGTACGCGAACAATGTGAAGAATAATATGGCCTTCGCCGGACATAATATCTTATCCTAATAGGCAGCAGCTATAATACAACGTTGTAAACTGTAGCCGTACGCCGGAACCGAACTTTCACCCCTTCGGTATGTGCGCGTGTATACTGACTGTGTAGGTTCGTTTAAAATGAGTGTGCCGTCTATGGGGGTGTCAAGTAATGTTCTGGATTTTTCAAATTGCAAAAACTATTACTACACTTACTACACCCTCGTAGTGGCGTGCTTTGTTACACTCCACTACCACAGTGTACTTGAAAAAAAGGCGTGTTCACAATGTTCACATAGTGTGACATTCTGCTGCGTATATACACATATTATATACCTATATATTGTATATAATATTGTACATCGTATGCATTGTGCGCCTGCATGTTCCGCCGCCGTTCCAAAATCATTTGTAACTTTTGACGTATCTACCGAGCGTCACTTTGCAAACTATGCGAATAGTATATATTTTTGTTTCGGGCGATTTCAAACGGAAGTCATTTATTTATCACAGTCTTCACTCTGCACCTTGCCACCATAATACTAAACATGGACCGTTCAAAGGCTATATGGTATTACGACTGTTGAATGTTTTGTCATGAATAAGATGCGTTTTAATGTTCAGATACGGATCCAAATCAAAGTTTTGGTGGGAGGGACAATCTTTATACAACACAAATACAATCACAACATACTCTTTTTATTCTTGATTTAAATTTATTTTCCCCAATATTTGTAAAATCTTATATACTGTATAATAAATAAATAATGATTCTATAATAAATTACAAATTCCAAACGTCTGTGTTTCGTTTTTCAAAACGGCCAATTTTTAGTTCGATGTTTATGTAAATTTCCCTATGAAAATTGGAAAAACAATACGACTGAGGTGTTCCTAGCCCCCGCCGTTATCCGTATCTGGTTGTATACAATAAGTATAAAAGTTTATTCATCATTGGATAGAATAATAGACTCATTTTTATATACTTAAATGTGAAATAATGGATCTCTGTTCTATTGTATTATATTAATTATTATTATAAATCAATCGGTAGCTCAGCTATCTACTAACCGTGTCTGAATATAATAAGTAGTCGTCGAGGTATACTTCTTGCGATTATTAAAATATTTAGTTTCTGCAATGTATTCAGTTTCAACGGACTATACATATCTCAATATATGCATGTCCGGTAAAAAAGTTATACGTGTTGGCAACATTATGTATAAATATTAAATATATTGCATTTATAATGTTGAGACACTCCAGCGTAATATAAAGAGAAGATAGATTTCTTTGAGATGTATTAATTCAGAGACAGGGTAGAAACAGTAAGCAACCGCGTATGATAAGTGGTGGACAATGCGTACTGTTTTGGTGGCTGTTTAACTCGAAGTTAATTTTGTACCAAATTCTTTGACGAAATTAGATACTATGGTCCTAGTGACCGTTACACCCGAAGAAGAAGAAAAAAAAGAAGATACCAAATACGGGAGTTCACTAATTTTACCTCTATTACGTTAGCCGAATTTGATAACATTTGTTTGGTTATAAATTATTACTTATAATAATAAACTCATCATAAACATTATTTAATATTTCGATATGACAGCAGTTGTACAGACTATACAGACGTACATGTCTGTTAATCCGTAATCTCATTATATTTACATGTCCGATGTTCTGTGCTATTTAATTTTATTCTTATAATGAAAAGTTATAAATTATGAATTAAAACTGTTAGGCGTATGGACGTATATCAGGACATGAACTGTATATAATACGAGGATACGAGGTATATATAATATGATGTGGTGACTGGTGAAGAGTAATTGTTACATTTAATTTATACTAAAACAAAATTGTATAAGATACCGGACAGTGGACAGTGAAATACTGAAGTCTGAAACGCAATAATATATCGTATTGATGGTTATTAAAAGGCCTTAAGGGCAGTTTAATAAGTATATACAAGACATAAATAATGATCAATTGTAATGTATTGGTTATATTTTATAAGTGGACAATCGTGTTATTAGAAAATTTATGTTATGACTGTGAACTTGTTCTTCTTCCATATTGAATATTACACGTTCGGTTAATGTTTTGGTTATCAAAGTATTATATATTACAATAATACGAATTCTAATAAAGCTGTTATAATTGAAGGTCATAATTTTTACTTGCAACACATTAAATTATATGTATCTATTGTATATTCAAAATAAATTATAAGGACAATGTTTTATTGAAACAAGCCATTTTAATGATTTAATATTTAAAAATTATTTTATATTATACTTTTCTTTCAATGGTTCCAACGATGTAGGTTATTTCCCTTTATAGTAATGTTTTTAAGATTTGCCAAACTGATTTTGTGTAGTATATTAAATGTTATAGAATTTATAAAATTTATAAAACTTCACATTTTATTCACGAAATCTATATTAAAAGTTATAACTTATTAAGTTTTAGTATTTATGTATATTATGAATCGCGTTTTTCATAGTGAGTTATATCTTCTAAGAATATTTATGTATATATTAGATGGAGGTCCATTTTATTTTTATAAGATAAATAATAAATGTATAACGTTATTCTAGGAAACGTCTTTGCCCTGCAGTATATTATTCATTTTGATCCTTTGAGAGTACTTACCGTAAACAAAACCGGCTTTTGTTTGAATAAAATGTTTGTCGAACGATTTATAGCGCAATCCGTCACGCGAAAGTGAATAAAAAAAAATGAAGGGAATTATACAACAAAACGGAAGCCTTTTTTATTTTTTGTTCTGTGGTCTGACCGGAAACGTCCGAACGTCGGCGTATATACCGGTATGCTACATGTCAACTGCACATTAAACGGCTATTTTGTACAGCATTTCTAGATAGAAACAGATTTTAACATTTATTTATTATTTCAATTTTTTGAAGTTATAAATCGTACGCTTGTACATGCATGCCTCTCTCGTTCTCTCGTTGGATAAATTAACAACAAAACACTGTGTATCTAAAACACAAACATATTATTATTTTTTTATCATAATGATATTTATTGATAATACTTTGTCGGTGAACTGAATACCAATTTAGAAACTCCACATTATACTACGCGCGTCATTGAGAAACAAAAGTTTGGCAGTGCTTATCTTTTATTATGTTATACGATTCGTGGTTATAAGATTGTTTTAACAATAATTTTACATTAAAAATGTTTAAAATCTGAGGTACCTACCGTTAGTAATTAGTTACAGATTCCTCTTAAAATTATTCATGTGATATGTGAAACTTTTATTATTTATTATCG
Source organism: Diuraphis noxia (assembly GCF_037042655.1). NCBI lineage: Eukaryota > Metazoa > Arthropoda > Insecta > Hemiptera > Aphididae > Diuraphis > Diuraphis noxia. Next base: position 39,880,156 of record NW_028301712.1, on the reverse strand, counting down.
TGTACGTATTAAATCTTACTATATTGTTTTAGTAAATATATTGTAAATATCTATTTATACAAATAAAAATAATAAAACAATAATTAAATATTTGATGGATAATATTATACTGATAAAGTGATAATAGCTATATAGATATAATAACCAATGAATTGCGACTATATAATACTTATGTTGTGAACATACACCGTTTGTAACATTGTGTTGTCATATTAATTGTTACCTACATAGCATAATACCATAAAGCCGCAGATAAATCATAACAATAATAATAATAATTTCATACGATATCAAATAATATGTAGGGAAATGACACAAGACAGCCGCACCGTCGAAAGCTCGAACGCGTTTTAATCGCAATTAAATACGTTGTCCGGTTACTCGTGCAGTCGTGCGGGACTTCCGGCGGTTTTTTCTACCCCGTCGACGCCGAACAACCGTACCTATAATAGCGGTCCGCTGCAAGGGGTTTCTGCAGCTGTATTATATTATTACCGTACAACACGTTGTTTGTTTTCGGTGCGCACGAAGAACCGCCGCCGCTGCCTCGTAAGCGCTTCTTGTCTTTCGCTCCGCTTTACACGGCGGCGTGTGTATAATATTATATACGGCCGCGCGGTCCCGGGAGCCCGTCCCGTCTCGTCTCGTCCCGTCGCCGCCGTTGCTGTTGCCGCCGCTCGGTACACACCGACATATATACGTGTGTACGGTCTCGGGAGCCCGCCGGCGTTTCATGATTACCGCTCGCGCTCGCTCGGTGAAATATAGTTAGTTATACACGGTCGAACGGATGCAAATGAAATATTAACTCCCCTCGCCTCACTGTGCTGCTATTGCACGGTCCCGTGTACTCCAGTACTGCTGCAGTATATACTACTACCACCATCCACTGCCACCACCACCACCACCACCACCACCACCACTGCCATCATTGCTTTTGCTAATACTGCACCGCATCGCCAATGGTATATTAAGTCGTTATACACTTCCCGTCATATCTCCCACCCCCGCTCACCAATCCCATCACTGACCCTCCGCACCGCCCACCCGGAAACTGGCTTTCGTTGCATGTATACATAATAATAATAATAATAATAATAATATGTATACGTTTACGATATTTTATATATAATTGCCCTCGGGTTCTCGCATATATATAAGAGCAGCACACGCACACGCACTCCTGCAAGTGCATATATACACACCGAAATATATATATAACACACACGGCGTTATTTTCCGTCCCGCTTCTCATCCCTTCGTCTTCCCCCACCCCGAGCTCTGCACGCGAAGAACATAAAAAGCTCTACTACGAAGCGGCCCGCGAGATTTACTGGCCCGCAAGCGGACAATATATTATTATTATTATGTTCACAGCTGGCTTAATAATATATCGTATGGTATATAGAGTATATTATAGACAATCAGCATTCAGCGTGATAACGCGATGGGCGGATCTCGTTACGAGAATTGGAGGCGCGTGTAGACATTTAGCTTATTATAGCCGTACTCGGACCGTTTCATTCCTATATACTCATCTGTTTATATGTGATGAGTTACGACCTATATTTATATATTGCTAATTACATTGACTTAAAGGCCCCGCCTCCCGGTATGGAAATGTAAAAAACTGTGCTTATTATATACGCCTGCAGGGGCGCACACTGTGTATAGACATTATATAGGGGTGAACAATTTCATTTCGAAAGTTGGCACTCAACTATACGTTGGATAAAAAATCTGATCATGCGTCATACATATATTGTACACAACTAAAATAAAATATTCAAATTGAAACAAAGATTGCTATAAAAAGGTTAGTTCGCATTTTTCATCATTGTTAATATTACATAATATGGGCGCAATTTCCTATATGGTCCCTGACGCTCGCTGTTGAAGCTTCTTACTCCACTGCGGCTATCAGTCCTCACGTTAATGTTCTGTCTAAATCTCTAAATTTAACCTACATAAAATGTGTATACCTATAATATCGTATGAAATCGTTTAACTGTTTTAAGCACATAAAATACATATTGTTATGATGATAATATAGCCAGATAGAACCTAATAAATAATAATGAAAATGTGTTAAGTATCATATAATTCTATAATATATCTAATAATAATTGAACGCTTGTTGTAGGCACTTCAAAGAGTCATCGTCGTACGCACAACAGGTGCCGTGGACGCCGCCGGAACCGTCTGTGGGCGGTGTGGGGGTTGGGGGCGTCGATGTCTCCGTAGGTGAAGCGGGGACAATGGTCGGCGGCGGTGGCTCGATGGGCATGATGGGTGATCCACTGCTCTTGTCGCCGTCGTCGTCACCTTCTACCCCGGCGTTGCCCACGGATCCCCCGCCAAAGTGCAACAACGTGTCCGGCCTTTCTGCCGGTCAGGCCAAGCTGTGCCTGCTTTACGAGGAACACTTGGCCTCCATCCGATACGGCATCCAAGCGGGACTTGCAGAATGCCGTTCGCAGTTCCTGCACCGTCGGTGGAACTGTTCCATGACTGCCGAGAACGCCGGCGCGCCGTTCCTCGGACCCGATTTGCAAACAAGTACGTATCTACCTATAACTATGATTTATAAGGTCATAACATATAGAGAACAAATATATAACGATATGTTATCCGACTTCACTATAGGTCCCGTAAGCATTTGAAGCCGGTTTTGAGGTAGTATAGGAAAAGTATACAATATGTATACTCATTGTTATTTTCAGTCTGTAGAGACACGCATATACAATGTAAGACAACGCGTCTATAACGAATGCTGTTAATTTATTTTTAAAAATCACACCAAAAGCGATAGGTTACGTAAAGCTAGTTAATGAAGATAACTATACCTAAGCTTAAAAGTTCTTGGCATTATCAACATTGAAAACTTTCAAATTATTCTGCAGTTTCTATAAAAAAATTAACATTATATAATAGTGCAACGCGTATTCTGTATCTTGAGCTTTGATTGTGCCAAAAATATTTTAATGTATTATTAAGTATTAAAATTTAAGGAAAAAATTGTATTTTATATTCGAGCTATAGTTTTTATTATAAATTTTTCTATTTTTTATTTATGTATTAATTTTTGATAGGGCTAAAATGTTACATATTCATCCAAGAGGGATATCCATTATTTACAGGGGCCAAATTTCCTCTCAAGTTTAGTCATATTAATTTTGAACGAAAAAGCGTGGTGGCCAAAAAGGGTTCTGTCCTTGTTTTTTTTTTATCATTTATTATATGCATCGACACGTAAACTATAGTAGACGTGTATGTGCAGTATAATCACAGCAGCGTGTTTTATGAAAGGGTTTTATTCAGATTTCGAATGACGTGATTTACAGCTAAATTAAGTGAAATTTAGTTTAATTATGATATACAATAAATAATGATTAATGTATCTGAGTTACCTACCAACAATTTTGTTTTGTTTTTCTCATATTAAAATATTTGAAAGATTCATATATCTCAAAATACGCGTTATAGAATATGTAGATTGCGCGAAATACAGAGATTGACTCTATAATACCCGACTAATTTCAAGCACTATTATTGATATTTTGACCTATATTTTTTCTCTTGTTTGATACGCGTCATAGGGAGTCCTAAAAACGTTGGAGATTCAAATAAAGACAAGACTGCATTGGAAGCATTGCTCCAAACAAGACAATCATCAGATAATAAAATCAAATAATAGATACCATGATACATTTTGTCGAATACGCAAATTTGGTTACAAGAACAGCACTTGGAGGATATCCGTACATATAAATTGTATATGTTTATTTGTCAAAATGCATTTAAATTACACTGTGTAATAAAACTGTATGGTATTTCTCAAATATTCACAGTACATAACTATCCAATAGATTCGTATACATTATATGAATTGATGTCTATTAGATTATGATTTTGTATATTTTGATGTTTTAAATTTATACGATGAAGAATAACTAAACAATCTTCTAAACATCGCGTGGGCTAAGTGGCCAACCTCCTATATATTTTGTATACTGTATGTCTGTATGACCCACAAAATTGATTGAATATGCGATTTGAATATTAAACAACTTTCTGTTTTAATCAATACATAAATAAATATATTAATTTTACTGATTGAAATATAGGTATGTACCTATATATTATAATATAATATAATATATGATGAGCATTCTTTTTTTAAATTAATCATTTGTCAATGATTTATTCTATTTTTAGGACTTAATTTAATATTTATAGTTCCTATAGTTTTGTAAATATTGAACTTAATTGACGTTGTTTAATTAATATATAAGTATATACTATCATTATAATCTACTGTGCGTAGTTTTACTAGTTTTTAACATTGTTTTAGTTAAATTTAAGACAAATATATGGCACATGAACGTTATTAATTAATTTCAGCTCTAAATATTATATCTTATCTGACTTAGGTTGGTTTCCTAATTGAAATTTTTAATTCTCTTTCATTTATTATTTGACTCTATTTTAATATGCTCTCTGTTTTGTATTGTAATTTTTAAGCTATAATATACATATAGGTATTTTAAATAAAATCACTTAAAAACTATTTATTATCTTTAAGTATATAAATATAACAAATTTACACCTACGATAAAATTAAGTATGTTGATATCTCAAGACATACAATCAGTATGTTCTGTTTAAAAGATTATATCAATAGGTATGATTTTACTTGCAGATTATTTTATATTTATTTTATTTGTATAATAAACGGGTAAAGACCCTTTTGTGTAAACAATACAGTACAGGTTTAACATTTAAGTATTTTACAATTAAATAATAAACGACTCGATTTAAAACGATAATAATAATAATGAGCTGAAAATATAAAATAATAATAATTAGACAAGTTTAAATATTGAAACAATAATAATACAATAGGAGACAACACTAAATCAATAATAGTATAATGATAGAATATTACTTAATTTACTACATCGTTTATGACTAAATATACATTTCTTTTGAAAACATTACGTGACATGAAGAAAAAATCTACATGATCAACAACAAGATTTGCTAGCTTCAATGCTCTTGGAAAGTAAGAAGTGGAGCTGTAATTATTATTATAAAATGGAACACGAAATAAGTTTGATTTTCTTAAACAGTGATTCGCTGTATTAAATGCTTTATGTAATGATTAAGAAAATCTCGTTACTTGCACACTGCAGTATCAGCTGATGGTATACCACCTATCTTATATAAAACTATAACAGTATTATTTATATTTGCATTTATGATTTAACGCACTTAAACCGTTTGAGGGTCGAGTTATTAATGTTTGTGTCCATGTCGGTTTCAGGCAGCCGCGAGGCAGCATTCGTGCAGGCGATCAAAGCAGCCGGCGTTGCGCACGCCATGGCCCGCGCCTGCAGAGACGGTCGTTTAAACACGTGCAGTTGCTCGAGATCGGGAAGACCAAAGGATTTGAGAAGGGATTGGGTTTGGGGCGGTTGTGGAGATAACATGGAATACGGATACAAGTAAGTGTGTTTTTGATATTTTTCATAATAGTCTGTTGTAAAAATAAATAAGTACCTATACCTGGTTTTTAATATTAACAGACACGTTAAAGTTTCAACTTCATAATTGTAAGATCATTAATGAAATTTATCTATAAATTTAGTTTTTTTTCGAATTTGGTTTCATTGATTGCGATTTCGTATATATTGTATCAAATATTAATACAAATTATATAGTTTAATGGCTAAGCGGGTGTCGATGAAAGATATAAACTATAAAAGTAGAAACTACCAAAATATGATTGCGGAGTGGTGATAATGATCTTAAAGATTTTTAACACGTTTATAAAATATAATTTTCTCAGATTTAAGTTACCTTTGTGTCTTACATTGATTACAAAAATGCGTGTATCTATCAAATTTCATGATACCTAAGAAAAATGATTTTAACTTTAATGGCAGCAAAGTTTCTCTTGAACTCGTTTTGATTAAACTCATTTTATATATTATGAAGAATGCTGAATATATATCTCACATAAACCAATTGGCTTTGACTGAATCGTATGCAGTAAAAATTGACTAAAATGGGAAATAAAAACAATGAAATGCGATATGTCAGATCGATCAGGCACATTTTTGAATGACAGATTGGCAGTCATGAAAGTCATTATAAATCTAAGCTCTTAGACCACCATGGGATGACAGTTGTAAACTCTCGTTCTCGTATATATATATATATAAATACTTGTGCCATTGTTATTCCTTATTCCTTATATAGTTGTATGAAATGTTCAGTATGATATGGAATTTCTTCGTTTTTTTTTTAAAAATATATGATCCTTATCGAATTTGTTTAATGGTTGAAAAATTATTTTGTATCTTTCATATTTTCCAAATGGATTTCAGGACATTTAGTTTAAAATATAATGATCAAATGTTGATTTCTCACTTTTCTTTTAAATTTATATGAACATTGAGCTAAACCATAATATAATGATTGTAGATTAATGTATGATTATTCTATTAAAATGTATTATTTATATGTTACATCAAAATGTTTTTATATAAAATATTATACAATATACATTAAGCATTTTAGTATATATTTCGTTTACATGCGAGTATCCTATAACTACTGGTACAATTTGGTTTTGATTTGACAAATTACTTCAATATTTAATGTACTCGTTCATGTATGATTGAATGAGATTCAATAGTTGACAATATGAAAATTATGACTGTAAATTAATAAATATGACCAGATACATAATTATTTTACAACTAGTTAAATTTATATTGTTATAACATGGCACGTATAGAATATTCCTTAAAACTTATAAATAAATAATTAAAATATCTAAGGTTGTGAAATGATGGTTGTTGCAATAATTTATTATATTTCCTAAAAGATTTTAAATTGTGTAGGTAAGCATTAACAAATTAAAAGTAAATAATGATGTAAAATGTCAATGCCTTATAATTTATTACTTTTATTTTAATGTAAAGCAAGTATGTATATATTATTCAGAAGTTATAACACCTACCTACTTACTTATTATAAATTTATTTTTTCATGTTTGTAACGAGACAAAAAAAAAATCGTTCGATTACCCGAAAAATTGTTGTCCACCAAAAAGTGTAAAGTGATAACGTAGACAGGAGGTCGTAAAAAAACATTATTCAACGTAGGTATGAAACACTTTATAGTTGTGTTTTTTCACTGTTCCCGTTTCTGAAAATATAAATAACCAGGTAAACATTTCCGATGAGTTAGCCGAAAAAACTACTTTACGCGACGCGCAAGAACATTTTTTGTCTGACACGTGAAACTGGTTTGAGTTTTTGGAGGAAAGTGCAATAAAAATTTATTAAAATAGAAAATAAATTATTAATGGTTAATCTGAAGCTTGTGCTTGTTCACAAATTGTACATATGAATTTTGAATTTGAATGTGTATTATTTATTTGAATTTAATAAATATCAAATGTTACAATACGCGTACCTATTACGGAACAATAAACAACGATCCTCCATGAATAAAGCGAAAGAAAAAAAAAGCGGGTAAGTGGATGTCGCTCTGCTGTACATTATATAGGTGGTGGGGTGGACCTCTGACTAGGGTAGGTTAAATTTGAATGCAATGATAGTTATCATTGTATATGAAAAACGATTCTGAACGGAGATGATTTGTCAGTCTAGGATGATATATTACATTTAAATATTGCCATATATTCTATTTTGAAACAAATATTTTATTTTTCAATTAAGACGCATTTTGCATAAGGCATGGTTAATCAATTTTTCCAAAAACATTGCATGTAGTTATCATAATTCATAATACCTTATATTATCAAAGATATACATATACCTGGTTTGAGGATAAATCGTTATCATTACGCTATTTCGTAAACATTTAAAATTCAATCGCACTTAAAATTTTTCTTATAATGATGCTTCGAGTTTTCTCTATAGCTACTTGAAGGAAAACTTATGGAAAGCTTAGTGTTGTATTTTTAATCTTTAGTTATAAACGCAAAAAATTTTATGATCATTGAACTTCAAAATTACTTGTTAATTTTCGGGTTTTTGACAGATATCGTAAAAATTTGAACTATAAACGCTTATAAAAAAATTGTGACTTACGATTTTTTTTAGCTACAATAAGAACGACTCATAAGGAATCTTGTATTAAATTTTCAAGTTTTTTTGGTCATCCAACATATTTTAGCCAACACTTCAAAAAAAATTCTCAAATTTCAGTGTGTATAGATAACTCAAAAAAAGTCAAAAATTTTTGAAAATTAAACTGTATATAGATATCACTAAGTACATCATAAGAGACATAAGATATCACATAAACATTTGGTGAAAATTTCAAGTATTTACAGTGATTAGTTTTTTAATTATAACCATATAAAAAAATCGATTTGGTCAAAAACTGGTTTTGCGTAAAATTCCCGTTTTTCTGTCATTTTTTTTTGTTTTTCTCGATTTTTTTGAAAACAGTTGGAAAATGTTTACTTTTGAACTTTATAATGCACCAAGGATATTAACTTTTACATCGGAAACCACCCCCAAAATTTGAAATTGAAGCATTATTTCGACTAGTTATGCTGTACACAGACACAAAAAAAAAACACATCATTGCAAAACCAATATATTCATCACTTCGTTCAGAATCTAAAATACGCAACTTTATCATTAGTATAACACTCCCTGGTGTTATTCTCCGCCATCCGATTTCATATTTAGGTAGGTATATGATTGCATTGTGATACAAAATTGGAATATACAATATTGATGGTAATACAATGTACATGTATATAAATCCTGTGTTGTGCCACACTGCCACCTCCTTGTAGTATTTATTGGTATATGGAGGGCCGAGAGGTAAAATAATGAATATCGTGATATTCCGTTAAATCAGTTTGGTGTTTTTTTTTTCTCAAGAAGTCATGATTGCCATCCTATTTGCTTCCATTTAAGGGCCTGGATCAAATAAATTGCGCAAAATAAATCAGTATAATAATTAATCCATCCAAATATTTCATATGCCAACAGCTTAAATATAATATAATCAAATTGCATATAAAATTTAGAAACAGGAAAATAATGTTAAATATTGGCGCACTTATTACAAATGTTTTTTAGAAATGCTAACATTTCAAATGTTTTAAACAACATCATCAAAAGTATAAAATGTTAACATTTTTATTTTATTTTTTATAATGGATACATAATATATTATTATATAGCCGATAATAATATGTGATATTGTGCAGCTCTTTATAGTTGTTATGATTAAAATATGCAATAAAAAGGAGGCATTTAAAAAAAAACCTATAAAAGTGTTAAAATATATAAAAGACGCGTGTGTATAAAATTTTTTATTATATGGTTGCTATGACATCTTTCTTTATTGTAATACATTTAGTTTGAACAAAATCAAAACAAGTTTTAATTAAAAATAGACATAGGAAACTCACTGCTATATAGTTCCTAATTTCTCATATTGTATTTTAATTTGCAATAGAAAGGTATACATGTTGTGTAATTTTATTATTATATTTCCATTCAATAAGTATAAAAATTGATTAATTTTAAAATTCTAAACGGAGTGATGTGTGTATATTGATCTTACAATACGTGTTTTTGTTTTATGTATGTGTAATGTTTTATAGAAGAAAACAGTTTGAGAGTTGTTCCTGATAGTAAACATATAGGTACTGGTGAAAATTGAAAGTTACCAGTACTTACAAAATAATGGAAAACAATTAAAAAACATGAAGGCGATACAATAATTTTTACACAAAACTTGTTTTTTTGCAAAATGTATTTTCTTATTTTATTGTATTTTAAAAACGAAAGTTATTTTCTTTAAGAATGTCGATAAAAATTCTTTTGGTCGGTCAAAAAGTATAAAATTGTAGACAAGAATTCTCATTATTTGTAATTACAGGAATTAATGGAACAATTGTGAACGCTAAAAAACTTTTTTATGAGCGTTAGAAGTTAGAATTTGTATGAATTTCGTTAGAATTGTGAAAATATTTTGTTATTAATCGTTCATAACATTTTTAATATTCTAACTTAAAATTTGTAAATTTAAAAAAAGTTTCTTATAAGTATTGTTTTTAATGAAATTAATAAATGTTGATCGCAATTCCACAAGACCACAAATATTTTTTATGAGCATTAAACGCTGAATAGTCACCAAATAGTTTTAAGGGGTTGGAAAACATGAACATTTTTAAACTATTTTTATCTTGATTGTTTTTAAGTTTTTTCCAAATGATTGACCACATTTAAAATTTTATATTCTGAAGTATGTTTATGTATGGTAAATAAAAAAAATCTGATTTTAAATGTAAGTTTTGATTATAATATTATTATTATTACATCTACACCCTTTAAACAAATTCTAACGACACCTCACAGTCGTCACAGCAACTGGACAGTGTTCGCATCATGCCCACTTCCCCACATTCGAACAGTCTTTAGATATTTTGTCCTATATTCATATATAACAATAATAATAAAAAAAAAAAAACTAGAACTGCGACCGATAGACGATAGTACATACATATTAATAATTTATTATTATTGTTAACGCTGATGTATGTTATACGATCTACCAACAACCTCTTGTAGTCTATACTTATAATATAATATAATATAATGTTTTTGTTGTTATTATTATTTTTATTGAGTCATGGATTTATAGCGGACTAGAAGCTGTTAAAATAAATATATGTTCCCTCAGAGCACACGTAATATTAAAATTCCTACGGTGTGTACCGTGACTGCGAGAACCCATTGTTTTCACCGCGTACCTATAATACACGCACGACCGATCTATTGCTTCTTAATGGGGGCACCGGTTAATCGTTAATGTATAGTACTTATACGATAACTGGTAGTGATGGTGGTGATTACCCTCGTAATTATAATATAATTTTCGGGCGGGTTGTCTAAAACCAATTAAACGGACAGGTCCCAACGCAGCCACGGCATTTACACCCATTGGTATTAGGTATACTATATAAATTCCTGTGGTAATTTTTAATATAATAATATGATATAATATTCCTGCAACGTTGGTGTTACGGCCGACGCCGATGAAGACTTGCAGCGACCTCCTGTTGCAGTTATATTGAACACTGTACTGCGGTGAGAAAGCCACGTATCAGCTCGATTAGCTTCCGGAATAATACATAAATTATATATAAATATTATATATTATTGTAATATTAATTAGCTCATACCCCGTAATGATTAACCACGTAGTCCGGACGTGGTTATTTCGAGTAATAATAAGTGTTAAATAAAATTTTTTTTTTAAAAACCTATTAAAAGTACAATCCATTTATTTTATAGAATCGGTCCTCATCTACATAGGTATAGGTTCAAAATTTTACAGTAATTTAAAAAAAAAATGTATAGCTAATAATAATATCTATTATGAAGCCGAGACTTTGGGAATCCACGATGGAATGGAGATCTACGTTTTTCAGTATTATAAAAGTACATAATATTCAAAATATCCTAAATCAAAATTATAGTTGTCAATAATACTTATTATAGCCGGGGCCAGTCAAAAAAGTGCTAAGACGAGCCTCATAACTTGTGTACTTAATAATTATAGCTATGTACAAAATATTTGGGTCCATGCCGCGATTAATTATCGTCATCCATAATTTTGTATCTATAACACTCGACGATAATACTACTTATAATAAGTGTTTTGTGAAAGCGATTAACAATATTTATTAACCGTTTATAATATATATGACGTGCGTACGCGTATATATATATATTATATATATACAACCTTGTATTCTTGTGTATATACGCATATAGGACAGAATAAAAGTTACTGCCTGACAATATACAACGTCGGGGGAAATATTCATTTAGACAACTGTTTCCGCGCAGTCTAATAATATTATTAAATCACAAATAATATGTAGATTACCTACCTATAATAGGTATAATATGTTATTTAGAAATATGAGATATTACGCGTGTAGGCAAATTCTTTTTATTCCGTATGGGTAAATAATGTCTTTTGAGTTTTGACTGAAATTACGATTAGTTATTTTATTTTAACTTATTATACTATATAACTAAACCCATAACTCATAAGCGATGTAAAATACAAGAAACCAAGATGAATTTTGAGTCTGAAAACAACCATCATTTAACATACAAATTTGAAAACATTAGATGGGCAAATTATGAATAATTCTTGACCAAGGAATATTATTGAATTTAAAAATTCTATGACGGGTATATTAATAATACACAACAAAATATTGAATAATTATTTATGACATTTCATATCATGAATAATGAAACGTTAAACCGGACTTCAAATAATTGGATAAAGAAAAAAAATTAATTTGATTTGTATTGAATAAGATATGTATATATAATCTTAATACGAGTATATACATTATTGGTAATGATAGAATATATTTTAGAAAATATTATCTTTACGTACCTACATGTAATCAAAATATACAATCACGTTGTATTATAGATGTCTTAAGTCTAAAACAAAAAACTGGTTAGTGGTTACTGATAGGTACATACTATGATGCTTAGTGATTTTAACGCTAGTTTATAAGGTACAAAACTATCTGGTAAATAATTAATATGTCTATTGTTAATATTTATTTTTGTTGTATTTAGATTCACCAAAGTGTTTTTGGACGTTAAGGAGAAGGAAAAACGGTGGAAAAAGGGATCTCCGGAACAAGGTCGAAACTTGATGAACCTGCACAACAACGAGGCTGGCAGAAGGGTGAGGAGTTCATCTTGTAATATAATAATTAGTAATACACCGCATCTGTATTATTAAACGCAAGAAAAGCGAAGTGGGCAGGAATATCGCTCACGTATATAATTGCATATTATAATAATTTATTATTACCCAAGTTATACAGTCTCACACTCACGTGTGTACTGGGTAGGGCCCCGTAAGATTGCTACCACACTAAATGCATGCAATGTGGTAATTTTCAAAAAGATCCCGCGGTAGCTGGCAAGCTATTATTACGTGTGCGGTGTATTTTATGTCTAATCATTTTTAACCAATTTGTCTTTTTAATATTGGTACTTTCCATATGTGCTTAGACGGCCGAAATCTGTGGTCATTGGCTTGTAGGTAGGTACCTATCTACGGTTGCAGAGGTCATGCATTCAGTGGATTCGAAAAAAAAAATAATAATAAAATAAATATTGTTTGTAATCAAAACTTAAAAATAGGTATTAGACTTCGTGTTTCTGAACATATATTATAATCAATCTATTCTAGTTAAATTTTGCTTTTTAACAGATAATTTTAGTAAATTATTCATACAACCTACAAAACTAAGTTATTTATAAATTTATTCGAGAATACAATTTGGTAATGTATAAAACACGCGATGTTGGAGCTGTTCTGCAGTGTTTCTATGAACGGTTTTTCAGATAATTATTTTCGCTTAATTGGACAGTTATATATATAAAAATAAAATAAAGCATATGTAGTATATTGCAGAATTTAATTTGTATATTTATTGAACAAAAACTAACTTGCAATTTCGCATATTTCATTTGAATGATAATTCTTGTTTGTACATTTTAATGAGCTTAGTTCAACTATCTAAAAAAAAGTATGATTCATCGATGCTTATGTGTCGTTGGTTTTTGTTCGCTATTTCTTTATTTAATTTATTTTATGTAAAAAAATTTGACAAGCATATTGTGTAAGATACTAAGATAATTTGATATTGTGCATAAGTATATTATATATATAGTTGAAATATTATCTACGTTGAATTATGTCTAAACGTTACAATGTACATAATGGACAAATTATAAATAATCTTCACAATATACATGTTGACGTCATTTAAGTCTTTCAAATTCATTGATCACTAACACTTAATAAATATGTCCTGTTTGTTTTTATATTAAATAATATTGTACTATATTATTTGAACTATAATTTTCGGAGTAAATAGCAATTGAGATGTTTTCTTTATTATGATTAAAATATAGATTTTAATATATTCAATATGTTATATAGTCTATAGATATGAAGACGATCTTTTTTTTATATATAGTACCTATATACTCTACACTGAGTAAGAAACTAGTGTCGTAGAGTAAGAGCAATTATTATTTAGTGACAATAAATTAGGTAGATAAGTAAAAAAGATTAAATTATAATGATAATAAGAAAAATCAAAAACATAGTTTAGTTTAATAAAATTGAATATAATAATATAATATTTAATATACCTAAAAAACTCATTATCCATTCTTAGTATCAAATATCTTTATATTCTAAAAAAATGTGACGTATTATCAATGTTTATTTCTAGCATTTTATTTTTGTTTGTTTTTGATATAAATTTTATCTTATACAGGCCGTGCTCAAGAAGTCTAGAGTCACGTGCAAATGCCACGGCGTTTCCGGTTCATGCAGTTTGATTACGTGTTGGCAGCAGTTACCGTCTATTCGCGAGTTGGGTAAGTACATGCCTAGTGCCTGGCCACCAGCCGGGAGAGTTTATATCATAATTTGTAATACTCTAATTACGATTTTACACTTCATATAAAAGTAACAAATTGTTACTTGACGGAAATTAGAAATTCGATCGACAATAATGACGATGTCATCGACGGAAACTGGTCCTTTGTACCAAAGCTTAAAGTTGTAGTAATATCTCTAGTAGTAGCAGTAACTAGTAGTAGTTGTAGTAGTAGTAGTTGCTCACGGGCTCGTTTGGGAAAGCCGAGGTGATTGCTTGCTCAACCTCTTCAGATGTTTTTACTTCATCCAGGCCAAAAACACCAACATTTATTGTCTGTTCTAGGATGATGGCGGATTTATTTTTTCGACATTACCAGAATTTCTATCCAATTCCACCAGAAGGTGGCCAGCTTCTGTCTTAAGCATTGACATAATCTCATCAGACCATTCTTTCAGAGTCGGTTCCTCCCTGACCCTTTTAAGCACATCGACATAAGATAATGGTTCCTGCATTAACTATCACTGCTGGTACTTTTTTCTTTATTGTTCTATTTGATTTTTTCTTTAGGACTTTAGTTCAGGGTTCTTCAACAAAAGTAGCTGTCTCCCCGCCATTAGTCATCTGATTCTCTCTTGGTCTATTAGTATCGCTCGCTGTTAATTCGCTAATCTTACGATCTTGTTCGATCAGTAAGTTTTTTATTTCCTTAATTTCTTCTGAGAGCCTGTCATTCCCTTTTTCCGTACCTTTGTCCAACTTCACCACACCACTATTGCCTGATTCTTTCCCTACTAAGAGTTTCATCCACTGTGATGTAGCTTCAAGTCGCTCTTTGAGTGCCTCAATAGCATATCTATTCTGTGCGCGTCCATTGCTTCGGCTACTGCCGTTTCGACTAGTTTCGGCACAGTTCTGGCTGCCCTAACCTGCTCCAACATCGTATTGAATTCACGCGATCAAAGTATTCTCCCTCCATCATTTTTTTAGAATCTTCCATTCTTTTGAGCCAGCCCTCTACTGATATAGGAAGTGGCCCATTACTTTTCGTCATTCCTGGCTTGGTCGCTAACAGTTTTTCTGCAAGCCTGGTGTGAGGACCCCACTAGATTCTTCTTCAGAATTCATTAAAAAAAAATTAAAAAAATATCGTTGGAGGATTATATATATATATATATTATGTATAATTGAATGTTTAGTATTAGGGAAATGTGTTTGTGTATAAAGTTAATTGTGATGGAAATAAAAGATAGTGGCTCGACGGGAAAAGCAAAGCTAAGGCAGTTCTCCCCTAAGTTTGGCGATAATAAGATTAAAAAAAAGTAGTAGTAGTACTGTAGTAATAGTAGTAGTAGAAGAAGTAGTAGTAATCGTAAAACGGGAAAACGCAAAGCGCCGTCGTTTGGTTCAGATTACAATGATTATTATTGTTATAAAGGATCGACGTGAGTACGTCATGATGACTGATGATGTATTGATGTCTAATATATAAAATAATTATACGCATCCGTTCTCGGCCACACGCGAGACTCCCAACAATAATGGAGTCTGAACGGTTTTTTATGTGTTATTTCTGTTCAATTTAATATATATATACATAGGTGTTTATCCGCACGGTATATGTACCTAATATTATAATGCATAAAGTGATACGGATAGAGTACCTACGCATATAGGATATAATATTATATAATGTTGTGTTTCGGGAACCTGTTTGACACCATCACCACCATCAGTTGTATAATATATTATATATATGTATATGGTATAAACGACAATAGTATTATATTATATTAGTTGTATATCATATGTGTATATATATATATTATAATATGGGAAAGTATAATATATTATTCCTAAGTGTATTGGCTAATACTAATTAGTATAATAATATTATTATGGTGGGAACAAATATATCGGCGGCAACACGCGTGTGGTGGGCGCGTGTGTTGTAGTGGTGTGACGGTGGCAGGCGGGTGGAGAGGCGGCAATTAATAAAATCCATTAGGTCGCCAAGTAGACAATTAATCACCAGTATTGTGCGTAGGTACGACATTCCAAGACTCATCTCGGTACTCTCCACCGTTGCTAGACACCAGGCGTACGAGTATATAATATGGTTTGCCGTTTTTTCTCCTCTTAACATGTAAATCCGTATATTTATGTGACGTTTTGATTTAAAGGTCTTCCGTCCTTGGACGGCATTGGAGTGGTATTTATTATTACTATTATTATTATTATTATTCACGAGCTACGAGAATTATTACGCGCGGGTCGCCGAATACCGAATCAACTGATGCTGCTGCTGCTAGCGGTGTAGATACAAAATATATAGCATCTGCTGATGCACCTATAGGTATACCTTTCGGAGATTTCCGATGTTCCATCAGTTAA
This sequence comes from Diuraphis noxia, assembly GCF_037042655.1. Classification (NCBI taxonomy): domain Eukaryota; kingdom Metazoa; phylum Arthropoda; class Insecta; order Hemiptera; family Aphididae; genus Diuraphis; species Diuraphis noxia. The sequence goes on along the minus strand of NW_028301712.1, from coordinate 39,863,253 downwards.
GGAGATTTTTAATATTGTTGTGAGTCATCCTAGGCGGGAGACTCGCGCGGAGGTCATTCGCGACGAGATAGCAAGTGACCGAGACACATAATATTATCATTACAGTATTGTAAATATAATATATTTTAATAATATTGTAATGTATACGTGCGATACCGAAAGTGAATCCCAGGATCGTACAAATAACCGGTACGTGCCTCACACAGCATTGCTTCGGTGTATTTGATATTCATATAATATTATAATATTGTGTATCGTGTGTTATATGAACGTGGCTGCTGACGACACCGGAAACGATATGAAAGGATGGTGATCACTAGTCCTTCTAATGTAATTTTTATCGGAATAGGTTCGGCACGCGTTAAATTATTACTGTTGAACGCGCTGCGTAAGAAATGTTTAATCGAAATGAGCACTCGTCCGTGGCGGTGAAACGATAATAATTTTCTAAATTTATAAAATGGTCTAAAAACAATTATAACCATAAGATTCGTTTAAGGATGATAAGTAGGGAATGCTTTTTAAATTTACAATACTATACAATTTTTAGATTACTGAGCTACGATTTTAGGAATCTTAGGTAGGTAATTATGTACGTTTTGGATACAAACTGTTTTTTTTTTAGAGAAGACGATTCCTACAATCCTCCAAAATCGTTTTGTTTTATCTTAGGGTTTTGGTTGGTTTCTGGAACTAAATTTAATATAATATTTATGGCTTCATTGTGTTTTGCTCGGTTTTTTTTTTTTTTTTTGAAGAAGAAGAAATTGGTTTTTCCGGGGTTACATTTTTTTGAATACCCACTTGAAATTCTTTGTAATTTGATGGGTGGCTTTCAGACGGAGGGTGCATTTTGCTGGCAGTTCACAATATTTAAGACAAAATGTATAAGTATGGAAATACTGGAAATAGCTAAAGCTGGCTTGCTATTACAGTATACATATATAGTATATTTTACATTCATAATCCATATACATGTTCGTAATCGTGCACTGCAGGGTTAGTTTTTTAATTTCAAGGACTCATTTTTTCCCTCTTTCACAAAGTGAATTTAATTTTAGATATCACTGATGCAGGATAAAGCTAAAAAAGAGGTAGAGGCAGCTGAAGTGAATAGTTGTCGTATTATTGTTATGTACGATATTGTAGGATGTAAATTACGAAAGACTAATGTTTCCTAGATAGAATATAGAAATTTTCTAGGAATTTTATAATAGCCCGAAATGAATCTGACTTCGGCAGATTCAATTTTATATTTTGAGAGTGAGGGGCAAATATAGAAATTATTTATTAATTTCGGGGGGAGGTACAAAAAATAATTATTATTTCAATACTTCCTCTTAAATTCTTATTAGTTACGCCCGTACCAACCATACATTTCGGGGAGAGAACCTCCCCGCCAATCCCCTAAATACAGCACTGCACTGCTGAGAATAACTTATATTTACAAAGAAATTCAGTTTTAGGTATAATTTTTTAAATTTGTTTTATGATAAAATTTTAAAACTGAAGTGGGAAGTTTTGAATTTTTGAAAATTTGATTAAAATAGTTAGTTATTTTTTTAGAATATTTGGTACTGATTCCATGTTATTTTCATGTATATCAATATCACAAAGTGATAATTTGGCATATCGATAAATTTAAAATTTTTAGTTCAAGAAAATTGCTCTGCTGATGAATTAAATTAATTAATTTAAGTCAGTTTTTGCAATTTAAGCTCAGTCTATTCCTTGCAAACATATCGATATAAACAGAATTTGTTTATGCATTAGAATTAATGACTTATTGTATCTTTTGCTTGTTCATAATTTTAATTGGAGTGTAGCCGCGGGTTGCATGATTTATTATATCGAGCTATTTGTAACTATTAGTTATTAGTTATTAGTTATTATTTATTACGTATAAATTATAGTTAGTTGATAATTAGTAGACTACCGCGCAGTTTATTGCTAAATGGTAGCAACCTTTTTCAAAAGAGGTTAGAGGGCGGGTAATTAACGATTTTTAGTAGAGCAGAACTAGTTTATAAAATAAAACAGAAAAAAACTGCGTAATTTATTTTATATTACGGTAAAAATAAAAATAATATAACGGACTGAAAAATTACGATGCACAGAGATCAGTAGCGAATGTAATATGCTAGTTGTATAAGTTTAGAGAATCCTCGATATAACTAGTTAAAAACATTAAATTATTTCTTTTTTATGCATAACAATTTTTTTTATTATATTCTATATTTAAATAGACTTATATAGATTGATTATTCGTATAGATATAATTATAATCATCTCATTAACATAATGTGCCTACTGTTTTTACTATATAATTAACGATTGATAAAACAGACATATACAATAATAATAATATAATATAATATTTTAATAAATAAAATAAAACATGTAATTCGTTTTTAGCATTTTGGAAGCAGTGGCTCTCACCAAAAGCACCGACTAGTTACGCTAAACTTAACCTGATATGTTTGCTCATCACACGCATTTACTAGTATAGGGTATAATTCATTTTAATGTACCTAATAGGTACCTATATAGATATGTGCACGGGCGCCGGCTGTGGAAGTTTGTGTTGTATAGGTATTATACGATTATACTTATTGTATCGATACTAAAACAAGAAAAACAAATTAACGTACATTATCGGGAGAGAGTATTATTATTTTTGTTATATTGTTTTTATTCGTTTCGACGGTTTAAAGAAAAACGGTTACGGAATCTTAAAAAAAAAAACGTGTGTGTACTGTGTATACAGAATACAGATTACAGTTTTTCATCGACACAGTTTATTGTTTTATGTTATAACATTGATAAAAAGAAAAAAATTTCAAGTGAACATTAAACATAACACATTTATATACTGGAGTCTGATATATAGGTGTACAGTTGAGTTTTATTTATTGTTATTGTTATTGGGCACTTACCGTCGATGCCGCGATATTGATGCATAATGTTAATTATAGATATTGTCGCTTGAAAGTTGAAATCATATACAATTTAAGTACCTATCCATACGTTTGATAATTTATCCGGATGTCCTACATAATAATATAGTTACTTAGATCGGATAAATGTGTGTCAAATGACTCAAATGGGTGTTTGAGACCACTCAGTGGCGTGGTGTGGAATTATCAGTGGTATAAGCACTAAGCAGTCAAAAATTTTACCTACCCATACTTATAATTCATTTTTAGTAGGTATCCCTAAAAAGCTGAAAATTTATTTTATGGTTTTTGTTTACAAAAATTACGTAACTGCATCATATAACATTTTTTATAAACAAAAATTATAAAAGCCATAGTCACTGGTTGATGACAGTCCCTGCAGTAGTACATTGCCGTATACCAACAAAATAAGTAAAATCATTGATTTTATAATCAATGGTAAAATAAATAAAATTATGTCAATTAAAATTATGTTGGTTGGTCATTTAATGCTTTTGAAAATTGCATATACGTCAGTACTACCATCTTATAAGTTTCCATATACTAATTCCAATGCAATTATTTTTATACTATAAAAGTATAAACTGTAATATAGTCCCATATACAAAATAGGAAAGGTAATTGGAATCGCCACACGCTGTCTCGTCGACGTATATTTATCATATTTATAGAAAATGCGTTGTTGAACTTTTTGAGTGTGTGTGCGGGGTCAGGAGGCATTTTATCAAGTATTACAGTGATAATCGGCTTGTCATCAAGAATTTAATTATTGAATTTTGAAATTATATTGTTGAACGGTTACAACTTAAATTGTAAGTAACGCTTACACTGTTTATACGAGTATATATGCACGCCATACCACGACCACTCTAATATGTTTATAAAATATCTATTAAAGTGACACAACTGTATATTAGTATGATATCGAAAGAAACAATCAAACTGGAATTGGTGATTCTCGGTCGATATTGTTTTTGAACGACTCCCCATCATTATCGTTCGATACATTTTTACAAATTTGGCTGCAGCATAATGCATACACAGTAAAATATGTCATATACGAACACAATATAAGTACCTAACCAAATGCCTAGTTTTGTCGTTAATTTGTTGTTGTTGTTGTAATATATATTTTTTAAATATTAACCGTATAATCGTATGCAGTCCGTTACAGTTCGTGAAATTTCGCCACGGGCATTTCCTCTCACGCGTATGCATATCTTCATAATATTATATAGTGCTTTGCGACGGGATCAAAAACGAACGAGCATAATGACGTATAGGACTGGATAAGGGTGTCGAAGTATCCGGGAAGAAACAATTGTTCAGTCGATTCAATATGCGTAATCACTGTGCTTTTGTTACGTAAAAAACTGCGGGTTTTATATTATGCATAATATAATAATAATATATGCGTGTATGTGTACACTCGTCCTTTTTAAACGTGTATATATGGGCATAAAACAACTAATAACAACTATTACCGCTTATATATACATCGCGGTGACCGCTGAGATTGAGAATATATTATTATTTATCCCTATACAGGGTGATTTTTTTTATCATGAACCACTCATTATTTCAAAAAGTACCAATGTTTTTGAAAATATTTTTTTACAAAGTTTTATGTTGTTAAAAAAACAACGTTTTTATTAAAAAAAATATGTTTTTTAATATTTTTTATCCTTATAATTTTTTAAGTTTTTTACTTGTTTGAATGACAACCTAGAGTTTTAATTTCATATTCCAAAGCAGAATATTTTTCTAAGTATTTTGATACGTAAAAATCGAATTTTGGACGAGTAGTTTATGAGTTATAAGTATTCAAAGTTTTGATTGTCGGAGTGGAGTGTTACGGGGTTACCCCTCAAAATGTTTGTCCATTACTCCGCTTGTCTAAACTTAAAATACTTATAAGTTATCTCATATATACATGTATATATGTATTTACTTTTTGTTGCCGACTAATACAAAGTAAATTCATAATTTTCAAACAAAACTCATGCCTTTGTGTGATTATTCTTATATCGTGTACAGTCCACTATCTGTCAGTCGAGTTAAATAGCTATAGCTTGCTGTTGTACATGGATTTAGATTAAATGTAGTCAAAATATATAAATTAAATTGTATGTTTACGATATGGGATCGACTGTTAATTTATCTTAAAAATATGTTTCCTTTAGGTACATAATAGTTATAGTTTTGTGATGTAGTAGGCACTGTAGGTATACAAGTTTTAATTTTGAAACTTTGGTAATCATATATTCGAAAATTGTCAAACGACAAAATATCGAAAACGAAATATAATTATATAATTATACACTTATACCATATTTAATTGTAATCATCACGTTTATAGCATACATCGTAATTCATTAAAAAAAAAGTAATCGAATCATATATAGCAACAATATGGATCGATATTTATTTATTGTAGGTATTACCTATATACGATCGGATTCAGTTACAAGCTATAAGCTATATAAGCTATACACTGTACGTATATTGGTTTAAAATTTAAATCTTTAAAATTGGCAACTAAATTTAAAAATCCTGAGTTTTGAAATATCGAATAAATTATAAATATATTGGAACTGACAATTGTTGACTGAAAGTTTTAAATTGTTGTAAGGTGGTTGGACTCCACAAGTCACAACCCGTATGTGGGTTGTCACTTGTTACAACATTGCAGAAGTACAAAATATATACTGCAGGTGTATAAAATATGACAACCCGTCTTCGCCCTTCGGAGGCGAAAACTATATACATATATGTATATAAATGCCACGTCGACGAGAATTCTCTATTTATAGGTAATATAGGTATATAAATTGTGTGACGGGGTGGTAGACTGGTTGAAGTCTGAGTGGTCAATGACGATTGCATAATAATTCCGATCGTTTAGTTTACCTAAGCCTTACAAATCCTGTAGCCCGCCGAATTTTTTATGTGGCTCAGAAGCTTATTGAGCCGATACGTAAAAGAATACTATTTCAAAATGATTTTCAACTTTTCAACTTCAAATAATTGTGTTCGAGATGACAAGCCGTGTGCAATTAACGTGATTGCGATAAGGGGACGGTCATCTTTTTAGTATTTCTACTATAATTTTTATCTTTTTATAATCTCTTCATCGATAAACAACTAAATTATAACGATTTGGAATTTTGGGCCCGCGTAATATTTCAAAAATTCATATGTGGCCCAAATAAAAAATAGGTCGAGTATGGCCGGTTTAACCTATACACGTAAAGACATTCGTCGAGGGTTTGCAGCGATTCTCTTATTATTATATAATATATCCGATGGAACACGGTGACTGCAGCCGAAGACAATTTGTTGTAAACGGACTTCACTGATGACGCGTCTCGCGCCTCGCGTGAAACGTGGACACGTGGTCACTGGTCATAGTATACCTATGGTTTTATACCGCGGCGGCCGAGCTAGCAACTATATTCAAGTATAGTATTATTATTAATATATGTACATAGCTTACTACATTCCGCGTCTGCTCTGCACAGGTCCGTCTGTATACACAATATATTATTATCGCTTTGATATCCCAAATCGATACGCGATGATAATACCTCTATATATACACCACACCACCGAGCTGGTCTGGTTTTTACTTTTATTTTTTATTATCCTCTTTTAATTTAATTTATTACACTAGCCACCGCGATGACGATGGCGGCGGCAGCGGTTTCTAGTTCCGCAACATTGCCTTTGATCGACCCGCGAAAAGCGGAGAACGTATTGGTTATATACGTCGTAGGTATATAATATACATAATATACGTGGTGTATATAGCTGGTATATAAAAGCCGGTCGTGAATATTTGTCTTATTCAAAGTTCACGATATATGTATACAAACAACTCAAACACGTATATAATACGGTACGTGTATTTTAATACCGCGCATTATTGTAAACATGGAATTTCGGTCATATATATATATATATACTGCCGCCGAATTCAGTATTAGTATTATAATAATAAGAAGCATATTATTATGTATATACATTATACGTTTCGGGATGTATATATAAACCGTCTTCGACGCGTGTTTGTGTATTTTACACGAGTTTTATCCAAATACAATTTTAATGTACCTTCGTAAGTCGGATTTATTTCATAGGCATATCGCGCCCTTATTTATATATATATATATATATATATATATATATATATATATATATATGTATAATAAGTAGCGTTATTATAGTTTGACGAATATAATATATCACCTGAAGCGATTTATAATAGTATACGAAGTAATGGGTATGGATACCAACGTATACCTGCACGATGTTATAATATTAATATTGTTTGCCCCGAGCTGTAAGATGTCGTGTGTCTATACCTAAGCACATGGCACATATTGACTACTACCGAACACGACCATATAATAATAATATATCAAAATAATCAGTACTGGACCTATATAATATATATATATATATATATACATATAATTGACTCATATTGACGTGAGTACTCAGTATAGATAGATATGTAAAAATTAAAATTATTTAAAATTGCAGTATTCGTATTAAGATATATGAATTAATGTCTTAATAAATGTTGAATACATTATTATTACCATTAAACATTCATAGTTCATGCGCATCATGTACTATTCGGTTTTTCATTGTTTATTTTATTGATTCGAAAGTTATATTCAGTTCAGGTATAGTCGTATAGGAAAATTACTGAATTCCTGGAGTTTTGTTTTTAAGTTTATTTAAAATTGTACCAACGAAATAATTTATTACAGTAGAAAATCATACTATGTAAAAAAGTAATAATTCAAGATTTAAAAAAAAGTTTGTTAGTACCTACATAATTAAAATCTAACGTTAAAATAAACCTGACAATTGAATAAATTGTAAATGAATAATGTGTTATTTATAAAAATTTGGTTCTTGGATATAGGTTTTAATGGTAGGCTATTCAATGCTGCAGTAAAAATGTTAAATGTATACTTGTTGGTTAATATTATGTATATAGGTACCTACCGCTGTCATTATTATATTATTATATGTATTTAAGACAAAACTGGATTTCTGATACGATGATGAATGTCTTTATACAATATAATAATATATTATATAGATGACTAACATATATGATGTTAGAAGTGGCTTTAGCGTAAAGAAGACGTGTTTTTCATAAGCTATAAATTGTTTGCATTTTAATAATAGTAGCAGCTATTCGTATATCCTACTGTATGTGATTTCACAGTTGTAAACGGCGTTTATTCAAACACTTGTAACAATAAGAGTATAATATATATAAATATGTATATTACATAAAATTTTAAAATTACTTTTTAGTGTATTTTATACGAGTGTGTTAAAGTTTTAGAACGAAACTGTTTACATAAAGTCGACTGGTTTGTACCGAAAGACTACGTGGGTGTCCGCGGGGTTCTATACATTTGCTTCAAAATCCTACTACCACGCTTTGTTAATAATAGCCGAAAAAGAAAGTTTTCTTAATGTAATAAATGTTTAATCCTGAGAATAAATCTGTCTAAACTAAAATATTGCATCTCCCGTGGGTGCTTTTTCGCAACACAAATATTTACAAGTATGAAATATATATTATAATTTATATTATTATGTATATACAATATACATAGTAAGTAGGTAGGTAGCTAATAACAAGCACCATACTATCAAGATTTATTATAAGGGGCACATAATGATAAAATTTGAGAACGAAACAGAGTACCATTGGAATGGACACCGCACAATCAGGCAAAGGGCCTATATGAAGACCTAGGAAAAAGTCGATTGACGTGATTGAAGAATGTTTAAAAAGTATAAATTCTAAGAATTGAGGAATGAATTTATGAATAGAGGCAATCCGAAATAGATTTAAATTGTGAAGGGTATAGTAATAGCGGCAGAAACTCTTATAAAGTAGGGTTGGATGTATGTTTAAATACATTAACGTATAGACTGCATATTAAAATATACTAAAATTGTTTACGGTTTGGAATTAGGTATATTGCAATAATTGTTGAGAGCGGGGAACGGGGAACGATAATATTTTGAACTCGTTTATCCTTATTACGCATTAAATATTATTCAGAGATGTTTGATTATGATATGATATAACTATTATATAGGGATTATAGTATTATATTTAATACTAAATTTTATTGATACCTGCAGTATAGTATACGTTTGCAAGTAGAATAATTGTAATTAAAATCTTCAATTTATGCTTGAAAGTAAAATCGGGAAAATTTATGGCGGTAGTAAAATATACTTTTATGATTTGCGTACTTGAACACTCGTTATATAACTTTTAAATATAAATTTAAAGCACGTATACGTTGAATTATTATTTTGAAAAAGATGTTTTTTCTTCTATTCTATTCACTAATTTCATCAAGGTGGTCCGAAAAAATAAATACATTTCTAACATTCTTACACATTCTGTACCTACCTTTGTATTTATATATATACAAAATTCGTGTTCACCCGTAGTCATATTGCAGGGGTAAAACATAAAATAAATCAATTTTTGGTCTTCCTCTAATCATTCGATCAATAATTATAATTATAGTTACCATATTTTTAATGAATATTTAAGTGCCAATGGGTACAGGTGTATGAGAAAAGACCAGCTGGCGGCCCCCCTCATATGCAGGTAATGATGATTGTGATAACAATTTCAAACATGGCTTATTTTACTCAGAAGACATATGCATTATGCGCAATTAAAGGGGTGCTACGGAAATCTAGGGATCCCCCAAAATATTTTAGGGTATAGGAAACATAGTTCGTTAAAATTAATTGGGAAAACTAAAGAACTTAAATTATATTAAAATATATGTTCTCTCGTCTTATTATTCACGAAGCTGGATGCAAATTATGTGTTCCGATATAGGTAAGTATTGAAAAGTGAAAACTATGATTTCACCAGCTTTCAGTCATCACATTCGTTATAAGTGGTTTGGGTACCTATTTAATTCATACTAATTTATTAAAAAAATTCAACGGTTATCTGTAGTTGACAATAGTTATTTTATTAGCTTATATAAAGTTATAACACTATATATATATATATATAGCAAATTAGCAAGGACAATTGAGTAAACCAAAAAATTAGTGAAAACTTATTGAACTTTACAAGCGATTTCCAGTATATCACATCAAATATCCTATGTCTAAAAACTAACAAAAAAATGCTCATTAAATTATATTACTCACATAATTATAAAACCATTTAAAATCATAATTGTTTAACCAACACATTACTCACTTTATTCTGAATCAGAAAAAAATTTTAAACAGTTTAGATGATCAAATTTCAATTTTTGTCATTTTCATAATTTTATTACGCGAATAAATTCATAAAAAACGATAAGATATGAATAGAATATTTTTTATTTTTTTTTTTATTATAACACCGCGGCAACTAAGGCCATTGGGAATGGGGTAGTACTGTAGGTTCTTATGGAACTGTAGGTTGGTTTTACACGTGGGTGAGAGTTTTGGCAGAATTTCTATTGGGGCACCCGTAGGTTTCTGCCATTCCCCAGATTGTGGGAATGGGGGATGGCGGCACTTGTTCTCCGGACACCGTGACTTGCCCGGAGGAAAATGCCGCCCGATGGTCGAGGATCGAACCCGGTCCGGCTGAGCCACAGCCGACGCGGTAGACCACTCGGCCACCTCGTCCCCCGAATAGAATATTATTATATACTATAATCGTTGTTGTTACTCCTAATATCTTGAATAAATACAGTACTTATGTTAATATTTAAGATTGATTAAATATACTACATTAATCATATATTATATTTAATTAATCGTCATTCGTATTAATTAAGTTATGTTATAAACTTAAAATTATAGTATGCTAAACTAATATTAATCCATGCGAATGCGCATAGATATTGCTAATGTGGAATAGTTAAAATTATAACATTAATAACTAATAAGCATCTAAACCAAAACTTCCTTGAATGCTTGTCTACAGCCTGTCGGCCTGGGCTCGATTACTATGCTAAGTATTTGGACGTCGTTGGGACGTTTACGTGAAAAATATTTACGTCTCGACTCGTCATGGTGTTTGCATAATATGAGGAGGACACTTGAGGCGCGAGAGTTAACGAGCGGACGTACCAGACAAGTGTCACCCGTAGCAGTGACAATATTATAACACTAAAATATAATATTATACCTACTTGATATAAGCAGACGGACTGGTCATACACAATAGATCGTGCAAATGGAAGGACTAGTACATATATATATATATATACGTTAATAGTATAATATACATGTACATAGGTATATGTATTGTATATACAGACACGTGGTTTATATATGTATATGATATATACGAGCAGCGAGTGATGTATGAGTCTGTCGTCGTCGACGTAGGTCTGAAGTGTAGTATCTATGTATATAATGTTATAAAGTATGAGGTACCTCTAAATATAGTGAAATACGCACAGAGAGGGATAAAATGAAAGAGGTGTTATAATGATGACGATTACGTCCAAGTGGCGAACAAACTCTAGTGTCGCCGCCATCAAAATAATATAATATATAACGTCATATTATTATTATTTTTACTACTACTACAGTACTACTACTTCTACTATAGGTACTAATATACTATTATAGATATATCTTGTACATGATCTATCGTATTATTAGGTATACATGAACATCATCAACATACCATATATATGCAATATGCATCATTACAGTGGGGTTCACGCGAGTCGATGCCCTTTTATTCTCGGTAATTTAGATTTAGCGTTTTGCCTACACAATAATATACCATACATAGGTATAAGATGTGATTATTTTAAGTTTTGACTAGTGCCTAAATGTTATGTTACATTGACATATTTGAAAATTGTCTTACTTCATTTACTTTTTCGCCATTTTATTTGTTACGATGAACCACTATAACAGAATTGTTGTTTTTAAATAACATTTAAAATACATAATATATGATTTTGTGAAAATGTTGATGTGCTATATAGCATGTCATCTGCAAGTATAGACTTATTTTATAGAGTGGTGGACTAGCCAATTCGCTGGATACTAATATTGTGGATACTTACCTATTCGTGTAATCTTATAGTTTTACTTAAGCTTAAAGTACTACTTTTTGTATTTGTATAACGCAGCTTATATTTTAACGGAAGTAATACAAATGACCTATTTGTTATTTCATTCAATATTCGATATCATTGAGAATTAAATATAGTTAAGGCACGTATAGAAAGCGAATGAAATCATATTATATAGGTACCTACTATATCTATATAGTTAAAGTGTGATACTATACACACCGTTTTTACCTTTTACACATGTTGAATTACTTGAATCTATTTCAAATTTGTTCTAAATTATAAGGTATGTACCACTACATACGTACGCTGTGATGGGGGGGGGAGGGGGGTGGCTGAGAAAATATTTCAGGCTGATAAATATTCATGAGCAGACCAGGAAAATTAAAAAAAAAAAATGGGTTTTTATTGCCAGACATGATTTCACGAACATGAATATCAGGTAAGGCCACCGAGCGAAATCTCCTGTACATTCAGCCGGACCTGCAGTCCATCATCCCTGCCTATATGTATTTATTCTCGAAGTACCTTGCACATTCAGTATGTTCACGACAGAAAACATGTATTGCCCATATTAATGCAGTGTTCCTCTATATCCGTACAACATAATAATAAGCCGTATAACGAACACGAAAAGCGACAATAGCGATATTATCACTTATGCGAGAATGTAATGGGTTTTTAAAATGATTTTCGTCTGTCTCTTTACCGCATATTATAAACCTATTGTCGGTATTAGGTAAACCAATTTGTACCAACACTACAGTAATAATGACGATATAATATCATGCACTCATTCTATTATTGGTTCATATATACAGGGTGATTCTTTTATCAAAGAACACTTATATGGTGTTCGTGTGTAAATACCGCCTAAAATACACCTATATAACACCAAAACCACCAAAATTTGGGGGGGGGGGGCTATATCTTGTAAACGGATTAACGAAAATTGAAAATTTAAACGTGAAAATTCATTGAAAAAATAGCCTTTTTAGTTTATGACATTTTAAGCATAGGTTGTCATTTGAAAATCAAAAGTTGATAATGGTTTGCCTGATAAATATAAGGGTAAAAATATTTAAAAAATATATAGTTCTAGAACAAGATGGATCTAAAATGTCAATAGTTTTTGAAATAATGAGTGTTGTTTGATAGAAAAATCACCCTGTATATATATATATACATATATACTTACCATGGAGTTTATAATATGTTAAATATAGCTAGGTACCAGCTCCTTTAAGTATATATGTGTTATGTATTATCATAATAACGGTCCGCGACGAGGATTGTGCACGGCGGCGGGCGCCTATATAATATAATTTTTTTTATGGACACTGACGTTTTAGTCGTTATTTTAACACCCGACTATATTGGACGTATTTCTTTTTCGTTTTATGGACCAATAATAGTGTTCGTGTGTGTTCGTATTATATATTGTACGTATAGCATATTATATTATTATACCTAGTAATATACCGACCGCCGCCGCCAGTATATTACACGCATTATATAGTTAGGTAGGTATCATATAGGTATTATGGTACATTAGAACATAAATAAGACGGCGTGTGACACCACCGCCGCTCGGTCGCTATATATTCTAATCCGATTACCTACGTTCTTCGCCTGCGCCTTATTGGATCCTCTGCAGAGCTCACTGTACCGACGAATAATAATAATAATAATAGTATAGAAAAAACATAACCAAAAATCGCTGGAAACCTTCAGTGCTTTTGACTTGTACCATCACGTGTCCGTGACATCATCAATATTATTTTGTATTGTTGATCATTGGTTGTGGTGAGACTGAGGGTATACAGAATTTCCACCTTCCTGAAGCTTTATATGGTGGTACCTACGACTTACCGGTAACCATCAATTTCATGAACAGTTAGCGTCACGAAATCAATGGGAATATAATTATATGATCGCGTGCAAATATGCAATACTACAAAATGTATTAATATGCCATATGCGAATTATGCGATCTTCTATAGAGGATAGATCTTCTTATACCTTATATACCAGTTCCGTTTTCTGGTATCAACCTATCTACCCATACTTATATTGATTATATTTAGAAAACATTTAATTATTTAAGATACACGATATACAGTTCTTACTTTTATTTAACGTCCATTGTATTATCATAATTGTGTTCACCTTTCCTCCGGAACGTCGATGAACTCATCACTATATATATCAATTTTTGATTTTAAATAACGTCAACCCCTTATTTAGGTACCTGCTTTGGTATATACATTTATTGTAAGTATTTTACAATCAAAAGCACTTAAGTACTTTTATTAAAATATTTACGATATCCCAAATATTCCAGAACGATTATTTTTATTTTACTTACATACATTCAAATTTTAAATAAACGAAGGTAGTGCGAAACGAACCGACAATTTCGCAGGGACACAGGGTAAAATTAAAATAGTAGAATGCTTTTAAAAATTATCATAGTCCATAAAATTGTTAAAAGAATCTACCCATATATTATACATACTTGCATAAGTGTGTGATATAACATTATTTATGTGAATATGTGACAATAACTGTGTCCTCTGTTTCAGGTGAACATCTGAAAGAAAAGTACGAAGGCGCCATCGAGGTGAGGGCTACCAGACGAGGACGCTTGCAGATCAGGGATCCTAGGTTTAGTCTACCGACGGCAAGCGATCTCGTCTACATTGACGACTCGCCCAATTACTGCATTAGAAACATCACTGCTGGTTCTATAGGTAATAATATTATTATGGTCTTAATATGGTCCAAAGACTTAGAATACGCATTTTTTTCCAATACATTAATAGATAAGTGGGTCAAATAAAAAACCAAAATGTTATTTTCATATTAGGTTTTTGCTTATTATATAAGCCATAAAGTATATTTGTATATTAATGCATTATCTATAGTTATATTTGAACTTTATTAAAAACTATTTTGCAAAAAACAAAAATTGATTATAAAATTTAAAATGTATAGGCTGCATATATTGCCAACATCGTGTACTGATGATTTAAATGCAAATCCATGCGTTAAGGTTTACAGCGCTCCTATTCGCCAATGACAATCTTGAATTTCTATAATTTATTAACTTATAAATATTTTTGTTTTTATTAAAAGTTCGAATGAAATTGATATGGAAGCGATCTAATCATATAGGTAATAAAACAACAATTAATAATAATATAATAAAT
The DNA here is from genome assembly GCF_037042655.1 of Diuraphis noxia. Classification (NCBI taxonomy): domain Eukaryota; kingdom Metazoa; phylum Arthropoda; class Insecta; order Hemiptera; family Aphididae; genus Diuraphis; species Diuraphis noxia. Next base: position 39,847,974 of record NW_028301712.1, on the reverse strand, counting down.
ACAACAAAACAATTTAGTCCAACATTTTTAGTGCATTTTTACAATCTGCTGTAAATATTTGTTTTTTCAGCTAGGTATAATACAATTTCATCTTTTATAATAAATTATATTTACCTATTTTATACAAGAACATCTTAGTTTCTTTATCTAACGTTTCATCATAGAATATTCTATGCCTCTATGGTTTCATTTAAACCGATATGATCCACTATTCCGATATACCTACATTAAAATATGCATTTCTGAGGTGGTATCTATCTATTTTTAAAATCATCTAAAAGTACATTTTTAATACATTTATTACACGTGTCTGATACACATAAAGTCACCTCCTCCCCCGCTCACTATATCATGCCACTGGACGTTTTAGAAGTATAATATATTATTATACATATAAGTGCCCGTCGCCCGTGTCTACGATTATTGTGCTCTCAGACTCAATAGCCAATAAGCCATAGTATTATTATAATATATAGCTCGAGATTTCCTCAAGATGTCGATTACATCGTATAATATAATAATATTGTGTTATGAGTTATGATGGCTATAGAATATAGATGTGTGTGTTTTGTAATCGATAATGATAAATAACTGTGCTCTTAACCAACGATACCCCGTCGAAAACAAACATTCTCGTTCTCATGAATCATGATTGATGTGTGATTTTCGTTCGTTATGGTTAGTTGCAGTGTATTATTAATTATTAGTTTATTACCTACTCTTCTTTAATAACGAGGAACGACTGATATGATAATATAGTGAATATTGACACGTATTTTATGATTAGGTACATCAGCATATCCTCTTGGGGTCAAAAAGCCTATAATCTTTTAAGCCTCGTGTTGACATGTAGACATGTATAGTCATCATACTATCAAAATTTAATAGTACAATGCTGAATAAAAAAAAAAAAAACAATTTTTAATTATGATATACATTTGAGTGAATTATTTATTGAAGTTTCATAAAGATCAGTTTTGAATAAATAATTGATTTGACAAGTATAACATTGATAAATTATTCCATTCTCATAAACTCGTAAGTCATAAGAAGGACTAGAATTTATGCCATAAAAAGCTAAAATATGTAGTAATAAGTGAATTTATTTTTCATTTTTGGTAACTGGTAAGTAAAACAACTATATACCTAATATTTTTTAAAGTTTTTTTTTATTAAAACTACGACGATTTGGATTTAAAATTTCTTTTCTATAATTACACACTTAAAATATTCTTTATTTATTTAATTTACTACTTAACCACCAATTTGTGTAATGTAAATTGAGTAATTATTATACTTTTGTGTATTAGGGAATTAGAAATTTATGAAATATGTAAAGCCAAAGTGGAAATCTTACAAATTATGTAAAAATAGGTAAAATACAATAAACCTATATTATTTTATTGTAAATTGTGTGAAACTAATTTATCATTTGTCTCAATTAATTTATAATGCTTTAGTAAAAATATGTATTTACATAAAAATCCAAGTCTTAGCCATAAGTGTTTACTATTAGTACAGAAATAGAAGTATCTCAAATCCATATCATTATATATGTTTCTGAAACATTGTTCCATTTATATTGTGTGATAATACAGGGTGTATTAGGAAGATATCACACATGAAATAACTTTTGTTCTAATCAATATTAAATTTTTTTTTATATTTAATTTATAGTTGTTTTGCTACACATATAACATAGAAAAAGTTTAAAATTTGATTAATTTTTTTTGGAAAAATTCAAAATAGCCAATTTATAAAATTAGATTATTAGGTAAATTTTTATGATGAAAATATTTATCTAAGTAGTTTTTTTTTTTTTATTAAATATCAATATTTTTTTTGTCTCAATTAGTTTAAAACTTAACAACTTTTTTCAAAATATTTTATACAATATTTAATTATACATATTAACTATAATTAGTATTTTATAATATTCACAATATCCATAAAAGATTTAAGTAGAACCATTTTTTTTTGACAAGACTTGCTATTACACCCCGTGTCATAATTAGTAAATTCTAAAACTATACTTTTTTTTACATAGTCTGTGTGTTTCATAAATTATATGTTTACATTATATTTTTTTTTTTCAGGTACTCATGGTCGAGAATGCAACCGTACATCACATGGGATGGATGGTTGCAGTTTACTATGTTGTGGTAGAGGCTACAATACACAACGATTAGTCACACGCGAAAAATGCGAATGCAAATTTCATTGGTGTTGTTATGTGCAGTGTAAGACATGTATCCGTAATGCTGAAGTGCATACATGCAAATAGAGTAAAACAACAAAAGAAAGAAAAAGAAAATTTAAGAATTGAACATTAGATCTCAAAATATAAACTTTTGACTTCCTCTCTTATATCCCACTTACCTATAATTTAATAATGTGTTTTTGATTTTTCTTGTCTTTTAATATAAACAATCATTACACAAAGCCCATATCCCAGGCCTACCTATTTATTTATCAAAGTACAGATTTATTTTGTTTTTTTTTTATGTTACGGACTATTTTGGAAAATGTAAATATTAAAAATTAATATTTTAACAGTAACAATTATAATTATATATTTATTAAGGCTGTTTTGTTTCAACGGACTGAGACAAATTAGCTAATAAAGTAGACTATTTATGTTTTAAGGATGATGAATTTTTTATTTATTTATAATTTTAGTAAGTTTGAGTGAAATCTAAACAAGAATGTAATTAACAAAACAAAAAACCCGTTTTTTTATAGTATAGATATATTATTATAAATGTAGTAGTTTATATTATAGAGAGTTGTGCACAAATTGGAATAAGAAAATTAATAAATATCACAAATCAATTTTTTTTTTGTCTACCATTTTATTTTTTGTTTAATCCAGTTCTCATCGACAATTTCAAATGCTTGGTTTCGATCTCTTTTCATAGTTTGATATTTATTAGTGTTATTTTTATTACTAAAATAACAGAAAGAATATTAATGTTTAAAAATATTAAAAAATTAGCTAACAAGTTGCAAACATACCTTGAATGAATTACAACATGAGTAGTATTGTTATCAATATTTTTACAGACTTTGCCACCATTAAATTTAAAGATCAACATTTCCAGCACTGTATTCGTGTGGAAATTTCTGACAGGCAAATTTTCCTGAAATATATTCAATAATATGATGTTAATTTTCATAGAAAAATATTACATTTAGTATGAAAGTTGTGACTAAAATTCCCCCCAAAAAATATCGTTGAACTCATGGGCGGATAGGCCTACCAGGCATATCCCGGTGGGCCCCCCTTCGTATTTCGGTAATGGGGTCCTTTACTATCATGTATTATTAAATTTTTTTCATGTGGGGGGCCCCATTTTAAAATTTTCCGGTAAGCCAAAAATGGCCTATCCGCCCATGCTTGAACTATATAAACTTGTTTGTTTATTTAGCAATATCACATTAAATATAATACAATGACTTATTTTTTATTTAATTTTTAACTTAAACCCAATTATACTTTATACTTATTAAATAAACGTGTAAACAAAATTAAACAATAAGTAGTTGATAAATGCAATGTTAAGTATGTATAGAATAAACATTTCTGTTCTATCAACCAAAAAAGTAATTGTTAAGTGTTTACTTGAAGAAAGATAACTGAAATATAGTTCCTACAAATATGGCTACATAGACATATTAAAATTTATTTAATCTCTTTTTTATTTTTTATATTTATTTATACATTTGAAAATTATTATTGGGGAACTTTTTGTAGGAAAATAATGTTTATCAAACTTACTAAATTTAAATTATCAAAATAGACTTGAAATTTCTCAAAAATTTTGAAACATGGTTCTTCATTAAACAGTTCATTTTGGAATTCCAAAAAAGGATCAACTTCTGGGTTGACTAAATCGTCCTGTTCAAAACCATGATAAGTTATAAATAATAATTGTGGTATTAATTATTTTAACTCCGAAACATAACAATGATTAATGATGCATACATCTAGTTCAACTCGATTCATTGCACGGCGTAATGTTTCAACAGTAGCTAATTCTGTGTAACTGTCACCATACTGATCAAATTTTTCATCCATTAATAGCTGGTGTTCCTTGGATAAAAATAAAACATTTTCGGGAGTCCAGTTAAGAAATTCATTGTCAGTAAAACATGACAGTATCCATTTTGTACTTATTATACTATGTTTGCCTGATAATTTTATTGCATGCGCCCTTGTATGTTTGATGTTGTTGGCAAGAACACAAAAAGTATTGTTACCTAATAATAAGTAAATTACATTTCATTCAATTTGTTGTACAAAGTATTAAATAACTATTAGCTAGTAATATTTCTTTTACCAGGGTTTTGCACGACTTGACCACCATATTCAAGAATCTTTTTTTCAATTTCAATTTTGCTCATTGTTTCACTATCGTTGAGGATACAGAATTCTTTGTCTTCAAACATATTATTAATATATTTGATATCTCTTATATTTGGGCCTTGAAATTTTTTATCAACAGTTAATGTCACACGGGATTTTTTAATTTTATCTGAAGAATTAATTACACCAGTACATGAAGTATATAACTTTCCTTCCGTACGCTATAAGGGGAAAAAGATTTCTTGAATTAGCAACCAATCCATGATTTTCAATTATTATTTCTGTAATATTTAAATTAACACACCCTGATTATAGACTCAAAATCCTCAACGGTCAGACAGTCATGCCACGGTTTGTCATAACGAACTTTTTCAATTCGTGGAAAACGTAATGTTATATTATTTTTAAAACTGTGGCTTGTCATAATTTCTGTTGCCTTTACCTGTTTACAAAATGTACCTACATCATAACTATTTCAAACACTTATTATATGTGATGCGCAATAATTTTCTTTTCACCTGTAGAATAACTGATGATTCAGGTTCAATCCAAAGATCTGGCTTTTCTTTACCCCACTCAATGTTTGTTGGCATCACTCCAGCATTAACTCTTTTCCAGTGAAAAGACAATTGTCTTGATAAATCAGCTAGTTCTTCTATTGATAATCCAGAACTAACTCGACTGATAGCAGAACACTTAAATGATTCACCATCTATTAATGATATAAATAGTGAGGACTAGAAAATTAGATAGAATAATAGACTGTCTTAAAAACTAGGTTGTGATTGAAAAAAAATTATTTGAAAAAAAGTAGTTAAAAATTTAAAAAGTTTTACCTTTTTCTAAAAGACCCATAAGGAAATGGCTCACCACACCTCGATTTTTACCTTCCCCATAATATCCACCAATAATTAAAAGGTCTAATTCAATGAGTGCACCATCTGTATACTAAAACATATTTAATAACTGTGTTTGATTAAATAAATTTTGGTAGTAGAAAGATTGAGAAATTCTTACTTCTGGTTTAATTTTATACCATCCTGAATTTCGTGAATTTGGCTTGTAAATTGATAGTGGATCTTTAACTACAATGCCCTCTTCATGGTTATCAATTGCATCATTGAGATATTTCATTAATTCATTTCTAAAATATTTTAAATAAGATTTATATTAATTTATATTTAAATAATACCATTGGTTATAACTTATAAATATATTTAAAATCAATGATAACATATTTAAATTAATTACTTTCTTGCTTTATATCGAGTGGTATGTACAAAAATCCCATCTAATGGTTCAAATATTGTATTTAAAATATCTAATCGTTCTTCCAATGGACGGTTTGTAATTACTTGATCATTATAATAGAGAATATCAAATACACAAAAACAGGGTTGATGTGTATTTCCTATTCTTAGTTTTTTTACATCAATATTCATGGCTAAAATAATAATAATAATAATAATTGTTGTAATTAATAATAATAGTATCTTACCTTTTGTAGAAAATGATTTGTACTTTGTGTTATAACACATCATCTCACCATCTAAGATACAATTCTTTACATCAGATTTAAACTGTTTTGCTAATATTGGGCTCAGAATACCATTAACATCATCACAGCCATATGTGTCTGTATAATCATTGCCTTTTCTATAAAAATAAACAAATAGTTCAAACAAGAACAGATAAATAATACAGTAATACCTATATAAATTATTGAAACATTTATTAACATACCTTGAATAATATTTAAAAAGGTTTTTTTCTTTGGACCAATGGAGTTGAAATCTTTCACCATCCAATTTAATGTCAACAAATAATTCATCATACTTAATTGTTTTAAGTATTTTATTATCATCAGTAATTTCACAACGCTGGCTTAGCATTGGGCAAAAAGGTTCAAATAAATTAACAGATATCTCATGCAAAACCACTGATGGGTTATTAAGCATTTTGCATACCTAAATTAATAACATATTTTATTTTATAATTTTCTAAAATTTTACATAGATATATCATATTACCTTTGTTAAATCATTGCAAACATCATATAAATCGTTGGCATCGTTATGATATGCATTTAATATTTTTGTATGCGCAATACCCAAGCGCATTTCTTTTAATAATAGCCGAATCAACCATTTTTGCTCATTCGCACTGAGTTTTAATAGCATTAATTGTAAAATTTGTTCCACTTCCCCTAATATATGCATATATATAATTTAAATGTTCAACGGTCATAAATTTATAAACAAGATTGTATCTATATAGTATATTATACTGAAATATAAATTACTTGATTCATTGATAGCATGTTTCATAGCTATTTCATCCAATAATTGATTAATATCAGCAATAGTCACTGAACCATTATCTTCAAATCGACTTCTAATAACCCAAAATAGAGTTTCAGCAAAATCTCCAGCTGTAGATCCAGAAAATTTTGGCAGCCTGCATAAATATTAAAATTACTATTATTATTTATCAATATTTTAGCATATTTAGGATACTGATAATCTTAGCAAATTACATGCCTGAAATTCAAAAGCTTCTGAGCATCTGGACTGTCTTTTGCAAGGCATAATATCTTGACATACAATCTTCCTAACGCAGCTTCTTTAACGCCATATGCACCCCTTTGTTTGTCTGCTACAGGTATCAGTAATCTTAATGCCGGATAAAATGTATCTTCCTAAACATATTATAGGTATAGGTAAAGTATAAACGGAATGAGATATTTTATCTAGTATTAGTTAACTTACTATATTTAAGTTGTCACTTTTCTCAATTGACCCTCGACATTTACTAATGAATTTTTTTAGAATGAGGACTTTATTTTCGTTTTTAGCATTATAAATGTCTTCACATACTCGACAAAATAATTCAAATGGTATTTTGTTGCAAGCTTTACTGATTGTAGAAGCCATGATTCTAATAAATATGATCAAAATTAACAGCTATTTTATTGTATGTACATTGTACATATTAAATATTAAAATATAAAAATAAATAAATACATTTAAAATTAAATATAAAACTGATTACAATTTACAATCAACAATACTTTATTCATTAAACACCACAATTGAACATTAATTAAAATAATTATAAAATTATAAATTTTTGTAAAATTAGTAAAAAATAAATACAAAAATTAAATTAATAATAAATCAAACTTGCACATGACTAATATACATCAACGCAACTTCAAAATTTCCAGAGTCCAGGTAAATCAAATGCAAATTATAAGCTGCAGCATGTTTTAAACAATAATCTTCCCTAAATGGTTTGGTTTCCAAAACTAATTTATAGTAATGCAGAGAGTTTGCTACCATACCGACTTGATGATATGCTCTAGCAATGTTGAAATAACATTCCTGTTCATGTTCAACACCTCTGTGTTCTTTATACTTCATTAAGAATCCAATGCCCTGGAGTGATAAACTGTGTCTGTCTGCACCAACTTTAAATGTACACAGTCTGAGTATAATCACTCCAAGCATGAAGTAGAGCTGACTTTTGTCATCTAGTTTGTTCAGTAGTTCAGTATACCTTGAAAATAAAAGCTGATAATTATATGTATCATTAAATACATTGGTGTCTAGTAAATTAAGGGCAATATTATCTGGATACTTGGCAGCAAGTCGAAAAATAAATTTTGCTTGTTTTTTGGCACCACACTTTTTCAAGAGGAAACAAAATAAATTGGAAATCTGTGGTGCTTGAGGATACTTTAATAATAAGTATCTGCACAACATGAATCCTAGTTTGAATGCTCTTACTTTGTATGCAAATTTAATAGCATTCAAAACAATTTGATGATTGTAGTTTACTAATACAGTAGAGTTCATTGCTGAAAGCAGCAACTTTAATCCTTTGTAGTAAAGATTTTTCTCAATGCACTTCAAACAAATACCATACATAATGTTCCATTCTTCTTCAGGACTTGGTAGTGGATTAATGGTCAAGATATTATCATGTTGATAACCATACAATTCTTTCTTCATTGTTAACAAAGTATCGTGTCTATTTTCTACATTATGTATAGCCAACATAGATTTAACTTCTCTTAACGAATGTACAGGTAAACAGTGACGAGAAAACATCAACTTGGCTGCTTTCCAACAATTCTCAAACATATCATCTTTATCATATGATGCCAATACATATTCATACAACAATCTACAGTCTAGATTTTCCACGCCATTCTGAAATAATACTTTTAGACTTTGGTCTATTCTGTTTAACTTTTTCAATGACATATATAGATCAAATTTAACTGTTAATTGTTGTGGATTGACATCCAGTAGCTTGTTATAATTGTCAATAGCTTGTTCTAGATGTCCTAAAGTTTTTAAACATTCAGAATACTTAATTTTGAGTGCATGCTGATCAAATATCTCATTTTTACAGTTAATCAATCGCTCTAGAAATATAATTGCATATTTATGCTGATTGGCCTCAAACAGGATATTAGCAACATCTAAATGAAATCTATTTACATCCGTCATATTTAAAACTGGTTCATAAATTGGGGGTAATATGGAAAATGCTTCAAGTTGCACCAAAATTTCAATAAGTTTGACTCTTACTAGCATTGGCATAGTAATAGGAGCATTGCATTCAACAATTTCTGTTATAGATGTTTCATTACTCACATCAGCTATAAACTCAAGATTATAATGATCGTACAACAATTCTAAACTTTTTTTAAAGTTTTTAGTTTTAACAAGATAATCTAAACATGTAACAAAATCATTAGGTTTTATATCATCAGGAAACAAACTAAACACATGTATTAATATATTTGATGCACGTTCATAATTTTTGTTTTTGACAAAGTTGTCAATTAGTAATTTAGATAAAGCAGTAATTGAATCTTTTTGATCAGGTCGTAACTTCCGTAATAGACGATCATATTCATTCATGGCACTTTTAGCAGTACCAAGTTGTTCTAATATTGATGCCCTTTTAATATGCAAGTCTAAATTACGCCTATCTTTTTGTATGGCTTTTGTCAAACAAAAATCTGTTAAAGGCAACATGTTATTTGCCTCACATGTTTCGCCTAATAATACCCAATCTTCAGATGTTACACTACTTAAACTGTTACCAATTACAGCTGTTTCCAAACTTTTCTTCATGTTTCCCATTTGCTCATAGATGTCAGACAATGTGAAAAATGGTTCAGATGCATTTGGACACTCTTTCAATATATTCACACAAATTTTAATGGCCATGTTATAATTTTTTTTTAACATAAACATTTTTGCTTGACCAATGAGCCCCCTCAAGGCTAATGGAATTTTTCCCATTTGTCTTGAGCGGGGTCCTTCAACAACAATGTCGTCATCTTTGTCGTCTAATTTTGTACTTGTGCTTTGTGAGTTATTAATTTTATCTTCAACAGGTTTGGCACTAATGTCTTGGTCTGAATCATAGCTTTGTATGGTATTTCCTTCTAAATTGTAAACAATAGCTAATTTTTCATTTTCAGAAGTACCATCTGGAACTTCAATTTTAGTTTCTATGGTGGGTGTTTCGATTTCTTGAACATCCAAAAAATCAAATATGTCTTTTTCAGACATGTTGTCATCTTTAAAAACATCCATAATGACGTCTGGTGTACCTTCGTCCAAGACAATCTCCATGTCCTCAATATTCAACATAGTTTCTGCCATATTAAACAAAATATAAAACAAATGAATGAAAACTTACCAAGTCGGACGACAGACGATTATCGGATTATTGTTGTATAGATTTTTAGTGATTTTAGTTATTTAAAATGTAAACAAACACTTTTGATGGCATTGGTTTATCTTTTTGTCATTTTTATCAATTAAACTGTGGTTATCGCATCACTGGTTGAATGGAACGTAGTAACGGTAATGGTGGTAAGTAAAACGGTGAGTTACTGCAGCTGTAGTTAGGTATATGGAGTCATAACCGTTTAATATTAAAGTATACAACTTACTGATTTACTTTTACTACATTGTACCTATACTGTACGTCTGTAAGACATTTCAATTTTTTGACTATTGTCTGTTAAAAGTCGTTGCAATTTACAGCGTACCTATTTGTCTGTAGCACTGTGAGAACCTTGATCTATGATTCAGATACGAATCAATATCATGATAAATGTCTATTCAGTAATTGACGTGCAGTGACAGTGTATTAGGTTATTGAAGACGTCAAAAATAACTAATTTGTCTTTCAAAATCTATTTAGATAACCGTTATAGGTACGGTAATTATTTCGTGATCAATCTTAAATTTTGTGCAATAATAATGTTTGAAATACAACTTCAATGATGAAAAATAAAAACATGTCAGCAGTGGACGAAGAATCTTTATTCTCGGACGAAGAACTGTTTGCCAATGGTAAGAACACTATACATACAAATTGAATAACTTAGTAATTTTCTTAAATCTAAATAGGTATCTTAAGAACCTAATAATCTAATAATGTTGTGTTATGAGCTCAGAATTTGGTTTGGAATATTTATATATTTATTTGTATAAAATCAATGGTACAAAGCCCTTTAATCACTAACAAAAAAGTGATGATAATAAAAATTACAAAGACAAAATTTTAGTCTATAAAAACAACTAAAATAAATAATTAGGCACTATGTTTTATAAATAACAAAGTTTTGGTTTTAAATACTTGACAAGACAAATGAAAAAATCCAAGACTGTAAAGATTCTATTGACGTTAAAAATGATTTTTTTCCAATAAGTACCTATTTGTATTAAAATTATGGATATGGAAAAAATCAGAATTTCGTGTATACCTACTAGGAATTCTAAATCAAATTATATTAAAAATAGCTGAGAAGTTTATATTATAATTTTAAATATCATAGACAAACATTATATCTATTAAATCACACCCGATGTTAAAAGAGTCAACACCTATAGAGTCTTGAACCAAAAAGAGTCTGGAGGCCATATAATGAGTAATAAAGGCCACTCTTTTCAGAAATTTATACTGCATATTATTAAGCTCATTTGAGTAAGTTGAATAATTATTAGACCAAATTAAAGACCCAAATTATAGGTTTGTTCTAACTAAAGAAGTATACAAATTTTTTAAACATAGAGGATTTCTTAAGTCCTTAGTGTTTCTAGTAATAGAACCCAACATTTTATACACCTTATTTATGATAGTTTTATGATTTATTTTGAAAAACAGATCAAATTCAAAACAAATGTCTAAATTTGTAATTGAAGAACATCTTGCAAAATTTCACAAGTTTTTTTTGGTTTTTCATATTTATTTTTATATATTTTTAATATTTAGGTATAAGTTGATCAGAATCTTTGTTGTTGTCACAAAGATTTCCTGTAAAAATTGCCTCAAAATATGTTAAAACTTACCATTTTTTGTAAAAAAAATTGATTTGATATTTGGTAATTTATGAAATTTTAAATAAATCTTAATTTATATTAGTATTGATTATACCTATCATTTTAGTGTGATACACATTATCTGTGTTTGTCCATTGGCTAATTTGACAACATTTCAATTTTTCTGTGACGCATGACACGTTTAAATTGCAATATTCACATAAGTATTAAGTACCTGCCCTTAACACACTATGTAATGAATAAAATATTGTAAAAGAACCATCATACAAATACGGATAATGTATTCAATTTTAATTTTGATAATATGTCAATTCACTTTAACATTAAAGCTTATAACAATATTGGTTCTGCTGAATACAAATTAGCCATGTTGCATTTAGGTCAGAGAGATAAAATAAACATTGTTCTGTCTATCTCTCAATACTAAACTATAATAATATTTAGTTGTGAATTTTCAATCATGTATTTATTGAAATCCAAAAATTGAAAATTATAGATCTTATATCATCAGTTAATCATAATGTTGTTTGTATTATTAATCTTAGACTATTAATTTAGTCATAATTTCATGATAATACCTTCTATTGCATTGAGGGTTTAATATATTTTTACACTTTTTATTTAAATTTAAATGCATCTAAGTACATAGAAAGTTTTGAATTGGTACATTGTATATGAATTATATTATTTGAGTATTTTTGTCGTCGTGATTTTGTTAAAATTAATATTATAATGGTATTAAATATTTTTATTCTTAGATGCAAACGATTGTGTTGTAAAATTAACAAGTTCAGTCAGTTATGAAGACGAGTACCAGTCTTTATTATTTCAAAATAGAGATCGTATAATATCTAAATTAAAAAATGAATTATCCAATGTCTTACCTCCTCCACCAACAGTAACTACTTGTCGACTGAGTGTAAATGATATACTAGATAGATGGTATCAACACGAAAAATCAAATTTTCTAACGAAGAAACCGGAAACAAAATTGTTAAAAAATATTGACCGTGCAATTAATTGGTCATGGCCAGAAGTATCTAATGTTCAGTGTTTTGATGTTTAGTAAGTTAAATATGAAAAATCTAAAATAAATATCTCTTTTAAAATTGTATTTTTATTACAGCTATAACATTGATAACAAATCGGCTGAAATGGCATTGTTGGAAACTAAGTATCAACAAAGGTATGTTTCAAACGAGACAAAATCGCTTATGAACACAGGATTGACGCCACAGCCTAAAAAAGAACGGGGATTAGTCATTCAACAAGTTAAGACTGTTGAACAAAGTATACGGTTAATTCGAAGAAAACCAGTCTCAAAACCTCAAATATTAGCAGAGACTAAAGCAAAATTAGCTCTTATTGAAAACAAACGTCGAATTTTAGTGCCAGGGTAAGAATTTATTATAATAATTTATTAACATACCTTTATAATTTGAATATATTTATTATTTTTAAAGAAAACTAAAAAGGGAAAATATAAAACCACTTGAGAAAAGTTATCTTGAAAACCGAAATGGCAATGACAGAAGATCAATTAGTCATAAAAGAGCATTATTTCAAAGTCCTGAAATGTATTATTCTAGAAAACGTGTGTGTTATAGTCAAAATCCAAATTCTGAAGAGTCATCTCCTCTTAGTGCTCTTTCAATTTGTAGCGATACATCAAATACTACACCAGTTAAAAGGTAATAATTTATAAAGGTATTTGAAATGTAAAATATATTTGATGATAGTATAAACGATGTCAATGATATCAATGATACTATAGTCAGGTTCAAATAATGAAGTGGTTGGTGACTCCATCATCCAACTCGAGATGTTCTACAGCTGGTACCAAAAATGTATTTATGTATACCTGTAGGAACCCAGTTTTTGTGTGTGAAAATTACCTTAAAGTACATTGTTTTGATGCCTAAAGGCTTGAGTTGGGATTACCAACTGCCAGTTTGTTTGATGAAGATAAATAATACCGTTAATATGTATTTAAGATAATATCTTACATCGGTCATTTTCTTATTTTCTTATTGTTATTTACTGATACATTTTATTACACAGAATGAAAAACTACATTTATTTAATTTTTTAGATGGAGTGCTGCTCCTTTAAGTGCAAAATTATTTGGTGATGACAAAGAGGACATACAGAAATCAAATATTACTAGAACAGAACCAGTCAAAAAATGTCAAAGAGTATTGAAATTTTTTAATAATTCAGAATCAGCAACTCCAAAAAATTTATTTGATACAAAACCAAATCAAAAAGAACTCAGTAAACTTCATAAACAGGTATTTATATTTTTTAATAACAATTTTACTGTAGCTATAAAATTTGGTAATACGAGTCTTCTAAGCTGCTTTCTGAAATTTTTTGCGTCTTATTTATACTATTTACCTACTAATTATAAATTATATTATATAAGATTATTTAGTGATACATTTTATTGTTGATAATATATATGTCACTACATTAGTCTCTATAAACATTAATTTATTTGGATCTCTGTATCCATTGATTTTTTCGCTTATCTGTCTTCTATATAAAAATTAATTTAGTGATAATGCAATATTTATGTACTGTATTTAAGAGTTTGTGTGGTTGACGGTTGTGATATACAGGGTGATAAAATAGCATAAAACACTTATTATCTCAAAAAGTATTGACTTTTTTCAAATTGAATTTTGGACGAGTAGTTTATGAGTTATAAGTATTTAAAGTTTAGATTGCAGAGTGGAGTGGTACGGGGTTACCCCGCAAAATGTTTGTCCACTACACCACTTCTCTAAACTTTAAATACTTATAACTCATAAACTACTCGTCCAAAATTCGATTTTTACGTATCAAAATACTTAGAAAAATATCCTGCTTTAGAATATGAAATTAAAACTATGTTGTCATTCAAAAAAGTAAAAAACTTAAAAAATTATAAGGATAAAAAATATAATTTTTTAATTAAAACCTTGGTTTTTTAACAACTTGAAACCATGTAAAAAATATTTTGAAAAGAGTCAATACTTTTTTTAATAATGAGTGTTGTTTGATAAAATAATCACCCTGTATAATCATTAATCGAGTATCTACAACTTGAGTATCATATAATATGTAGTTATACCTACAATAGTGTTAGGGTATACTATTCTTAATCTATTGGATAATCCCTTCCAAACAAACAAATATTAATGTTTATTGTTCAATTTTTATTTTTAATTATTTATAATTCTACTTTCTTTTTTTTTGTGGTGGACTCCTGGAGGTATTGTATACATCTATAAGGAATACTTTACCTTTGATTAATATGTTTATTGTCCTGATTTCCATAGGACTTTAAGTTTTTTTAAACTGGCCCCTTGGAGATTGTAATGGGTTTTACTGTAACACAAGTTAATTCAAAAATTGTTTCAGAAATTACTATGGGCTGTTTCGGAAGTGTTAAAAGATTGTGGTATCGATAGCCATCACAAGCAATTTCGACAATTTCTTCAACAATTATTCAAAGTATGTTCTAAACAATGGTTGCAGAAGACAAGTTCTGAAATAAAAACTAGCACTAGTGAAGCGATGCGTGCTCTAGTGATGAAGCACAAAAGTACAGTATTACAATTGAAATCAAATTCCCCGAAACATAAGGATAATGTTGCTATATCTAAACAAAAGTCTGTGGCAGATGTAAAAAAAGTATTATTTATAGATACTTCACCAAAAACTGATTGTAAGCTTGAAAAATTTAGTTCAGACTCAAAATCAAAAAGTTCAACCATTGAAAATGTAGTTATCAGTGAAGGAATCAATGATTTTGCATTATATCTAGATATTAAAAAATTACCTTGTAACAAAAATACTGAAGACCTACCAAGTAGGCCAATTTCTTCTACTTCTGACTATTGTTCTAACCTGGATATTGATTCCAAAGATTCAGAAGGAATCTTTGCTGGTTAATGTTTATACTTTATATTCAATAATTAGGTAAATGTATTTTTCTTTATTGACTACTGAAACAATAGTACTATTTTTCAGTCAGAAAAAATTTAAATGTTACTATCCATTTTCTTTTCTTTTGTTTTATTTTCATTAATTTATGGTTTAATTAATTTTCCCGATTTAATTTCTATATTATCTATATTTAATTGAAATTTTTTTCTTCTAGTGTTAAGTAGTTCTATTCAATTTAATAATTAGCCTGTATTTTTTTGTTTCTAAAATTAATGTAATCTCTAATGTTATGTGTAATCATATACATATTTTATTAAGGAATGACTGAACTATATTTTATTTTCTGTACTAAATACACAGATCTCTTAAACTGTAAACTAATGTATTTAAATTTAAGTATTTAAGATCCAGTGATTTATATAAAATTTATAATTCATTAAAAAAGGCAAGAAAGAATAGATAATTAATTATGATTACTATATCATTTATAGTAAATTTAATGATTTTAACTATATTATTAAATAATTTTTAAATTATATAATGTGGGTTTTTTATTATGGTTATTTTGGTTTACAAATGTAATTATATTTATTATATTATTGAATACTTATGATTGATTCTATTTAGTATAATAGTATGCTTAACTAATTGCATATTTAGCTAATTGGTTTTCTAGAAGTAAATTGTTATTATAAATGCATATTTAATTGTAAAGAGTTAAGTTATTTTTCTATTGAAATTCTAAAAACAATAAAATATTTTTTTTTAAGAAACTAAAAATTATAATGCATATTTCATGTTGTAAAATTAATTTTAAAGTTTTTAGTTCTTACGCAATTGTTAAAAATTAGATTTCTAAAATAATAAATTGTTTAGATATTATATTACAGTGTTATTATTTAGCCTAAAATATATACAATATAGTATGTAACTGCATTTTTCTTGTGAGTTAACAATTATTATATGATAGTTAACCCGCATAGTTAATAATTTGTCCTGATGGGAGGCAGGTGACATATTTTGTACCTAGCTATTTAACATAGCATATTTCCGTCCTCTAGTTTCAATAGAATGCTGTTAGTTTTGATATAAAGTGAATTGACCAATATTAAAATTCAAAGGTAAGATTATTATCTAAGGCCCCACATAGGTTTTTATTGATATTTTTGCTGCCAAGGTGTCTATACTATCTCAGTTACTTGTAACAGTTGGTCGTTTCTCCAAAACTATCCTCCATTCTTCAAGGAAACCTGCCGGGCGCCTTCAGTTATACATTTGAAAACACAACTTGTAGGTTTATGTGTTGCATCAATTCATTAACCAAGTTCAACATCATATTTTGCCCTTAAGCCAATTATTGTGTGGCTTTATGCTTATATGCCTAAATAGATTCAAGGTTCAGTTTCTATAAATTATTGTATTGTATTTACATAGAAATAGAAGCATATTATATAAGAATAAAAATAAAGGTTGGTAGGTAATAGGTATACATTAACTTATATTAAAACTTACATTAATTTATATTAATAACCTACTATTTTCAAAAATCTACTTATTATTGCTCAAAAATATCCAAATCTTTAAGATTATTTTAGAAAATTTTAAAACTCAATTTTTATATTCATATAATTTAAGTTCACCTACATACATTTTAGTATTTTACTAACATTGTAGTTTTTATAGTTTAGAATTTAGATAACATCATGAATTATGATTATATCCACAAGTGTTGTGTCCGTCTTGCTAACCCACAACGAAACAAATAGTAGGTTCAGAATAATGCATTTTATTCAATCATTTTAGATTATGAGCTGAGTGATAAATGTATTGATTTTACAATGATGTTGACTCTTTTTTGTGGCCCCACTTATCATGCCTTTTTAAAATTACATATACATTACCAATCTAAATATTTTTAATTAAAGAGAAATAAAAAAATTCTCATTATTAATATAGCTTTTGTTTTTAAATATTAAATTGATTTATTATTAAATATAAAGGTAAGAATGTTATTTAGGGCCTGCTTAGGTTTTTTTTTAAATATTAGTTTTAAAACAAATTATGAGCATTTTAGAACCCTAAATATTTTTAAAATTGTATATAATATGTTTTTTTCTGAAATATAAAACAATACTGTCTATTTTTTATCAGATTTTTTGACAGCAAAATTATATAATATTGTTACCACTTGTACCTGTAATTTCCTTGTTCACAAGTACACTATGTCATTGTAAAATGTAAGCCGATGTACTCTGATGTCAGTTGCAGTGTATGATATACATTTTATATTCACTCAGGTTAAAATGTTAGATGTCATTCACATAAATATATAAAAATTATACAATTAAATCGATTGTAAAAGTTTAATATTATATTATAATAAAATAGTAGATACAATAGAAAATTAATTAGATTTTAGCATGAACCTATAAAATGTTCATATTATAAAATATTTTTGAAATTAAAATGTTTCTAACATAAACTAGATCGTAATTTATGTACTTAACGAAAATATTGATATTTAAAAATGTTTTAAAAAATCAGCCATTTGACTTAAATAAGTGTTTTTACCACATACATTTTTATGGAAATCAGATTTACAAATTGGCTATATGGATATTTCGAATTTTATTTATCAATTTTCAAGTTTTTTATTTTCAGTATTAAAAAACAAAAAATAAAAAATGTATTCTAAACATGTAGCGAAAGTGTCTATGAAATATATTTAAATGAAATTTTTAAAAAATATTGATTAGAACAAAAGTTATTTCATTTGTCAGATCTCGGTGGGACACCTTTTATATATAGGCATAAGACACAAGTCTTTATAAAAAAAATAATATACAGATATAGATATATAGTATTTACGATCAGAAAGTTTTGAGATAATAATATATACAATGAGCAAATTAGGTAACTATTAAATTTCATAAAAAAACATTAAAAATTTGTTGTAATTAAATTTAAATTAAAATTCATAAGTACCTATACATTATAATTTATTAATAATTATTGTTTATTATATTCTTGTCCTTCTTACAGATTGGATGGTGAGAACATTATCGTTATAATAAAATTAGAAAATGAGCGATGTAAGATATTATCTTAAATACATATTAACGGTATTATTTATCTTCATCAAACAAACTGGCGGTTGGTAATCCCAACCCAAGCCATTAGGCATCAAAACAATGTACTTTAAGGTAATTTTTACACACAAAAACTGGGTTCCTACAGGTATACATAAATACATTTTTGGTACCAGCTGTAGAACATCTCGAGTTGGATGATGGAGTCACCAACCACTTCATTATTTGAACCTGACTATAGTATCATTGATATCATTGACATCGTTTATACTATAATCAAATATATTTTACATTTCAAATACCTTTATAAATTATTACCTTTTAACTGGTGTAGTATTTGATGTATCGCTACAAATTGAAAGAGCACTAAGAGGAGATGACTCTTCAGAATTTGGATTTTGACTATAACACACACGTTTTCTAGAATAATACACATTTCAGGACTTTGAAATAATGCTCTTTTATGACTAATTGATCTTCTGTCATTGCCATTTCGGTTTTCAAGATAACTTTTCTCAAGTGGTTTTATATTTTCCCTTTTTAGTTTTCTTTAAAAATAATAAATATATTCAAATTATAAAGGTATGTTAATAAATTCTTACCCTGGCACTAAAATTCGACGTTTGTTTTCAATAAGAGCTAATTTCGATTTAGCCGAGAAAACGAATGAACTGATTTGGCTAAAATTGTTTCATATTATCTGACGGTCTTCTGAAGGTTTTAATACAGCTTTTGTTAATAAAAATAAATATAAAGTTAACTTAACCTAACTTAACACTTAAGTCCCGTAAAATTCGACTACCTATTATTAATTATACTTTACGCGTATATTTTATTCTAAACAGAAAGTTTTCAGATTAATCCCCCCCTCTCTAAAAATAAATAAATAAAAATAAATGCTTAAAGAGAGTAAATAAATCGTATAAGTACTCTTGAAATATTTTAGGTTTTACGATTTATAGACTTAAGGACTATTTAGCACCTATAGATAGCCAGGTATCGTTCAGTTTGGCACGCTCGAGTATGCGACGTTTATTAATTAAAGCCTATCAATAAAAAAACTGAGGAACATGTGTGTATATTTTTACAACAGTTATATTTGCATTGATAAATAATTAATGATCATCATTGAAGTTAATTTTTTTATTTAATTTACATGATATAAAAGTTGTATTATAATATATATCTATAATCTATGTATTTATCTGATTGCCTTAATATATAGTATAATCTATGGTGATTGCCAAATTCGTTGTAGAAGATGCAGTCGATTAAAGATTCTAACATTTTAATTAGCTAGCAAAGCATATTTCAACAAAAAACATATCTACTGCATTCCGTATAATTATTTTTTTTCAGAAATCACATTATTTTTAAACTTCAATTCAGTCAACGTCGAAGTGCATACACGTCACGGATTACGCTGAAGCCCGAATTAATCGATATTTAAGGTAAGTTTAAACTAAAAAAAAAATGTCAAATGCCCATCGGCAACTCCAAACTAGTGTAGGAAATGATAAAACAAATATTTTGTGTAAATTTCAGATACCTACGGT
This sequence comes from Diuraphis noxia, assembly GCF_037042655.1. NCBI lineage: Eukaryota > Metazoa > Arthropoda > Insecta > Hemiptera > Aphididae > Diuraphis > Diuraphis noxia. The sequence continues at coordinate 39,827,654 of NW_028301712.1, read as the reverse complement.
ACTAAATATCGGATTCAAACAATAATAGGACTAAATTGATTAAACCATTAATATATTAATTATTTTATATATTATTGATAAATCTATACTACTTACTATAGTTACTTTGATTTTTAGATAACTATGTATTAGGAAATCAGTAACGATTTATGTTGCATAGAATTATAAAAATTAAGCGTTCTCAATCGTAGTATGTAATAGTCAAAAAGGTGCCGATGATAATGACTGTTTTCAATAATTGTATTTCTAGTTACAAATTGACGTAACCATTTGGACGTAATAGTCTAGGACAATAAAACGTAAAAAAATTCTCTTTAAAAAGTTCTTCTAATATTTAAACACCATCTTAATCAATAATAAATAAATAACTTTCAAAAGATAATTAAAACAATACCATGTACTTTATAAATAAATTGTTAAACAAAATTTAAATTGAATTTATAAATTATTACAATGTAATTGTTTATTCACATTTTGATGAACACATTGTAAACACGGACAACTTTTATATAAAAGTTGTATTATAATATATATCTATAATCTATGTATTTATCTGATTGCCTTAATATATAGTATAATCTATGGTGATTGCCAAATTCGTTGTAGAAGATGCAGTCGATTAAAGATTCTAACATTTTAATTAGCTAGCAAAGCATATTTCAACAAAAAACATATCTACTGCATTCCGTATAATTATTTTTTTTCAGAAATCACATTATTTTTAAACTTCAATTCAGTCAACGTCGAAGTGCATACACGTCACGGATTACGCTGAAGCCCGAATTAATCGATATTTAAGGTAAGTTTGTTTTCATACCTTTTCTTTTGCGGCTTAACTTTATAAAAAAAAAAATGGAGGTACATGGCTGTACACTTTTACAATAGTAATTTTCGTATTGATAAATAATTAATGATCATTATAGAACATTCATATTTTAATTTAATTTTATATTCGATATTTTTAAAATTTTCCTTCGATAATTTGAGCTTAAAAAAAAATATCCAAAACAAATCATAAGGTGCAGCGAAAGATCTGTTAAATTAAAACTAGAATTTGGTTGAAATATTTTGAAAATCGCATTATGTATTAAAATTGAAAATAGACAAATGTTATAATAAAAGAGCCTAAATTACATTTACGAGGTTTTTTACGAGCAACATAATATTATTATTAACATCTATAGGGAATAGACTAATTAAATTTTAAATTTTCATAAATAAATTAAAATAAAATCATATATTATTTACCTAACCAATATAATTAGTTTACTATATTAATTATTAATTTTGTATTCGGAGAAAATGTTTGACTTTGAATTTTACAAACTATAGCTAACGTCTGGCATGATCAGTAACATATTATGGTCATATAACTTTATGTTAACATTAAAAATTAGTAATTATATTAATTAAAACCAACATTTTTATTTAATAGTTCATAAAGAAATATGTTTTAGTAAAAACATATAAGTTCTTCTGATATTTAAACACCATCTTAATTAATGATAAATAAATAATTTAAAAAAAATAATTACAATAATACCATGTACTTTATAAGTAAATTGTTAAACATAATTTACTATAAATTATGTCGATGTAATTGTGTTATCACATTTTGATGAACAAATTGTAAACACGGACGACTTTTATATAAAAGTTGTATTATAATATATATCTATAATCTATGGATTTATCGGATTGACTTAATATATAGTAAAATCTATGGTGATTTCCAAATTCGTTATAGAAGACGCAGTCGATTAGAGATTCTAACATTTCAATTAGCTATCAAAGCATATATGAACAAAAAACATATTGCATTCCGTATAATTTTTTTTTTTTTCATAAATCACATTATTTTTAAACTTCAATTTAGTCAACGTCGAAGTGCATATACGTCACGGACTACACTGAACCCCGAATTAATCGTATTTAAGGTATGTTTGTTTTCAATTTTTCATACCTATTCTTTTGCGGTCTAACTTTATAAAAAAAATGGAGGTACATGTCTGACGTCTGTACACTTTTACAATAGTTATTTTCGTATTGATAAATAATTAATGATCATTATTTAACTTCATATTTTAATTTAATATTTGATATTTTTAAAACTTTCCTTATATCATATAAGCTTTTTAAAAAAAAGGTTTCTGAGTCAGATTTTGTTTCTGACACTCAATGTTTATGTGTTACATATTATTTAATAATATTATCATTTAATAAAAAAAAAATAATAAAAATGGTGTACCTAATTTTATAAGCTATTGAAATAAAATAAATACACAATCTAATAAGCGACGATAATTAATTCCTTCTATCATTAAAATAAAAATGAACCGGTAATTACCCGAATTCTAGTAGATAACTATAATGATAATATATTTGCGATAATAATATACAATACATTTAGGGTTATACTTAACAATTTTACAATATTGCTGTACCCCCTAATTTATAAAATCGTCTGAATTATCATTCGGTGATCAATAAATACAAATTAAAGAAAAAGTTCATTTAGTTACCTCTATTATAAGATGTATTGAATTACAATTCACTAATCAATGTTTTTTAATTTTAATTATATTTAATTAATCTGAATATCCGATAACTATGGTTACACTATCACTTTTATTAAATGTACTTACTTAAAGAGTTTATCGTCTTATAACCGCTTAATTTAAATTCATAATCATGTAGGAGCCTACAAATTTCACACAATACAATTACATTAAAAACATAAGCTCAATAATATTGTAAGATCATTTATATGAGAACTAATACTGATAATGTTGATTTGAAAAATAGAAAAAAATCATCGTTTTCTAAAGATATATCACTTAAACACTCTATACTTATAGATTTAATATTATTATTTTACACCAAAAAGATTTTCTATATTAGAATTATTAGTAATCATCTTAATATAGTTTTTTTTTTTTTTTATTATTATATAATAAAATTAACACATAAAATACTAACTATAAATGTTTATATTTTTGAATATTGAATTTTCATTTTTTCTTACTAATATCAGCGTTTGGCAACCAGACAAATTTATAATTTTTATAATTAGCAGCTGATCTGGTTTATGATAAAAGGGTTCTTTTGAGTTATGCAACTCATCATTCAAGTTTTTTTTTAGTGTATAGTGAGACACATTTTGTGCAGCGAGAAAAATAATTGTGTAGTAAAAATTGTTACTTTGTGCTGCGCAAAAAAAATATCAGAATGATAATATTTATTGTATTTATTGTCAATTGATTGGTTTTATTTTTATAAGCAATTATTATTTATAGCAAAATAGCGCATTTATATAAAATAATATTTAGTATATCACGGGTAGAGTCCGGATGTATATTATCATCGGTTCTGAGTATATGCAGTCTTATGAAAGTAAACAATGTAGGCAAGTACAGTATACAGTAGAGTGTAAACAGTAGTACAGCTGATGGTGCCCGGCATAGTTCAACGGACCTACAACAATTCAAGAATAGGAATACATTGTGCAGTCAAAAATAATCATTAAAAAAAATCCTGCATTCATTGATAAATATATTTTCTTTTGGCCAATGTTCAATCAAAATATCTGCGGTTAACTTCGCTGTTATAACATTTCAAATTACCTTTTTTTCTCATGTCATGTGTTGCTGTTTTGCTACTACTTTAATTTGTTTTAATTCTAATTTAACTCTGTACGCAACCAATACATTTATAACTAAATTAGTTTTCATACTAATGTTTTCAACGATTTAAATACAATTTTCATTTGTAGTAATATGTATCCTATTATATCCTATATAATTTCAAGATTCTGTTGTTCGATAACGTCAATTTTCGATTTTAAATTCAAAACTGCATTTGACAAACGTATATTTTCATATTTGATCATTTCGACCTTAATATTTTTCAACTCTTCCATCATAGGTACTATCAATTTTTTCATTAAATGTATCAAACTGCATGCTCATAAAATCAACAGATTTTATCAGTTCTTCAATATTTTTTTTCCATTGATTTTCGAGATTGTGGTATAATAACATTATTTTTAGAATTTGGCCATTTTTGTACAGCAGTTTGGTAGTTTGAGCAAGTTTATATAGATTTAGTGTTATTTGTTATTTTTTTAAAACTTTGCTGATTGCTCAGAATATCCCACACAGTAAAAGTGGAAAAACTGTCACATATCGAACACTTGACCGTATTCTCATTATTAGGTATATGTTAGTTTTTCAAAACATTTTGTGGAAATGTAATATAATCTAAAACACAAATAACAAACTATCGTAGAAAGACTAGTTGAAAACGTCTTGTACCTGTCTAATATAACTAACTTGTTGTGGCTTTTGAAAAAATATTATAATCGTTTAAAACTAATAAGGTATTGAATAACATATTATTATCTAAAACATAAATTAATGCATAATAACATTAATAACTAGATAGACAAGATAAAAATCAAACATTAAACGGGTTATTTTAGATATAATATTATATCTGTAATGGATAAAAACACATAAGACATAAAATATTATTGAACACTTTACTGTAATTTCAGAAATGGCATTCGTCAGTGAAAATTTGCTAACTAAAAATACAATATCATATTCAGCAATAAGTAGTGTGAAATGTGTTAACGATGCATTATTTTGATGACTAAGTTTTGTAGAAGATTTTGATTCAAATATGAGGTAAGTAGTTTTAGTAGGTTTCATTTTATAATGTTCGTCAATCAGTCTATACATTGCCCCCGTTATTTTTAAATCATTTGCATTGTAATCAGTGGTATAACATTATTCTGGATATCAATTAAGTCATGGTAAAAATTATAAATGTATCTTTATGTTAACTCGCAGTGCTCGGCACTACCTTTGTACTTACTAAAGCACTAACCAAATATTGTATCTATAGTAATATTGATATTTTATAATTCATAAGAAAAAATAATAATTAAAATACTACTGCATATTGTTATATTTAAATTTAAAGTTATAAATTGTTATGGTTGTTAATGTTATATCACATTTCATTATTGCCATGAAAAAATCCTAAACACAGACCTCTTTGATTTAAAAGTGATATTATGAAAATACATATTTTTGGATTTATACTATTGACGTAATATAATATAATTTATGATTTATGGCAATGATTAAAGTCGTTTAAGAATACGCAGTCGATTAAAGATCCTGAAATTTTGTATTAGCAAAGCAGACATGATTTTAAAATATTATACTGCATTCTATAAGATTTTATTTTCATAAATCATAATATTTTCAGACTTCAATTCAGCATTTGATTCGTTCTTACGTCGGCATCGAAGTGAAACACATATCGCAGATTCTACCGAAGCCTGAAAGATTCGATGTTTGAGGTAAGTTTGTTTTCAAATTCTTTTAGGGCTTAAATATTTTTTTACAATTTAAATACATTTTTATGTCATGAAAAATAATCTACCCAAGATAAAATAATACAAATGTTGCCGGGCGTAGAATAATAATATTATATTACCTATAATTTTATAATTATAACCTAAGTATATGTGTTTATGAAATACACAGAAATTTTGGCTTAATTAATAGGAATACCCGTTATAACTGATAACTCTAAACTGTCTATCAAATTTTTTTAGCAGATATTGATCAGGAATCCGGATAAGGGATTTGTATTTTTCTATTTTTCAGTACTTAGGTTTCATTTTAATATTGTTATTGATCAGAGTACACATTTAGCGCTATTTCTCAATTTATTGTATTTTAATTACTGGTATAATACTATTCTGGCTATCAATAAAGTCATGATAAAAATTGGGAAATTGATCAGGTGAAATATTTTTAAATTTTTTTTTCTTAATACTTTCCTCAATGATATTTAAATATTTTCACCAATTATCAGGTACGATGACCTGTAGTTACTATAGTTGGTTAGGAGAGGGGGGGTAGAGAGGGATAAGGAGAGCGAAATGGGAGTGAGAGAAGGGATAAAAGCAGAAGAGAGAGAGAGAGAGAGAGAGAGAGAGAGAGAGAGAGAGAGTGATAGAGAAATAGTGAGAAAAGGATAGGGTGAGAGAGATAGAGTGATAGAAAGGGGGAAAAGGGATTGGGAGAGCAAAATGGTGGTGAGAAGAGGTAAGACAGGAGAGACAGAGAGAGAAACAGAGAGAGAGATAGGGTGATGATGTAATGGTGAGGAGGTTTGGGAGGAAAAGGGTTAGGTTAGGTTTGGTGGTAGAAGGGGGAATAGTTAGGTTGAATAGTTATGTTAACGATTCCGAATACGTAGGAAAGGATCTTGAAATGCAAGGTCACTTGACCCTTTGGCTGATACTAGATTCATAGTTAATAGGTTTACAACCTTCGACTTATTGGATAGAATAAAAAGATTAGGTTGGTTAGGCCAGTTAAAAGAGAATGTCAGCGCAATATTTTCTCTCTGACTTACGTGCAACATTGCAAATTTTTCATTCACAATAATAATAATAATCTCAATAATTTCTAAAATTAGAGCGAAATGAATGTTCAGATAATTTAGATAATTTATTTAGAGCATATCATAGGTTTTTATTATATTTTACTTTTTAAACGAATTATGTGTATTTTAAAATATTCACAACTCACTTAGAAATTGAGCCTATAAGATGCTCTAGATAATAATCATAAGTACCTTTAAATTTTAAAACAGTTTATTTTACTCTAATTTTAGAAATTATGATATAATATTATGATTATAGTGAACGTAAAATCAGGTATGTTGTGCGTGAGTCAGGGAGATAAAAAATAAATGCACTGACATCCTCTTAAGTGCTGCCAAGTTGAAAAAGCTGTTGATTGTTGATTGTTCACATCATAAATTCATAATAGTCATGTAAAAGATACTTTTTAAAGTATTCAAATAGAACAGGGAGTTAAAATATGAGGTAGAGCTGTAGGGGTTACCTGATATAATACGAAAATTGTATAACTTATAAAAGTGACTAAGTAAAAAGTATGATTTAGGTCATTACATATTTTATTAAAATATCCGATCAATCAAATGAATATTTTATTTAAATCTGAAAATAACAACCTTTATTTGTATATACAATGTAGTTTAACATATTATAGCTAATTTTGTCAAAAAAAAAAAAAAAAAAATTAAAACATTAAAATAAACAACATAAAATTTTTATAACTTAAAAAAAAAATTGAATATGTACTTAAAATTCTTTAAATAAGATAAAAAAACGCACATAAACTAAATATTGATGCTATGTAATCATATACATAGATATGTTTATGAAGTATAAATAGGTACTTTAATAATTATGAACAGTATTGTAATATTCAATAAAAAATGTATTTGAGTTTTTAATTGATTATATATGATTCATAATAAAAAAACACATTATTATAAATTCTCATTCTCAAAATATTCATTTGAGGACTTCAGATTTCAAAAGTATTTGAATACTTTTGTTTAAGTACTTTAAAAACTGTGCTTTAACTTTTATTAAAATAATAAATTTGAAAGGAAGCGCGGTTGGAAGTAAAAGTAATAAGTAATAACCTTAGAACGAGGACTTTTACGTACTAAAAAATAAAAATCCATCAAACATATGCAGTTAATTTTAAACTGTACATCTTTTTTTCATTAAAAACTCATTATTCGCAGTATATATTTAATATATATTGTATAATACAAATTGAGAAATATTAGAAACTGATAACTTAAACTCAACACATTGATCAACTATTAACTTAAATGAATGGTAATATTCTGGAATAGGTATATATGGAATAAAGTAGACATAAAATTATGTCAAATAAAGATAAGTAATAGTAATTTGTCCAAATAAAAAAAAAACAACTTTTGAATATGGTTAAGAACTTTAAGAATTACGTAACGAAATTGAAAGCAGCTTCTCTAAATAGTTTTACAAAATTAATCCAATTCTTTAACACTGGAAAGAAATAAGATCTGGTGATCGGTGATTTTTTTGAGAAATACGGATTTATTTCAATAAAAAAAAATAATCTTTTTTGAGTATTAGAATCTATACTTGTTTTAATCGTTTACTTTTTTGACTATTAAAATTTAAGATTTTAAATATTTAAAAAAAAAAATTATAGTAGTCTCGTGGGTGGGTATTTATCACCTATCCAATATTTTAAGTGACAAACGTATTGTAATTATTATCTAAATAAACAAAAAAAACATTCTTGAACTTGATGAAAAATAGACGTACAAATACTAATTACCTCATATAATAGATTATTTGTTCTGGTTTTTGGTTTCTATTGTTCTATATGTTTAAAAAGTAAATTGAGGCCTGGTGTAGTACGGTGGTTGGCCGCAGTCACTTGTTCTGAGGTCAACGCATCGGCTGGCGTCGATAGTTCTCGGATGGGCGACCACCTGAGTTCTTAGTGACGAATCCTCGTCCTATTTACATGTGTTTCAAACCAAACCGTAAAACCAGGCTAGGTATGCAGTTAATGTCTTGAAAAAAAATTACCTCCAGCCTGGTATATGCACATAATAGTCTTACTAACATAAAAAATAACATTTCTATTTAGAATAAAAAATGGGTACACAAAAAGTGTAATTTTGGACTGGTGTAGCGCGGTGGTTGGCCGTAATCTGTAACGTTATCAAGCATCGCCTGGCGTCACTAGCTCTCGGATGGGTGACCACCTGGGTTCTTAGTGACGAATCCTTTCCCCGCATACACACGTGTTCCTAAACAACCAGTAACTACCAAAAATTGCTTATGGCCATATTAGACGATGCTAATAATACAAAAAGTGTATTATGTAACATTAAAAATATCATGAATCCAATTGTAGGTACATTGTTTAAGTCTATATGATATTAAAGTTCATATAGTACAACTTTTCAAGAATAATAATTAGCAATATGTATGTAATTTGAAATATTTTAGATGATTAAATATCATTCTGGACACTTTATCTTTATCACGTATTATATTAATATCTTATAAAATTACACAGACTGCTCCGTAAAGATTACCTATCACTCAGCAAATTGTAATGTCGATATAACTGTTAATAACTCTTTTAATACTTATATTTCTAAGTTGTTTTGCTTTAATGAGGACGTCTCACCTGTCCAAGTATTCAGTTATTCTTACGTACAAGTGCGAAACATAAAAAATATAATAACAATATATTTTTTATGTTTATTATTATTATGATCAATAAGATTATCAGTTTTTAATAATGATAAAAGGTAAATTTTCTTCGACAGGACTTGTAAGTCGGAACCAATACATACATATAAATCATTAATACTTATTAGTCATTACTTATACAATTTACGTCCAATCATACTTTCTAGTTAAGATCACAGAATTTGATTGGATCACATACTATAGGTGTCTAAAACCAGACAGTTCTCCTCATGTATGCACTCATCTCGGTCAGACACAATTATACTATTATTTAAGAGGTATTCCCAAAAGGTCAACAATCATGGGATCGACTTGATAAGCAAACACTTAAATCGGAAACTAACTCAGAATCTTTTTATTCAAAGTGTCCTAGTTAACCATCCGTCTGTCACGCGTTACCCAAATACTATTTATTTTTCTACGATCATTCAGAATGATAATTGCTAAACCCAGTGGCGTAGTCAGCCTTCCCGGGGGAATGTTGAGTGTATAAAACTGCATACACTTTTCTCCTCTCCAAATCCTAACCCTGGCTACGGCACTGCCTTCCCCGCGTGACGAGCAGATGGTTAAATATAAGTAATAAGAAGGTTAGGTTAGGTACCTATAAATAAACTATGGTTAGTTGAAGCTATTGTGATGTTAGTAGACTATCATCACAGGTCGTGACCTTTGCAATGATCTTTTCCTACTAACTATCAAGGTATTCGGCATTGTAAACATAGCAATGAAAGAAAATATTTAAAAATTGACGAGGAAAATATTAATACTAAACTAAATATATTAATAAATAATAAATACTTAATAAAAAATATTTATACTAAAATAATAATATTACTATTAATTTTTAACACGATTTTAAAGCCACTTTAGTAATATATCAGAATTTCATAAAATCCAATTATAAAAAATAATGCGTTATTTGAGTATACTTAATTCGTTCATATTAATATATACAATATCAATTAATATCTAATCCAAAATTGACTGCAGTCTTTTGCTTCCTGTTTTCCTCATTCTTTACCGTACATTAAATACTTTTTTTGCTTCTTGAAATGCATTCGCCTGCGGGCGCCAGGTCCTTCCTTCTCATTTTTTTTTCCTTATTTTACCTTCGTTCATTACAATTTTTATTTTTGCTTCTTGAAATCCATTTGCCTGCGGGCGCCTGGTCTTTCTTTTTCGATTTTTTTTCGTTATTTTACTTACGTTCATTTGAAATTTTTTGCTTCTTTAAATAAGTTTGCCTGCGGGCGCCAGGTCTTTCCTTCTCATTTTTTCCTTATTTTACCTTCGTTCATTAAAATTTTTTTTTTGCTTCTTGAAATCCATTTGCCTGCGGGCGCCAGGTCTTTCCTACTCATTTTTTTTTCCTTATTTTACCTTCGTTCATTAAAATTTTTATTTTTGCTTCTTGAAATCCATTTGCCTGCGGGCGCCAGGTCTTTCATTCTCAATTTTTTCCTTATTTTACCTACGTTCATTAAAATTTTTATTTTTGCTTCTTGAAATACGTTTGACTGCGGGTGCCAGGTCTTTCATTCTCATTTTTTTCCCTTATTATTTTACCTACGTTCATTTTTACCGTACATTAAATTTTTTTTTGCTTCTTGAAATACGTTTGCCTGCGGGCGCCAGGTCTTTCATTCTCATTTTTTTCCCTTATTTTACCTTCGTTCATTTTTGCAGTACATTAAAATTTTTTTTTTGCTTCTTGAAATACGTTTGACTGCGGGTGCCAGGTCTTTCATTCTCATTTTTTTCCCTCATTTTACCTTCATTCATTAAAATTTTTATTTTTGCTTCTTGAAATCCATTTGCCTGCGGGAGCCTGGTCTTTCCTTTTCAATTTTTGTTTCGTTATTTTACTTGTTCATTTAAATTTTTTTTTTTTGCTTCTTGAAATCCATTTGCCTGTGGGCGCCAGGTCTTTCCTTCTCATTTTTTCCTTATTTTACCTTCGTTCATTAAAATTTTTTTTTTGCTTCTTGAAATCCATTTGTCTGCGGGCGCCAGGTCTTTCCTTCTCATTTTTTTTCCTTATTTTACCTTCGTTCATTTTTACCGTACATTAAATGTTTTTTGCTTCTTGAAATACGTTTGCCTGAAATCATTATGGGAAAGTTATCCGAAATATTCAGGGAATATTATCCGAAATTTTTAAGGGATTATTATCCGAAATATTAAGGGATTATATATATGTAATATTTAGGAGAAGATTAGGTTAAGTCCGAAAGGTCATGGGGAGATTTTCCGAAATATTTGGTAAAGGAAAGATCTGGCGCACGCAAGTGAAATGAATTGAATGATTGAAATGAAATGAATTTCAGGAAGAAAAAAATAGAATCAATAATAGAAAATCTCCCCATGACCTTTCGGACAATCTTCCCCTAAATATTACAGATATATAATCCCTTAATATTTCGGATAATAATCCCTTAGATATTTCGGATGATATTCCCTAATATTTCGGACAATCTTCCTTAAATATTTCGGATGATATTCCCTTAATATTTCGGACAATTTTTTCTTTAAATATTTCGGATAACAATCCCTTAAAAAATTTCGGATAATATTCCCTGAATATTTCGTACAATCTTCCCTTAAATATTTGGGATAATTTTCCCATAATGATTTCGGCTTATGTCCCCTAATTTTATCAATTAATATCTAATCCAAAATTGACTGCAGTCTTTTGCTTCCTGTTTTCCTCATTCTTTACCGTACATTAAATACTTTTTTTGCTTCTTGAAATGCATTCGCCTGCAGGCGCCAGGTCCTTCCTTCTCATTTTTTTTCCTTATTTTACCTTCGTTCATTACAATTTTTATTTTTGCTTCTTGAAATCCATTTGCCTGCGGGCGCCTGGTCTTTCTTTTTCGATTTTTTTCGTTATTTTACTTACGTTCATTTGAATTTTTTTGCTTCTTTAAATAAGTTTGCCTTCGGGCACCAGGTCTTTCCTTCTCATTTTTTCCTTATTTTACCTTCGTTCATTAAAATTTTTTTTTTGCTTCTTGAAATCCATTTGCCTGCGGGCGCCAGGTCTTTCCTTCTCATTTTTTTTTCCTTATTTTACCTTCGTTCATTAAAATTTTTATTTTTGCTTCTTGAAATCCATTTGCCTGCGGGCGCCAGGTCTTTCATTCTCATTTTTTTCCTTATTTTACCTACGTACATTAAAATTTTTATTTTTGCTTCTTGAAATACGTTTGACTGCGGGTGCCAGGTCTTTCATTCTCATTTTTTTCCCTTATTATTTTACCTACGTTCATTTTTACCGTACATTAAATTTTTTTTTGCTTCTTGAAATACGTTTGCCTGCGGGCGCCAGGTCTTTCCTTCTCATTTTTTTTGTCCTTATTTTACCTTCGTTCATTAAAATTTTTATTTTTGCTTCTTGAAATCCATTTGCCTGCGGGAGCCTGGTCTTTCCTTTTCAATTTTTTTTCGTTATTTTACTTGTTCATTAAAATTTTTTTTTTTGCTTCTTGAAATCCATTTGCCTGCGGGCGCCAGGTCTTTCCTTCTCATTTTTTTTCCTTATTTTACCTTCGTTCATTTTTACCGTACATTAAATGTTTTTTGCTTCTTGAAATACGTTTGACTGCGGATGCCAGGTCTTTTTTTCTCATTTTTTTTTTCATTATTAAAACATTGGTAATTTTTTTTTTTGCTCTTTTTCTTTTCTGTATGATTGCTTTTTGCTCCAACACTTAAAGTTTTTTTGTTGTAATGCTAATTTTGTTGTATTGCTTTTATGTTCTATCGCTGTTTGTGCTCTCTTGCTTTTTTTTGCTCATTTGTTTTTTGTTCTATTGCTCTTATTCTTTTATTCTTCTAAAAACTTTTTGCTCTATTACTTAATTTTCTTTTTGTACAGTTTCTTCTTAATTTTAAATTTAATTTTTATCAAATTATATTTCAAATAATAATTCCATCATGACCTTATTGTTTATTTGGTTTTGCTTATCGTGAGGTTACATACTGCAGTGTTCAATGTGTATTTCATATGTTGAATTTTTTCTTAATTTTTATTTGTTTCTTGAACATCATTTGCTTGTGGGAGCTAAACCATCCCTTCCATTTTTTTTGTAAAAATCAATTTAACTTTATCTGTTTTTGTACTAGGTTTTTACGTTTTTATATCCGATATTACAGTGCATATTATGCGAAAAAATTAGGGGACATAAGCCGAAATCTTTATGGGAAAATTATCCGAAATATTTAAAGGAAGATTGTACGAAATATTCAGGGAATATTATCCGAAATTTTTAAGGGATTGTTATCCGAAATATTTAAAGAAAAGATTGTCCGAAATATTGAGGGAATATCATCCGAAATATCTAAGGGATTATTATCCGAAATATTAAGGGATTATATATCTGTAATATTTAGGGGAAGATTGTCCGAAAGGTCATGGGGAGATTTTCTATTATTGATTCTATTTTTTTCTTCCTGAAATTCATTTACTTGCGTGCGCCAGATCTTTCCTTTACCAAATATTTCGGAAAATCTCCCCATTACCTTTCGGACTTAACCTAATCTTCTCCTAAATATTACAGATATATAATCCCTTAATATTTCGGATAATAATCCCTTAAAAATTTCGGATAATATTCCCTGAATATTTCGGATAACTTTCCCATAATGATTTCAGGCAAACGTATTTCAAGAAGCAAAAAACATTTAATGTACGGTATAAATGAACGAAGGTAAAATAAGGAAAAAAAATGAGAAGGAAAGACCTGGCGCCCGCAGGCAAATGGATTTCAAGAAGCAAAAAAAAAATTTTAATGAACAAGTAAAATAACGAAAAAAAATTGAAAAGGAAAGACCAGGCTCCCGCAGGCAAATGGATTTCAAGAAGCAAAAATAAAAAATTTAATGAACGAAGGTAAAATATGGAAAAAAAATGGGAATGAAAGACCTGGCACCCGCAGTCAAACGTATTTCAAGAAGCAAAAATAAAAATGTTAATGAACGAAGGTAAAATAAGGACAAAAAAAATGAGAAGGAAAGACCTGGCGCCCGCAGGCAAACGTATTTCAAGAAGCAAAAAAAAATTTAATGTACGGTAAAAATGAACGTAGGTAAAATAATAAGGGAAAAAAATGAGAATGAAAGACCTGGCACCCGCAGTCAAACGTATTTCAAGAAGGAAAAATAAAAATTTTAATGTACTGCAAAAATGAACGAAGGTAAAATAAGGGAAAAAAATGAGAATGAAAGACCTGGCGCCCGCAGGCAAACGTATTTCAAGAAGCAAAAAAAAATTTAATGTACGGTAAAAATGAACGTAGGTAAAATAATAAGGGAAAAAAATGAGAATGAAAGACCTGGCACCCGCAGTCAAACGTATTTCAAGAAGCAAAAATAAAAATTTTAATGAACGTAGGTAAAATAAGAAAAAAAATGAGAATGAAAGACCTGGTGCCCGCAGGCAAATGGATTTCAAGAAGCAAAAATAAAAATTTTAATGAACGAAGGTAAAATAAGGAAAAAAAAATGAGTAGGAAAGACCTGGCGCCCGCAGGCAAATGGATTTCAAGAAGCAAAAAAAAAATTTTAATGAACGAAGGTAAAATAAGGAAAAAATGAGAAGGAAAGACCTGGCGCCCGCAGGCAAACTTATTTAAAGAAGCAAAAAATTTCAAATGAACGTAAGTAAAATAACGAAAAAAAATCGAAAAAGAAAGACCAGGCGCCCGCAGGCAAATGGATTTCAAGAAGCAAAAATAAAAATTGTAATGAACGAAGGTAAAATAAGGGAAAAAAAATGAGAAGGAAGGACCTGGCGCCCGCAGGCGAATGCATTTCAAGAAGCAAAAAAAGTATTTAATGTACGGTAAAGAATGAGGAAAACAGGAAGCAAAAGACTGCAGTCAATTTTGGATTAGATATTAATTGATATTGTATATATTAATATGAACGAATTAAGTATACTCAAATAACGCATTATTTTTTATAATTGGATTTTATGAAATTCTGATATATTACTAAAGTGGCTTTAAAATCGTGTTAAAAATTAATAGTAATATTATTATTTTAGTATAAATATTTTTTATTAAGTATTTATTATTTATTAATATATTTAGTTTAGTATTAATATTTTCCTCGTCAATTTTTAAATATTTTCTTTCATTGCTATGTTTACAATGCCGAATACCTTGATAGTTAGTAGGAAAAGATCATTGCAAAGGTCACGACCTGTGATGATAGTCTACTAACATCACAATAGCTTCAACTAACCATAGTTTATTTATAGGTACCTAACCTAACCTTCTTATTACTTATATTTAACCATCTGCTCGTCACGCGGGGAAGGCAGTGCCGTAGCCAGGGTTAGGATTTGGAGAGGAGAAAAGTGTATGCAGTTTTATACACTCAACATTCCCCCGGGAAGGCTGACTACGCCACTGGGTTTAGCAATTATCATTCTGAATGATCGTAGAAAAATAAATAGTATTTGGGTAACGCGTGACAGACGGATGGTTAACTAGGACACTTTGAATAAAAAGATTCTGAGTTAGTTTCCGATTTAAGTGTTTGCTTATCAAGTCGATCCCATGATTGTTGACCTTTTGGGAATACCTCTTAAATAATAGTATAATTGTGTCTGACCGAGATGAGTGCATACATGAGGAGAACTGTCTGGTTTTAGACACCTATAGTATGTGATCCAATCAAATTCTGTGATCTTAACTAGAAAGTATGATTGGACGTAAATTGTATAAGTAATGACTAATAAGTATTAATGATTTATATGTATGTATTGGTTCCGACTTACAAGTCCTGTCGAAGAAAATTTACCTTTTATCATTATTAAAAACTGATAATCTTATTGATCATAATAATAATAAACATAAAAAATATATTGTTATTATATTTTTTATGTTTCGCACTTGTACGTAAGAATAACTGAATACTTGGACAGGTGAGACGTCCTCATTAAAGCAAAACAACTTAGAAATATAAGTATTAAAAGAGTTATTAACAGTTATATCGACATTACAATTTGCTGAGTGATAGGTAATCTTTACGGAGCAGTCTGTGTAATTTTATAAGATATTAATATAATACGTGATAAAGATAAAGTGTCCAGAATGATATTTAATCATCTAAAATATTTCAAATTACATACATATTGCTAATTATTATTCTTGAAAAGTTGTACTATATGAACTTTAATATCATATAGACTTAAACAATGTACCTACAATTGGATTCATGATATTTTTAATGTTACATAATACACTTTTTGTATTATTAGCATCGTCTAATATGGCCATAAGCAATTTTTGGTAGTTACTGGTTGTTTAGGAACACGTGTGTATGCGGGGAAAGGATTCGTCACTAAGAACCCAGGTGGTCACCCATCCGAGAGCTAGTGACGCCAGGCGATGCTTGATAACGTTACAGATTACGGCCAACCACCGCGCTACACCAGTCCAAAATTACACTTTTTGTGTACCCATTTTTTATTCTAAATAGAAATGTTATTTTTTATGTTAGTAAGACTATTATGTGCATATACCAGGCTGGAGGTAATTTTTTTTCAAGACATTAACTGCATACCTAGCCTGGTTTTACGGTTTGGTTTGAAACACATGTAAATAGGACGAGGATTCGTCACTAAGAACTCAGGTGGTCGCCCATCCGAGAACTATCGACGCCAGCCGATGCGTTGACCTCAGAACAAGTGACTGCGGCCAACCACCGTACTACACCAGGCCTCAATTTACTTTTTAAACATATAGAACAATAGAAACCAAAAACCAGAACAAATAATCTATTATATGAGGTAATTAGTATTTGTACGTCTATTTTTCATCAAGTTCAAGAATGTTTTTTTTGTTTATTTAGATAATAATTACAATACGTTTGTCACTTAAAATATTGGATAGGTGATAAATACCCACCCACGAGACTACTATAATTTTTTTTTTTAAATATTTAAAATCTTAAATTTTAATAGTCAAAAAAGTAAACGATTAAAACAAGTATAGATTCTAATACTCAAAAAAGATTATTTTTTTTTATTGAAATAAATCCGTATTTCTCAAAAAAATCACCGATCACCAGATCTTATTTCTTTCCAGTGTTAAAGAATTGGATTAATTTTGTAAAACTATTTAGAGAAGCTGCTTTCAATTTCGTTACGTAATTCTTAAAGTTCTTAACCATATTCAAAAGTTGTTTTTTTTTTATTTGGACAAATTACTATTACTTATCTTTATTTGACATAATTTTATGTCTACTTTATTCCATATATACCTATTCCAGAATATTACCATTCATTTAAGTTAATAGTTGATCAATGTGTTGAGTTTAAGTTATCAGTTTCTAATATTTCTCAATTTGTATTATACAATATATATTAAATATATACTGCGAATAATGAGTTTTTAATGAAAAAAAGATGTACAGTTTAAAATTAACTGCATATGTTTGATGGATTTTTATTTTTTAGTACGTAAAAGTCCTCGTTCTAAGGTTATTACTTATTACTTTTACTTCCAACCGCGCTTCCTTTCAAATTTATTATTTTAATAAAAGTTAAAGCACAGTTTTTAAAGTACTTAAACAAAAGTATTCAAATACTTTTGAAATCTGAAGTCCTCAAATGAATATTTTGAGAATGAGAATTTATAATAATGTGTTTTTTTATTATGAATCATATATAATCAATTAAAAACTCAAATACATTTTTTATTGAATATTACAATACTGTTCATAATTATTAAAGTACCTATTTATACTTCATAAACATATCTATGTATATGATTACATAGCATCAATATTTAGTTTATGTGCGTTTTTTTATCTTATTTAAAGAATTTTAAGTACATATTCAATTTTTTTTTTAAGTTATAAAAATTTTATGTTGTTTATTTTAATGTTTTAATTTTTTTTTTTTTTTTTTTGACAAAATTAGCTATAATATGTTAAACTACATTGTATATACAAATAAAGGTTGTTATTTTCAGATTTAAATAAAATATTCATTTGATTGATCGGATATTTTAATAAAATATGTAATGACCTAAATCATACTTTTTACTTAGTCACTTTTATAAGTTATACAATTTTCGTATTATATCAGGTAACCCCTACAGCTCTACCTCATATTTTAACTCCCTGTTCTATTTGAATACTTTAAAAAGTATCTTTTACATGACTATTATGAATTTATGATGTGAACAATCAACAATCAACAGCTTTTTCAACTTGGCAGCACTTAAGAGGATGTCAGTGCATTTATTTTTTATCTCCCTGACTCACGCACAACATACCTGATTTTACGTTCACTATAATCATAATATTATATCATAATTTCTAAAATTAGAGTAAAATAAACTGTTTTAAAATTTAAAGGTACTTATGATTATTATCTAGAGCATCTTATAGGCTCAATTTCTAAGTGAGTTGTGAATATTTTAAAATACACATAATTCGTTTAAAAAGTAAAATATAATAAAAACCTATGATATGCTCTAAATAAATTATCTAAATTATCTGAACATTCATTTCGCTCTAATTTTAGAAATTATTGAGATTATTATTATTATTGTGAATGAAAAATTTGCAATGTTGCACGTAAGTCAGAGAGAAAATATTGCGCTGACATTCTCTTTTAACTGGCCTAACCAACCTAATCTTTTTATTCTATCCAATAAGTCGAAGGTTGTAAACCTATTAACTATGAATCTAGTATCAGCCAAAGGGTCAAGTGACCTTGCATTTCAAGATCCTTTCCTACGTATTCGGAATCGTTAACATAACTATTCAACCTAACTATTCCCCCTTCTACCACCAAACCTAACCTAACCCTTTTCCTCCCAAACCTCCTCACCATTACATCATCACCCTATCTCTCTCTCTGTTTCTCTCTCTGTCTCTCCTGTCTTACCTCTTCTCACCACCATTTTGCTCTCCCAATCCCTTTTCCCCCTTTCTATCACTCTATCTCTCTCACCCTATCCTTTTCTCACTATTTCTCTATCACTCTCTCTCTCTCTCTCTCTCTCTCTCTCTCTCTCTCTTCTGCTTTTATCCCTTCTCTCACTCCCATTTCGCTCTCCTTATCCCTCTCTACTCCCCCTCTCCTAACCAACTATAGTAACTACAGGTCATCGTACCTGATAATTGGTGAAAATATTTAAATATCATTGAGGAAAGTATTAAGAAAAAAAAATTTAAAAATATTTCACCTGATCAATTTCCCAATTTTTATCATGACTTTATTGATAGCCAGAATAGTATTATACCAGTAATTAAAATACAATAAATTGAGAAATAGCGCTAAATGTGTACTCTGATCAATAACAATATTAAAATGAAACCTAAGTACTGAAAAATAGAAAAATACAAATCCCTTATCCGGATTCCTGATCAATATCTGCTAAAAAAATTTGATAGACAGTTTAGAGTTATCAGTTATAACGGGTATTCCTATTAATTAAGCCAAAATTTCTGTGTATTTCATAAACACATATACTTAGGTTATAATTATAAAATTATAGGTAATATAATATTATTATTCTACGCCCGGCAACATTTGTATTATTTTATCTTGGGTAGATTATTTTTCATGACATAAAAATGTATTTAAATTGTAAAAAAATATTTAAGCCCTAAAAGAATTTGAAAACAAACTTACCTCAAACATCGAATCTTTCAGGCTTCGGTAGAATCTGCGATATGTGTTTCACTTCGATGCCGACGTAAGAACGAATCAAATGCTGAATTGAAGTCTGAAAATATTATGATTTATGAAAATAAAATCTTATAGAATGCAGTATAATATTTTAAAATCATGTCTGCTTTGCTAATACAAAATTTCAGGATCTTTAATCGACTGCGTATTCTTAAACGACTTTAATCATTGACATAAATCATAAATTATATTATATTACGTCAATAGTATAAATCCAAAAATATGTATTTTCATAATATCACTTTTAAATCAAAGAGGTCTGTGTTTAGGATTTTTTCATGGCAATAATGAAATGTGATATAACATTAACAACCATAACAATTTATAACTTTAAATTTAAATATAACAATATGCAGTAGTATTTTAATTATTATTTTTTCTTAAGAATTATAAAATATCAATATTACTATAGATACAATATTTGGTTAGTGCTTTAGTAAGTACAAAGGTAGTGCCGAGCACTGCGAGTTAACATAAAGATACATTTATAATTTTTACCATGACTTAATTGATATCCAGAATAATGTTATACCACTGATTACAATGCAAATGATTTAAAAATAACGGGGGCAATGTATAGACTGATTGACGAACATTATAAAATGAAACCTACTAAAACTACTTACCTCATATTTGAATCAAAATCTTCTACAAAACTTAGTCATCAAAATAATGCATCGTTAACACATTTCACACTACTTATTGCTGAATATGATATTGTATTTTTAGTTAGCAAATTTTCACTGACGAATGCCATTTCTGAAATTACAGTAAAGTGTTCAATAATATTTTATGTCTTATGTGTTTTTATCCATTACAGATATAATATTATATCTAAAATAACCCGTTTAATGTTTGATTTTTATCTTGTCTATCTAGTTATTAATGTTATTATGCATTAATTTATGTTTTAGATAATAATATGTTATTCAATACCTTATTAATTTTAAACGATTATAATATTTTTTCAAAAGCCACAACAAGTTAGTTATATTAGACAGGTACAAGACGTTTTCAACTAGTCTTTCTACGATAGTTTGTTATTTGTGTTTTAGATTATATTACATTTCCGCAAAATGTTTTGAAAAACTAACATATACCTAATAATGAGAATACGGTCAAGTGTTCGATATGTGACAGTTTTTCCACTTTTACTGTGTGGGATATTCTGAGCAATCAGCAAAGTTTTAAAAAAATAACAAATAACACTAAATCTATATAAACTTGCTCAAACTACCAAACTGCTGTACAAAAATGGCCAAATTCTAAAAATAATGTTATTATACCACAATCTCGAAAATCAATGGAAAAAAAATATTGAAAAACTGATAAAATCTGTTGATTTTATGAGCATGCAGTTTGATACATTTAATGAAAAAATTGATAGTACCTATGATGGAAGAGTTGAAAAATATTAAGGTCGAAATGATCAAATATGAAAATATACGTTTGTCAAATGCAGTTTTGAATTTAAAATCGAAAATTGACGTTATCGAACAACAGAATCTTGAAATTATATAGGATATAATAGGATACATATTACTACAAATGAAAATTGTATTTAAATCGTTGAAAACATTAGTATGAAAACTAATTTAGTTATAAATGTATTGGTTGCGTACAGAGTTAAATTAGAATTAAAACAAATTAAAGTAGTAGCAAAACAGCAACACATGACATGAGAAAAAAAGGTAATTTGAAATGTTATAACAGCGAAGTTAACCGCAGATATTTTGATTGAACATTGGCCAAAAGAAAATATATTTATCAATGAATGCAGGATTTTTTTTAATGATTATTTTTGACTGCACAATGTATTCCTATTCTTGAATTGTTGTAGGTCCGTTGAACTATGCCGGGCACCATCAGCTGTACTACTGTTTACACTCTACTGTATACTGTACTTGCCTACATTGTTTACTTTCATAAGACTGCATATACTCAGAACCGATGATAATATACATCCGGACTCTACCCGTGATATACTAAATATTATTTTATATAAATGCGCTATTTTGCTATAAATAATAATTGCTTATAAAAATAAAACCAATCAATTGACAATAAATACAATAAATATTATCATTCTGATATTTTTTTTGCGCAGCACAAAGTAACAATTTTATAATATAATAATAAAAAAAAAAAAAAACTATATTAAGATGATTACTAATAATTCTAATATAGAAAATCTTTTTGGTGTAAAATAATAATATTAAATCTATAAGTATAGAGTGTTTAAGTGATATATCTTTAGAAAACGATGATTTTTTTCTATTTTTCAAATCAACATTATCAGTATTAGTTCTCATATAAATGATCTTACAATATTATTGAGCTTATGTTTTTAATGTAATTGTATTGTGTGAAATTTGTAGGCTCCTACATGATTATGAATTTAAATTAAGCGGTTATAAGACGATAAACTCTTTAAGTAAGTACATTTAATAAAAGTGATAGTGTAACCATAGTTATCGGATATTCAGATTAATTAAATATAATTAAAATTAAAAAACATTGATTAGTGAATTGTAATTCAATACATCTTATAATAGAGGTAACTAAATGAACTTTTTCTTTAATTTGTATTTATTGATCACCGAATGATAATTCAGACGATTTTATAAATTAGGGGGTACAGCAATATTGTAAAATTGTTAAGTATAACCCTAAATGTATTGTATATTATTATCGCAAATATATTATCATTATAGTTATCTACTAGAATTCGGGTAATTACCGGTTCATTTTTATTTTAATGATAGAAGGAATTAATTATCGTCGCTTATTAGATTGTGTATTTATTTTATTTCAATAGCTTATAAAATTAGGTACACCATTTTTATTATTTTTTTTTTATTAAATGATAATATTATTAAATAATATGTAACACATAAACATTGAGTGTCAGAAACAAAATCTGACTCAGAAACCTTTTTTTTTAAAAAGCTTATATGATATAAGGAAAGTTTTAAAAATATCAAATATTAAATTAAAATATGAAGTTAAATAATGATCATTAATTATTTATCAATACGAAAATAACTATTGTAAAAGTGTACAGACGTCAGACATGTACCTCCATTTTTTTTATAAAGTTAAACCGCAAAAGAATAGGTATGAAAAATTGAAAACAAACATACCTTAAATACGATTAATTCGGGGTTCAGTGTAGTCCGTGACGTATATGCACTTCGACGTTGACTAAATTGAAGTCTAAAAATAATGTGATTTATGAAAAAAAAAAAAATTATACGGAATGCAATATGTTTTTTGTTCATATATGCTTTGATAGCTAATTGAAATGTTAGAATCTCTAATCGACTGCGTCTTCTATAACGAATTTGGAAATCACCATAGATTTTACTATATATTAAGTCAATCCGATAAATCCATAGATTATAGATATATATTATAATACAACTTTTATATAAAAGTCGTCCGTGTTTACAATTTGTTCATCAAAATGTGATAACACAATTACATCGACATAATTTATAGTAAATTATGTTTAACAATTTACTTATAAAGTACATGGTATTATTGTAATTATTTTTTTTAAATTATTTATTTATCATTGATTAAGATGGTGTTTAAATATCAGAAGAACTTATATGTTTTTACTAAAACATATTTCTTTATGAACTATTAAATAAAAATGTTGTTTTTAATTAATATAATTACTAATTTTTAATGTTAACATAAAGTTATATGACCATAATATGTTACTGATCATGCCAGACGTTAGCTATAGTTTGTAAAATTCAAAGTCAAACATTTTCTCCGAATACAAAATTAATAATTAATATAGTAAACTAATTATATTGGTTAGGTAAATAATATATGATTTTATTTTAATTTATTTATGAAAATTTAAAATTTAATTAGTCTATTCCCTATAGATGTTAATAATAATATGTTGCTCGTAAAAAACCTCGTAAATGTAATTTAGGCTCTTTTATTATAACATTTGTCTATTTTCAATTTTAATACATAATGCGATTTTCAAAATATTTCAACCAAATTCTAGTTTTAATTTAACAGATCTTTCGCTGCACCTTATGATTTGTTTTGGATATTTTTTTTTAAGCTTAAATTATCGAAGGAAAATTTTAAAAATATCGAATATAAAATTAAATTAAAATATGAATGTTCTATAATGATCATTAATTATTTATCAATACGAAAATTACTATTGTAAAAGTGTACAGCCATGTACCTCCATTTTTTTTTATAAAGTTAAGCCGCAAAAGAAAAGGTATGAAAACAAACTTACCTTAAATATCGATTAATTCGGGCTTCAGCGTAATCCGTGACGTGTATGCACTTCGACGTTGACTGAATTGAAGTTTAAAAATAATGTGATTTCTGAAAAAAAATAATTATACGGAATGCAGTAGATATGTTTTTTGTTGAAATATGCTTTGCTAGCTAATTAAAATGTTAGAATCTTTAATCGACTGCATCTTCTACAACGAATTTGGCAATCACCATAGATTATACTATATATTAAGGCAATCAGATAAATACATAGATTATAGATATATATTATAATACAACTTTTATATAAAAGTTGTCCGTGTTTACAATGTGTTCATCAAAATGTGAATAAACAATTACATTGTAATAATTTATAAATTCAATTTAAATTTTGTTTAACAATTTATTTATAAAGTACATGGTATTGTTTTAATTATCTTTTGAAAGTTATTTATTTATTATTGATTAAGATGGTGTTTAAATATTAGAAGAACTTTTTAAAGAGAATTTTTTTACGTTTTATTGTCCTAGACTATTACGTCCAAATGGTTACGTCAATTTGTAACTAGAAATACAATTATTGAAAACAGTCATTATCATCGGCACCTTTTTGACTATTACATACTACGATTGAGAACGCTTAATTTTTATAATTCTATGCAACATAAATCGTTACTGATTTCCTAATACATAGTTATCTAAAAATCAAAGTAACTATAGTAAGTAGTATAGATTTATCAATAATATATAAAATAATTAATATATTAATGGTTTAATCAATTTAGTCCTATTATTGTTTGAATCCGATATTTAGTACCGTAGGTATCTGAAATTTACACAAAATATTTGTTTTATCATTTCCTACACTAGTTTGGAGTTGCCGATGGGCATTTGACATTTTTTTTTTAGTTTTCTTCTATAAATTTCAATAAAATTTGTTTGTTTGTTCAAAAAGCTTTAAAATTCATTACAAGACTTCTGATTTATTTTAACAGTAGTTAATTCTGTAGACAAAAAATTTAAAAAATATATAAATATAATTTTTCTATAGTTATTTTAAGTTTAAATTTGTATGATATTACAAACCAAGAATAAGAATATTAGTCATTTTTTTGTAATTAAAAATGTTTTATTATTCGTGGGTATTTGAAACATGAGATTAGAGTAGGTATTAATGTTTTATTATTATATTTTGTTCATATTTTCAAATCCAATTTTTTCTACAAAAATGAATTAATATTTTTAAACCAATTATAGTATGAATGCCTATATAGGTATGGTAAAATAAATTACTTTAATTATAATAACTTAAATTATACCTTTTAACTTTTTAGTAATATATAGGCTGACAGGCCTAGGATCGAATTTTGTTTTCTTACAATCGTTTTATATAATTGATGAATCCATTACAATGCCTCTCTAGACCCTTAATATACAGTTGTCAACGTTACCCACTCACCCTCTTTATTCTTTTGTTCTTTTATGATAATGCATTTAAAATTTTCTAACATAAAAAATAATAAAATAGTAGATGCTTAAATAAATAGGTACCTGATAATTTTATATTGAACAATTAGCTATTCATATTTTACTATATTATTATGATTATTTATAAGTTATAACCATATATTTAAACGTCATAACTACCTAATATATTAAGAGCATATTGATTCTAATTTTAAGTATTTACCACCTAACATGGAATTATCACTGTCCATAATATTATACTGCGTACCTATATATTATTTTATGATTTCATCCACGCGCACATTATAATATATTATTATTTATTACATGCACGTCCTTATGTAGGTATATATATATACATATATAGGGGTATACATCGTATGTATGAGTTTTATAACGTCCGAATTTTCAATACCATTTTGCATATTTCCGTCGGCGTGACTGGTGGGTGCGTATTTGGGGTTGGGTCGAGACTGCGCTTAGGAAAATCGTTTGGGCGGGGGTGTTTTTGAATATTCAGACGGCGGTGCGCAGCGTACAGCAGCAGTGATTCCCACGCCGGCCATATATCACGCAAGAGGCCAGAGAACGCGATTTATACTGATGGGGGGGGGGCGAGCTATCCACTATTGCTATTCCCAGATTGAATTAAAACGCCGTTAAGTCTGCGCATACATTCACGAATATACAATATGCATATACACACACACACACACATCGTGTGTACATATAGTACATCGTGCTCGTACGCAAGATATATTTTTTAACGCCAACGACGCACACGCGTACCAGAAGGATATATACAGCAGGATGTCTCCATACACAACTGCCTGTCTACTGTAGTATGAAATATGAATAAACTCCTTGTTTCTTCTCGAGATTGAGCTTTGAGTTACTCATTATTATATAGGTTCACACGACTACAATCGAATATTATGGAAATATAATATAACACCAATAATTTGGAAATAATATTATATAATTTAAATTTAAATACATTTGCAAATAATATTACCTATGTAATAAATGATGGTAGTCAGTTCTGTTGCATCGTTTATACGCATCAATTTCTTCGTTATATATAGATGGAAACCATTTCAAAATCATTTGAAAGCCACCGTTTTTTGTCGATGGAGAGTTCGGGTCGACTATAGTCTCTCTTTGATAACTAGGACTTAGGAGGCAAATTTGTGACCAGGAGAGATCTAAATACATCAGTCAGGTAGCGAAACTATTGTTGAGAGATGCACATATCGGGCTAGAGAAACATAATGTTTGCTTTTATATTGTTTAGCTTCGGGGACAACGAGGATGACATTGTTCAGCTTCGGGGAAGACGAGGATAACGATAAAAATCGTTTTGATTGATGAATATACGAAGCATGATTCAATTTTAGATACATTTTTATAACATCATGTATATTGCATAGGTAGTAGCTACAAGCGGTACAGGTTTGTTTTTCCGAGTAATTGCATGTCTGTTACGATTATCATACAACGATGATAGCGATGTGTATTTATGATCCGACATAGAACTGATCATAATTCATAATGTAGTATAGGTACATAAAGTAATATTATTTGCAAAGATATTTAATTTGAATCATATTATTTCCAAATTATAATTCTTAATATCGGGACTAGACGGGTTTATGTTTGCAATCTCAAAAGATTACCTAAAAATTACTCAACGACAAAAATAAGAAAAAACCTACGGAATATCCATATATGACTATATTTAACAGAATCAGATCAGTCATTCTACACATTCATACCTATATAGTAACGCCCATCCAATCAAAGCGGCTATTCATCATCTACATCACTTCTTTTTCTACCGAGGAAATTGAAGAGATGAGATTCTTTCGTTGAAAATATCGTCAATAGAACTAATAAACTGAATCTGCAAGTATTTTGTAAGAAATGAATTTAACTTGAACATATTTAAACGAAATTGCTTAATTTCGATGTCATCGCTAAACAACTTACAAAAAAAGGTCACCAACAGTCACATTGTAGGTAAATGATGGTGCCAGTTATCAGTTGTCAGGTGACACTTTTATGTATTTTTGTCAGTCACCAATTCACCATACAGTGCTAAATGCAGTTTGAAACATCCTATTAAAGACTGTATAAGTCACTACTCACTTGAGATATCAATACTTTAAAATACCGTGAAACACTTGACCAATTGAAGGCGGGCAAACGATTATAATAATATTAAATTATATTTTAATACATGATAATATTATGTATTGGTACAATGGTACTTCTATATGAAACCCATGAGTACACCGCACTATTGCGCCATTACCTGCATCAGCACATAGTATCGTTTTCGTTTGACACAATATATATAAATTCGTAATACATGACATATATTCTACATTTATATTATGCACTATACATTTTATAACATACAGTCTCATCAATTAGGATGCATTGTATGTAAGTCATGTTATTTCACTTGGTAAAATAGTTTTAATTACAAACAAAACATCACAACCATCTACAAATGAGTAAAACGTATAATAAAACACTCAACACGAGTAACTGTAATAACTGTAATAATATAAAATCAATGATGATAATAATAATAATAATAAAAATATGGTTACATATAATAGTAATCATTGTCATAATAATTAATAATAAAAATAGTGAGATTTTACAAAAAAAAAAAAACTATATAAGATGAAATGATAAGTCATTTAGTCATAGATATAATAGGTAATATGTGGAATTTTCTTTCTAGTTTTTAGCACATTTTAAATTTGTTGGATTCGTTGATAACTCGACTCCTTATTATTATTGCGCAAGTACATAAACGATATACATATATAATATATTACACATATCTATTCTATTACTCTGATCGATTTCTTTATTAAAGTTATTAGGTAACACGCATTCGTTCGATCAAATGATACAGAAAAGCAAGTTGGCCACATAATTACCTATTTAGTATTTATTAATATTTGGTAAAACTTTGATTGGAACATACAACAATAGATAATATTATTCACGTCACATGCATTAAAAATTATAATCATGAACTATAATAATATGATAAAATATTTTAACGTGTATTTTTGAAACTATTTCTTCGAGTTTAAATGGATTTATTTTGCGTACAAAATTAAAGTTAAAATTAAAATGTTATATTTTTAAGACAAATTATAAGAGTAACAAAAATAAATATATTAAATTAATCTTCCACATTATTACTATAATTTTAATACTACTTAAAACAGCCACAAATGTAAGTTTTTAATCTACAATTCATACAAGTATAGAATATATTTGTATACAAATCTTAATCATAAAAGTTTCTTGTTTTACAAGAAAACACTGTACATTATTCAACGAGTAAAAATATTATACCGATGGGACTTATACTTAACATTTATATACTTGAGTTACTCTATATTTACTATCTTGAGTATAATACGTACATTGAACTTTTTTTAAATATTACTTATAGTTTCATAAGTTTAATTTGTAAATTGAATTTGTAAGATTTATCTGTGGCGATTTGGCAATGCTAGCTAGGTACAGCAATAGATACGAGTTGAAGTCTAAAATATTTTTATTGTTGTACGTTTATAACAATAATTTGAAATCGGAATGTATAGGAAAGCGTTAAATGTATTTTAAACGTACTATTAAATCACCATGTATTATCGTATACAATTTAATATAACAGTAATAACACGTCAATGCAAGTATATATAGCCACATTGACCATACAGCGTATAATAATAATAATAATATTATAAATAATAATAAACATGTAAATGGTTGTAAATTAAAGATATTATGATCATTAAGTATCGGTAGGGTAATAGGTGCAATGTTCATTATTACATATTATATAATATATTTTAATTATTGTATTTTATAACATAGGACGACGAGAACAAAAAATATTATAATTATTATTATATAGGTACCTATTAGATATTATGTAGGTGTTCATAGTAAGTCATATGAAAAAAAGTTTAAATTACAAACTGGAGTTTTAAACCTAAATATTCCATTAAATATATTCATGCTTATATAACTAAAACATATTAATATCATATGAATAATTCGCATCTCAACAAGAAAGATACACAATTCAAAAAATGGGATTTTCAAAAAATCAAATTAATGAAATGTATTGGTACATTATGTACAACTTACATTGAAATATCAGAAGCTTCTTGTAAGTCTTAGATAAGTATTTTTGACAATAAATTGTAAAACATTGCAATGAATTATTATTTTAAAAGAGTATTATGAATTTGAAAATCAAACCTTATTGAATATTATGTTACGGAACTTTTCAGAACAAAACGTGAAAGTCAAAAGTAGTTATTGTACGTAAGTATGACTTTCTTGCTTTTCTAAGACCATTGTTTGTTGTTATGATTCCTAAATAATATTTATATGTAACTTTATAAACAAAAATTATAACATTGGCCACCACTTGAAATGCGTAATTTTTCTTGACCAACGCAGTGTACTTATGTGACACTGATCTCGCCGTGATCACTGTGAATTCGTCTAAAAGTATAACTGAAAAAACTTTACTCAATGGTGGAAAAATTTAAAGTTTGAGGCGATAAGATTAGGTACGTTTTTCGTGCACGCAGGGTATATCATGCGTATTTATTAACAGCTTAATTATTTACAGATTTGAGATTGGCATTTTTTGAACTGTGTCACCTTTCTCACCGTAGGTGTGATACGATGTATGGAAGTTGCATGAAAGTATTATAAAATGTATATAAAAAAAAATAATTATAATAATACATAACGAAACAAAAAGCGTGCCTAATGTTAAACAATTTCTTGGTCTCTACTAATGGCTTCGGCGTGTTTTTTAGCTTTCAACCGCAAATCAGCTATACTGGAATTTTTGGTTAACAGTCTATCTTGATGTAATGCTGCAAGAGCAGCTAGACTCAGACCACCCGGAGGATATGGCGCAGGGCACAGAACACCTCTTCCCATGGCCACTGCATAATGCAACTGCAATAAATATATATTTCTTTCTGACTTCAAAATACAAATAATACAATATATTTTGCTGTTTGGTATACAAGATTCACACAATTTCTGTGAACCTTTACATATTTTACACAATACGTTGAATTTTTGTATTTTTCTTAACAAGTTATTTGTTTTAAATATTAAATGTAATCGATAATACACTAACAATTACCTGTTGTGCAGCAGTCAAGATGGCTGGATCAAACGCAGAAAACGCAGCCGCAGCTGCAGCCGAAGAATTGAATTGCAACTGTGGTAGTCTTGGCACGTTTACGTACGGGGCTACTCGACACGGCTCTAGAGGGGTAGATACGTTCTGGTGCATCATTAAACCTGCATAAAAATACATCATAGAGTTCCTTGTTGAGAAAATATTAAATATTAATTTGGGGGTTATAATATAATATAATAATATAAAATACATAATAGATAGTCAGTTACATTATATACTTTTATTACACTTAGACTATGTCGGTCTTTGACAAATTATATTGTAGAAAGTAATATGGATATAACTGGCACCGACTGAAAATTGTTTGATGACATGTACAAATGAAATGTCACCAAGTATCAGAAATTGTACTTTCTTTTATACTATTTAAGTTATCAGAAGAATACATTAGATAGTAGGTACTGCAAGTATAGGCATAGTAGTTAAATTATAAATGTACAAACGAGTAATGAAAACGTCATATGAAAACGGATGAGATGACAATAGTTCGTATACAGACTTTACGATATGATACGTGTGTAATTATATGTATATTATAGTAATATAATGTTGAATCCGCAAAACGTCTCCTGCGTAAAAACATGTCTTTTACAGCTATCTATTTCAGCTATTTATATTATATCATATATATATATCACTATATCAACGTATAATATATGTAGAACAGTCGTCGTCGTCGTCGTCGTCGTGATAACGGTGCTGCTAGCGCTGCAAGTGCACATACGAATGGACAGCGAGGAGGAATCGAAATCGAATTAGCGAAAGAAAAAAAAACCAACAAACAAACAAATCCCCTCCCCGGAGGAGCAGGTTAGGTTCACCCCAACCCAGAGCCTGCGAATATTTATATATATTATTGTGTGTATACCGTTTAGCGAGGAGCACAGACGAAGAGAGAGTGAGAGAGAGAGTGACGGTTCGCTGCAGAAGAACAGTTCTCCTAATCGCTCACTGGGGTGCAATCGGGTGACAATCACTCGTTGCGCCGCACACACACTTAACTTGATTAAGCGACGACTGTATATATGTGTTATTATGTACAGGTCCAGATTATTTGTAATCCCTCCGTGATTCGTGCAAAACATCCCATATGCGTGTATATATGCGCTCGCGCCCGCGCCCTTATTATTATTATTATTGTTATTGTCACAATCGGTGCACTGATAATAATTTATTATTGACCGTCTAGTTGCGTGATGCGTGAATGCATAGCGTACACACGCCACACTGCAGTCGTCCAATAATGCCTGTAAAGTGTACTTATGTTCTAGACCCGTGTAAGGGTATATAATATTTATTACCTATTGTTTTGATCGTATACTGTTTCGATGTACAACTGTAGTTCGATATAAAAATGTGATGATTTTTCACAACTTTTTAACTTTTGTTAGTCAGCTGAATGATGATGGGTGATAACTGATAACTGATTATATTTATATTATGTCATAGTATTTTACGATTCGTACAACTTAAAATGGAACAGTGTTAATTCACAAATGATTTTCAAATGCCAGTATTATCGAAAAATATATTTGCAATTATGATACGCTTGGTTGATGAACGGCAGTGAAAAATTACATAAGGAAATGATTGTACTAATATAATAGCTCGGTGTACCTTATTTTTATAAATTAAAGGTGTTTTTATTATAGTCAATTATAACTGAATTCAAAAAATTATTTTGAGTATAATTTATCCTCTATTTCTCAATAAATTATCATTTGAGATAAATGCATTATTTTGGATATTTTTTACTATATTATTTATATTTTTAACATAAAAATATGAGTATAATCGTATTATTAAACAAACATATTCTTTGCTTAAGAAACATGCAAACAAAAAATCATGTCAGTTAAAATTTTGTTGATAGCGAGAGCCGTTTATAATGTTACATCGTTAACAGTGCAGAGCAAGAATCCCTAGAACATTTTTTTTAAATACCAACACAAAACAATTGAATTTGGTTTTCAACTAAAAAATCTAATCTACCTACTCGTAATAGTTGACTTATTATAGGACTATAATATCGTCTGCTCTGTTGTACAACAGGTATAAGTAAAATACATCTAACATCTGCGACATTCCCATGTTTATAGTATGTAAGCCCAGAGTTGTATATAGGCGTACAGCGCGTAAATGACTTTAACACTACATTAACCACGACTAGAAATGAGGATGACATAATTAAGAATCAATTTTTTTTTTATATTTACAATATTATACTGCAGAGTGGTTGTCATTTTCATGTTTTCGCATTGGGATCGGCAACGCTACAAGCGCAGTGAATAAAACTGCAGACAAATACAATATTTCAGATGAACCTAAACTAACTTGGTTTATTTTTATTTTACATGTATCTACCTACTAAACACTAAGTATTAAGCGTGCAAGTAATAAATATTAATTTATAAAAAAATGGCAAGCGATTTATACTGAAAATAAACAGCTGACTATAGTAAATCTAAAAACGATAAAGATTTTTTCCTTTGTTTTGTAATAATTGTGTAATTGTAAATCTTAATTTTATTTTATTTCGGTTTTAGATATTAACGTCGAAGGCCATGATGATACAATAAAACATTGATATTCTATATTATACACGCTGATTCAAAAAACTGTAAACACGTTTATAAAAGTCAATATCTGTAAAAAATGTATTCATTTATTATGCCGCGCACGAGATCTAAACAAATATTTGTATCCAATAAACTTTATTTGATAACGGATTTCACAAAAACTATATAACAATATTATATTAGTAAATTACATTTAAATTTATATTACATTTGCAAGTTCTAAGCGTGCCCCTGTAGATATTATAATTATATAATATTAAATATATGTATATATTATCGTCGGGACAATAGTCACCCAGTTTATCGGATAAACCTTTGGCCCCGCTTAGATTTAATACAATTCGTTCGTTGTTGTTTTATGCGCCCGAAAAAAAAATTATACTTACATTATTAATATTAATGACCGACCATAAAATGTGTTGCGGTACGTTAATCGCATTTGTATACGATTATATTATTATATATTATATGCAAGTGTGCGCGTGGGTCGGCGAATATTATACCATCCCCCGTCGGACATTAAAATGAAATTATCTTTTTTTTTCATTTCTAAATGACAAGTGCGATTTTTATTCCACAGTGACTGTGTATATTAAAATATGTACATCTATCTACAATAACCACTGCTACGTTACTTAACTGCATTGATTTCTCTCGTTGTATTAGTGTATTGCCAAAAATATGTATTATTAATAATAGAATAAAAATGAAATCCAGCTAGTTCATCATAATTCTTTAAATATAATAAGCTTATGCTTTATATATTACGTACAGCTAACAAGATGAAATTACAATTACTACGTTTTTACATAGTTATTTAATTATTTTATCATTGGAACAGTATTATAATGTATTTTTTTTTGTGATAAAAAAATATTATTATTACACAGGTGGTTTTCAAAATTAAGTACTCATATTTCAATATCGCCATCTTAAAGTAGTCCAATGAAAAAAAGTAACACTATAATATTGTATCACACGTTACTATTTAAAAAAACAGATTATTGTTATTAGGTATAATTCGAAAATAATGATTTTCTCCCTTTTATTTTAGAGTAGCAGGAAACCTTTCTAAAACATTTTTTTTTCGTTTAAAAAAATATACTTAAAACTTTTATTGTGTAATTTAAACATATTTTATTTTGTTACCTTTCTGATACACATATTATATAAAAAAAAAATTAGTTCATAGCCCATATAAATTACTTTTTAAGTAAAGAAATAATTGTTTGTAAATTATTAATTAATTAAGTTTATATATCAAGGGTATATTATAGATGGTATACATACTTAATTCTATATAGTTTGGAACAGTTTTTAATTAAAAAATTATTTAAGATTTTTCTCAAATAGTATAATAATATGTATATTTTTTAAAAGCATAATACAATACAAAGTATTTATATTCAGGTTATATTTAGATAGTCCATTGAGAACAAATTTAATTATTGTATAATACAACCCTTTTTTACAATAAAAATTTATTTTTATTTAAATTTAGGAGTAAATAATATAGGAAATAATTTTCTTAAAATTATACGTTTTTTAAGATTTCTATATAATCATTTTTTGATGTACCTATTTCTTTAATGTGTATAATATAATATAAAATATATAGTTTGAATTAAGTATTAACTCTGGTAAGTACTTAAATGTTCTCGTGATTACAGTTACATCATTCTGAATAAACGACTATATACATATATAGTATATACAAACATATTATTTGATTGAATTATATTGCATTAAAAATAAAAATAAAATCATACCTTTATGCATTTGACTTTCGTGCTTTCGACATTTGGCCCGTCTGTTTTGAAACCATACCTAAAATTTTTTTGAATTTTTATTACATTTACATTTTTTTAAAATAAAATAGTATAATTATCCGTGATTTAATATGGTTTAATTAAACATCAGAAAGTTAAACTATAAAGTTTTATATTCAAATATAAGATCAATGTATACTAGCGCTGTTTGAAATCCAACTTTTGTTAATAATTGTTATACTTGCCCTATTGCTTGAATAATTTCTTTTAAAAATATCATAGGTTGGTATTTTAATGGTTTCTATGATATTTTACAGTTATTTTGGTCTAACTTGTAGAATAGAACTAACTTGTACTCTGGCCTCACTGAGACCAAGACGCTGACTAAGCTCTTCTCTCATAAATGCATCGGGGTAGTGGGTTTCATCAAAAAGTCTTTCGAGTTCGTTGAGCTGTTCAAGAGTGAAGTTAGTCCTACTTCGTCTCTGCTTATTGGACGGACCATTTAATTGTTTATTGTTATTGTTTTTTGAACCATCGAATGTTTGACGGTAGTCTTCAACGCCGTCTTCTTTAGGCTCTTTGAAATCTAAAATGTTAACAAAATATTTAAAATAAGAAACTCCATATAAAACATACAATTAAAATTATATGTCATATACTTAGATAACATTATATTATGTGTCGACCCAAAATAACAACCAACTGTAGTTTATTAAGGACAACAATTCTTAATATTTAATTTCTTTTTTTTGCCTTACAAGTTGACTTTTTTTAAAGTTCTATCTAGACAATGTTAACGTATTTTTATATACTTTACAGCTGTAGTATATAACTATGTAAGTATATTCATGCATTTTTTCGTATACTCTGTTAAATGACGGATAAATAAAACAAATAATGTGCCACGTGCTTTTGTATTTACCTACCTATAATACATAAGGTGATTAGAATATTGAAGTAATATTATCAATGTATTTCAAGATTTTTAAACTATCTTTCTGTTATGTAGTTGTCATATTATACATAAAAGGATCATTATATCAAAATATGTTTACATTTTTAATTCGAGATAAGTCATTTAGGTACTAATTTTTTGTATTTC
The DNA here is from genome assembly GCF_037042655.1 of Diuraphis noxia. Lineage (NCBI taxonomy): Eukaryota > Metazoa > Arthropoda > Insecta > Hemiptera > Aphididae > Diuraphis > Diuraphis noxia. The sequence continues at coordinate 39,791,319 of NW_028301712.1, read as the reverse complement.
AGTTATTTTATTGGTTGTATAATTTATAAAATTATACAAGCTAAACCTATTTTAATCGTATACATGCATATATATCTGGTTTCTTGTTATAAAGAATTATTTGATTCAATTACTTATACATTTTTAAAGGTTAAAATTTAATTGTACTGTTTTGCAACAAATTTAATTCGCAGGAATTTCGCTACAAGATAAATAACAGAATGGTGAGTTAAGAATAATTTAGTAAGACAAATTATTTAACTGAATAAATTAATATTGTTGTAACCATTTTAAGGATGAATTAGATTCAAAGTTTTGTATTCATTATTTAATTAAATATATATGAATATGCTCATCAAGAGAAACATTATTATGTACATTATAGGTAGGTGTAATACACATTCAAACAATTGGACAATATGTACTAAGTAGGTACCTATACACACATATATTTAATATTGTACCTATAATTAATAACTACATTGAGTTATTGATAACTTAATATTTTTATGCTGTTTGTGAAATGTGAAAAGTAAAATAAAATGTACTTTTTACGATAGTCCTTATAGATTAATAGAAATATGTGATAAACTATATAGACATATATAATTAGAAATTCTAAGCCATATAATTGTATAAGATTAAGGATAAAGTAAGTAAACTTTGTACAGTGTGCAAATGGTATATATTGATATGTGCAAATAACTATAATATATGAAAATGATAATGTCTTCCAAAAAAATAAAACCATTAAACACATTTGCTTAAATGGCTGTTTCATTACTTATATATTAATGTGCATTAAAATGGAACTACACTTCTTGTTTTGTACATTAGAAAATAACTAAAATATAATGATTATAATATAATTACGTATAGTGTTCGATTTGCAGTAGATAGGTACTTTATATTCTAACAATTATTCTGTTAATTTGCCAATAATACTAATTGATTACCGCTTTTATTATGACTTTTTTCGTAGCTTAAAGTTTTAAGTACCAGTACTAGAGGGGTTTGAGATAAAAAAAAAAAAAAATGATTCGAATATGTGCATTTAATACCATTTGGCAAATTAAACAAGCGCACAACATAGCTATTAAAAGCTTAACGTAATCGTTTTCTTCATTTCATTATTCATTTCCATCTTCCTCGTTTACTCTCTCTCTCTTTCTAAATTTTCTTCCTCCCTATTTTTACACTGTGATTTGCAGCTACTTAAATGGGTCTTACAAATTAATTGGGGTTCCGCCTATCAAATCGATTACATTCAAATCGTATTTAGTATAAGTGTACCTGCATTTAATGGAGTACAATAACTACTGTGAATCATTTGAGTAAAATTTGCATGATTGAGTTTTATTTTATTATACCGTAAGTACCGTGTAATATATAATTTAATTAATTTGTTAATAACTATAAATTATTCATAAATTACATAATTTTATAAACACTAAATATATTATAACTTAAAATATAAGTTTTTTGTCAACTATTTAAATAATTGAATTATTTGTAAAATATATTTATTATTCGATAATTAACAGCATAGGTTTACTTAGACTTTTTTGACAAGGGTGGGCCAAACCAATTATCATTTAGATACTTAAAAATATTTTATCAATTCAATTTTTCAATTTATTTAATTGATTATTGTCAATGAAAATTGTAATTTATAATTGTACTACTAAAGTTTCATGATAAAAGTTTATCAGGTAATAAACACAGTACGGTTTACAGGATGGGCCATGGCTCATCTAGCTCGATCCGTGCGCACGCCTATGATTAATAGGTTATTTCAAAAAAAAAACAACGATATGAAAAATTAAAATTAACGATAACGTCACTCAAAAAACCGTGATGTAAAATATTATTTCTTTGATCTGACGGCAATCATTCCCAATCGTGGTACCAAGAACAAAAAACGTTTGCAATAGTGTTACACCAACTTAGATATTACCAAAAAAAAAAAAAAAATGTTTTTCTATTCAGATTAACGCGTAATGTATGTATAATTAGGGAAAAACTGTTTAGAAAAAATATTAATATAATCAACTTAAATTTGAATGAATATAGGTATTTAAGTGTTGTTTAAAAAAAAAAAAAATAATAAGTTAATGATGTTGATTTAAAAATGACTAGATAAAGATATAGTGCTAAAAGGTAGAGCGAATAAATACAATATTAAAGTTTATGATATAAATATTTATTTACCGACAATAATATTCAATTTTTGTTTAAAATATTATGTGACACATTGGCACGTGACGTAAATAATGAAAATGTATTGCAGTTACCAAAAGTATACTATTCCATATTTCATTTTGAAATTTATGTGGTTATTAAACCACAAATAAAAAATTTAATTTACTGTCGTAATTATATGCATACATTATTGAAATGAGAAGTATAGTTATTGTTAATCGTTGGGACGAAATAAATAAAAATAAAAAATAGTAAGATAAAAAAAAAAATTTAAAAAAAGTAAGTGTTCGAAAAGTAGCTATATTGCTATATATATATATATATATATACAGAGTAAACCCTTTGTACAAGTCTACGATTTTTATTATGAAATAAAATTACGACGATGAGACGCTTTGTTGGAGTTACGAGGCAATTAATTTAAGTCTGTAGCCGTGAAGTACTCTAGGGTGTAGTTACGAAGTCCCGCCCTTGAGGAGGCCTTAAGACATTTTATTCCCCCCGCAGCATCGTCCGGCTCACCACCCTGCAAGTGTGCCACTGTTATGTCTCGGATTAGTCTAATCTCATTACTTTAATTAAGAGAAAGGAAGAGAAAAGGAAAAATCACCCTCCATTCTTAGGTGTATAATATAGGTACCTATATATATAAATAAACTATATTTATCTTTTTACACCTCGCACCAATCGTTCACACCTATAATAATAATAATATATATCAGTTATCCGATCCATCTACAATTAGAAGAAACTCCCTGAAATATATTCTATATTTGTTTGAAACACGGTGATTTTATAATGAAATAGAAGGTTACATTTTTATTTCATAATCTGTTACTATATTTATGAGTTATGAGTGTTATGTTCGTGGCTAACAAATTAATCACGAATGAGTGTATTTTGTTGGTTTAAGTATTAATATGACAGTACAATTATCCTTTTGGAGTATACAAAGTAAAATGGTCTGAGAATTGAGTTAATTATGCATGTTAGAAAGATGATTAATATTTTGCAAGTTAAATGAGTATTTCTACTCTTATAAATTTGTAGATAGGTTTGATTAGGTATTGCTTTGAAAGATAATATAGGCATTTGTTATGGTAAATCCAGGAATTTATTTACTAAGTAGATATTTTTCTGTAGGAGAATAGTATTCTGTGATTGAAACGTATCAGAAATTCAGTTAGCAAAAGCATTGGTTTTGTCTTAAGATTTTATAGCTGCTGGTGTTGCGCTAAACAACTGGAGGATGCCGCATAATATAAATAACTAATATTTGTTTGATCGATATAGTCCCTGAGTAAACAGGAATTTCTCGCTATTGCTCTCTGTTCTTGCCACTTGCCATGAGTGTTTTAAGTGTTTCAAATTTCTGTAGTTCTTACGCAAGTGAATTATATAGACATATACCAGCAAGGTATTTTGTTCTCTACCGTGTACACATTGAGCTCGAAATTTTGTGTTACAATAAGAGTACAGATGTATGAAGTACAAATTATGGTAGTTTTGTGTGTTCACCAATGCAGTTTTTATTCATATGCAGATGTTTGTATGTTAAATGAGAATATGTGATGACATTCACTTCGACAATATGTCTAACACAAGCGTGACATAGGATTTTAACCATGTTTTTTCCAAACGTGCTAATTGATATATTGAATCAGTAAGAGTATCCTGAAAATAATTGAATTTTGTAATCAGATCTACTTGAGATCGACTCCCCCACATTTATAATTATTGATATTAACTTCTCCAAAAATTGAAACATAACAATTTTTTTATTACTCTTTTTTAATATAAAATGTTTAAGAATTTGGGGAATAATATTAGAAACGTACCATTGATCTCAAATAGTCTTGAGCCTTGACTGTACATTTAAATATGTTTTCAAAATTGTTATCACTTCATTACATTAATCGGTAATTTTGGTTAAGAATACGTCTAAAATCGTATGTTACAGTAGTGTTGAACAGAAAATAACGGCATCGAATCTCCTTAAAGTAAATAATTAATAATATTTTTTAAATTGTTTTTTTAATAATTATATCTCCACATATCACAGTGTCATTAATACCTTTAAAAAATAATAAAACGTGTGGATGGATTAGGTAGATATACTCGTACTTAATCATAGTATTATTATCAATTTATCATTAAACTTATAGTCTAAAACTCGACATCTCATCTATTCGGCGTGTTTAAACCAAAAGTGGAGCAATTTCGGATTTTAAATGTTGTGCTTTATATACGCATATACCTATATTATTCATACTGTAATACCATTTTTTTGTATTAACTAAATTTAGTAGCTGAAAAAGAAATATTTAACTCGCCCGGTCATGATGGTAATACGATAAAATAAAAATATTGTGAAGTGAAAATATCCACGAAAATACGATGGCTGTGCATAAATTATAATAATCGTTAATGTCAACGAATGCCGCAACACCACTGTATAATAATAATAATAATAATTTCTATTGCAGTGTTTGGTGTATTATCATGTTATCATTAGGTATGTTATTATCAATCCCCCAAGAGACGTTCGATATAATAATAATTGGTAACAGTAATTCTCCAAGTTTAGTTAGGTCTGTGTGTGCAGTATACGGTGAAGTGGAGCGCTGTGTATATATTTATATACTAGTATATATACATTCACTACACCGTATAGCAGTTACATTCATTAATGTACGCAGTCAAGTATAATTTAATCTCGCCAAATATTACACTACACTACTATATAATATATATATATATATATATATATATGTATACATACGTTGTGTACGATAAAAATTGTGTAATACGATTAACCCGAGTCGGGGACGATAATAATGATTTCGAGCCACCGTGTATATACAATATAATATAATATACAGCAATGCACACGTTTGTTTTACTGGGCGTGTATTATTATGTGATGCCGAAAAAAACAACAATAAATTCACCCGTGTAACCGACCTCGGATTAATAAAACGAATAAAAACGGTGCGAAGACGCAACAGCGGTGATGAGGGGGTGGAAAAAAATCCAATTTGGTATTTTTGCCGCTCACTGGTAAACTATATATATACAATTCTAATGAAATTCGGTGGACGCAGCGCACTCAATCACCCTCACCGACCAAAACAACTTTTATTTATATATAGGTACGACTGAACTCGACTCCCCCCTTTAAAAAAAAAAAAAGTATAAAAATAAAAAATACATTCCCATTATTAAATTTTTTATTATTATTATTATTATTATTATTACCGAACCAACACAACATTTTGGTTGATATTTACCGCTAAGGAATAAAAATAATAATAGCACATTTATTCTGGTCAGATTATCTGTAGATAAAACCGAACAAACGGATCTTACAGGATATTGCAGCTTAGCAGTTATATAATATAATTTGCGTTATAAACCTAATACCATCTACGTAAAGTTGTTATACTTCTACATTATTCGTTCATATAAACTATGTAATATTAATCATAATATTATATATATATAATTTATGTTACACACAATTATTACAGTATTTTCTGTAATACAATTATAATGTAACTATAATACAATATCTATCGCATAAATAATTATAAGATTAAAAGGTGTTTTTAAGTTGCTAACTTTTTATGTTTAATGACTGTAGGTTATAGATTTTATTCATTTTTAATAATTCGTACTCAGAAACGTATTTACGTATTGTCTTTGAAGTAGCTGAAGGGGTAATAGGCCATATGGGGCTAAATTAATTTAGGAAGCTTCAGCTGGCCAGTTCCTATGTAGGTATTAAAAAAATAAAATGTAGGTATTTAACAAATTTTACGCTTAGCAAATCTCGTTTATCTCCTTCAATTTAAAATTTAGAGTGAATTGACCTATTATAAAAATTAAAGGCAAGATTATTACCGAGGGCATCTCATAGGTTTTTTATTATATTTTAATTTTAAAGCGAATAATGAGTATTTTAAAATTTAAAATTATTTTGATATCTAAAAATACTCATAACTCGGTTTAAAATTAAAATATAATAAAAAGCCTATGAGATGCCCTCGGTAATAATCTTGCCTTTAATTTTTATAATAGGTCAATTCACTCTAAATTTTAAATTAACGGAGATAAACATGATCTGCTGAGCGTAAAATTTGCTATGCTACGCACTTGTATGACGGAGAAAACACATGCGGGTGTGGCGTCCTCTTAATAAAAAATTGTATACATTATTTTATATGATATTTAGAATGTATGATCAAACTAGTGCCCAGTTGGCCAGTTGCGCACCTATAGTAACCCATCCACCCACCCACCCGTATTTTCCCTGAGGCAGTTGCCTCAAAAAATAGCTGTTCAGCACTGCTTGAAGTATTTCAGAACTTTCTAGTTTCGACAGTATTGAAAAAATTTTTACAGATATTTTAATCTCAAATCTGGATACAATAAGAATATTAGATATCCAAACGAAGAATCATGATTTAAGTTACGTATTTTATCATGGTTTTATGTTTGTACGTATGTAATTATTCACGCAATGACATTTTTAATTTTTATACCTAGCATAAAGATTTATTTTATGCTATTGACAATATTAATGCAATGAAAAAATTCACACCGTTCTTTAGCAAGGCGATATTAAGCAAAAAGTTAATAACAATGATATATATTATTATAATAATTATGGATTATCAATAAAATAAATGCAATGTTTTTGGCAAAAATAAATTCAACCTACCTTATCACTAAAAGTAAAATAAATTACTATGATTATGGTATAAAATATACTTATTTCATAAAATATACTATTAGTATAATATAGGCTGAGACTGCCACTACCAAGTTTTTGTACAGTCAAATATTTATTATTTATTTCAACATCAACTATTCAAATCATTCCTTTCGTATTAATCAATTGAATAAATAGTATTCATTGGAATATATTAATGATTATAGTAGATGTAATCCTTAATTAATGTTAATAATTGATTATCCTTATTCCTTATCATAGTCTATAGACTTATTTTTCTCAACGCCACGCGTAGATGATTTCAGGTAATGAAAATGTATTGTAATAAGTTATAAAATTGAGTATAAATAGATAACATGACCTGGTTAAATCTGAGGGCAACAAAAAATAATGTTATTGTATACACAACAGTTAAAAGATGTACGAAAACACATCTTATAAAATAAAATACAATTTAATTAATTATTTAGGTACCTATATTATACATAAGATTATAGAATGATAATAAATATTAGAATAAAGCATAATAAGTAAAATTCTATAATACTATAAATTAAGATCCTATTACATATATTTATGTAAATTGTTAACTCAAATTTCCAATTTTATATTATTTATGCCATGACAGGCGTTTATAAATTATACGGTGTGAAACATCAAATATACATTATATTATCATTGTACAATAATATAATATATTGACAATTTATCACATTATTAATTATTATCATATCATATAGGTATATGATATGATAAATGAATAGATATTTAAATACTAACATTGCATCACATATTTATTCTGTGTGTATAAATAGTCAAATGTAAGATTATAATGTGAATATTAAAAATAAATCATGTTCATCATACCTATTTAATCTTAGTATTGAATAATTTACAGTTAAGAACCTAAATCGTAAGATTTTATGACTCTCTGGCTGCTATTATAGCTTTTACAGGACATCACAAGGGTTGAATACGTACCTATATTATATTATTTATATTATACTATACCAGTATTATGTTATCATAAAATGTACAAATGTATAGTCTACAACATAATTTTTCATATTTTTCTAACCAATCATTCTATTGAATACGTGTATAATAGAAATATTTAACAGAAAGTATAAAAAAAGTTTATTTGAATAGCTGAATAAAGTGCAATAGAAAATTATTCTTTTAAATTTTGATTTTTGTTTTTGCTGTACGACTTTAAAATACATTTATACTGTTTATTATAGAACATTATAAGCTATACATTTTTACGATAATACAACGATATTTACATTAATGTAAGTATCATTTTTATCTACCTAAATATAATATCAGTATATTACAAAGTATTAAATCTTAACTCATACTATGTAGATATGACTAGTAAATTAGTTATTATAAATCATAAATGGGTTGCAATTATTTGGTATCCATCCATGAAATTAAATAATTTAATATAGCTACCATTAAACTCATATAATAAGTATTAATAATTAAGTTCTGACGATTTAAATATTTAAATAACTTAATCTCTTAAAAGGACGCCAGGCGTCCTTTTCTATTCAATTTATTTCTTAAGACTTAAAACCCGTTTTGATCGGGAAAAAATCACCTGGGCAATATTTCTAGATAAAAAACGATAAAAAACGATAAAAATAATAAAACTTTGTCTATTTTTCCATATTACCTTCACAAAAAAAAATCCAAATTTAAAAAAAACTTTCCCACAAGAGTGTTATTAAAAAAAGAAAAACTATATGTATGAAAAAAGACGCTCTGTTATTTTTATGATGGAAATTTGATTTCTTAATATTATTGCTGTAACAACCTTTTCAGTTCTTTTATTTCCACGTAAAATTGTTTTCGCCATTAACTATCATTATGATTTGGTAATTATATGTATGTAACAACCGAAACTGTTACTAATTTTGGACCTCTTGTAAATAATTAACTGCACAGGTATTTAAATGTATTCAAATAATTTTCAGGAATTGCATATAATTTCCTATTTTGATATCCCTTAAAAAGAGATAGAATAGGGTCCTTTTTGGATTATTAAATTTCACCTAGTTTATTGTTATATCTTTCACGATGTTCCACGTATATAAGTATATTATTAATTTAAAACAAACTAAACGTACCTGTTTAAACTTTTGAACATTTTCCCCAGGTAATATATTAAGACATAATAATATGAATTATGGACATGACATCGTAAAGTGCACATAATGAAAATCGTTATAACCATCATTAAACTTACAGTGCCATGATAACAGTAATTTACCAGCTTATATATATAACGGTATTCCAAACATTATAAGATATTCATTTAATTTAAGTTGTACGCGTATAATACGCAATGCAGCATATAATGTATATACATATATCGTAGGGACTTGGGCTATCAGTACCTACATTCTTCATAAGGAAATTAAAAATTTTTATATCGTCTTATTTTGTATCTGAATCAATATATAATAACAATGCCTATACGTACCTTAGTACCTACATAGTATGTCGAAATACAAATCCGTTAATATTTTATACAGATCGGAAACAACTATTGTTCACAAGAATTTGCCTTGTGTATGTTACAGCAGGTAACACATGGAACTGTATTAAACCGTTTGCCTAAACAAACATTAAGTTCTGCAGTAATATATTTATAGTTACCAAAATGTCCATGGATTTATAAAAATATGTAGACTGCGCGTTTCCCATACCTTGGTGTGCGTCACCAAGAGCTTTCATCATCGTTAAAAATAAAAAGTTTATACTCAGAATACACACTACACAGGATGTAATCATGAGACCTAAATTAAAGCCATATTTTTCTAAGAATATTATCATCTTTTCTTTACTTTTTTTTCTCAATATTAAAGACTATATACATGATCTTGAGTTGTACCTATTCTTTAGGTTTTTAACAATGTTGGTTCCCGAACTTCACTCCCCCCCATTCTATCTCACAATGTAAGTTATCGATTATCAGTTGGAATCAAATGGAAAATCTACCAATACGACCTAAATCGCTATTGGTACGATATATAGCATTATATCGCAACTATATTATCTAATAATATGATACAAGATATCAAATTCTTGCGGACAGATTTTGAGCAAAAATCACGTACCTAAATGCTTAGTAATAACACAATAAGTTTTCGTGGAAAAATTAAATATTATAACTTTAATACACCACAATCCACAACGATAAATTAGGTCAATAAACGTATCAATTGTTATTTCGATAACATTACCGATACTTTGCTTGACATATTGTAATTAAATGCGATCGCGATGTACCTGCAACGGCTGCAGCTGCAGCTGCGGCGGCAGTTATTCCGGCGATCAGCGCCCGGTGATGGTCCGACGGCGAGGGCGGTGTGCGTGCATGTGGCGATTTCGGTGTCGCGCCCGACGATCGGCGGTCGTCGTCGTCGTCAATTTCTTCGTCTTCAATGTCGTCGTCGTCGTTGTTGTTGTTATTATTGTTGTGGTTGCTACGAACGTGAAGTCCAACGGCGGTTTGGCGCGGCTGCAGGAGCGTCATCGGTGCAGGCGATCCAGGAGGCGATCTCGAGTCGTCCGGGTCGATCACCGGCGACAGCGAAGACGCTCGCGAGTCCATCGGCGGTGGCCCCGGGCAACAGATACCGCGACTACGGTGCGTTGTGATGCAGTGCGCGACGGCGACAACGGTCTATAATGTTATACGGTCTGTGCTGAGCCAAGTAACGGCGCGGCCGCGGCGTGCAGCAGCATAGAGCGGGCGACGACAACGCGAATCTCTTCAACTGGTCCATACGACGGCGGCGGTGGTAACGCGTTATCACTCGATTACACGGCGATTGCGCGCACCATTTCCACCCCGTGCACCCTCATCACCGTTATCGACACTCAATCGGAATATAATGTTTATGTGTGCATGAATGTGTATGTGCGCGCGCGCGCTCCCACCGCGGCATGTACCTCTATACATATATATATATATATATATATAATATAGATTTATATGTATAAAATAGAAAATACATATACAGAGACAGAGATTCCCTATTTAAATATATATATATATATATATATATATATATATGTATATTGTAAGTATATACAAATGTTCGCTTAATGTGTATATATATGTATATATACATATTATATGTTGTATAATGTGCGTGCGACGCGCCAAACGTCCGTCCCCTAACCACTCGTGGTTGCCGGGGTGACGATCGCGCAGGGGGTGGTCGGGATATTTTCCCCCGTCGGGGGGCCGTACGATTTAACGGACTGCCATTGGGCGTATGGGCGGCGCTCGCTCCGGCGGTTTATTTATTAAGTGCGATGCGGATCGGAGGGGCCCAATTCATTATCGACAAATGATCGCGGGCCCACCGCCGCCGCCTCAGCCCACACTGTATATATACCGGTAACGCCACCACCGACGCCGCGCCGGCCCGACCGTGTCGGGACCAAACGAATTTGTCACTCTCGCTCTTTTTACACCGCGCACCACATGCACATCACCGCACACGCACGCTTTTACACCGCCGCCGATTACACAGCTTTATTGTACGTACCTACACACATATAATATACACACATATGCGTAACTTACACGCACATTTACAACGATATATTACTATGCGCTTTGCCGGCGAGTGCAAGATGCGGACAAGACGTAAAGTCGTCGGCCTAACGATATGTATATATTATTTTATATCCGGTGTGTGCGCGCGACAAGACCTCTTCCGAGCAACCGACCGCATCCGGAAGGTCCCGCGAGGTTCACGCGCCAGCGCTGTGCGATATGTACAGCACGGCGGCGGTGATTGATGTACGTCCACCAAATAACATTGTTCGATTTCGATACGGCCATTTCGACGATTGCGACTGAAATAAATTTGTGCGACAAATAACCTTCTCCCTCACACACACACACCCATGTCCTACTATACTCTTTCACGAGATAACGTATTTTACATATTATTATTATTTTAATGTAATATTCACATTTTTCAAACCATCATCGCGATTTGTTTTCTCGCACCGCCGGGATAATGAACTATAATAAGTTCTCAATAATATAGGTGTATGGTGCAAACATTCCTGTGTGTATTGACCTGCAGTTTGAGCTAGCGAATTTTTAGACAAAGCATCGCTATTTAGTTTTACTCTAGTTTCACTGGATACTCAATAGATAAATTTTTTAACTTTCAGTGACTCATTGGACGAGGTAGATAATTCATATATATATATATATTAGTACTTAAAAAAACTACCTACATAATTATACCTAAGAATCCTGTAGTGATCAATATCTAATCTAGACTAGATAAATCTTTTAAGTAAATAAATGCATTAGGTATTTCATATTGTAATTTACAAGTATACTTCTTAAACTATATTAGGTATATACTTGCATGCAGTTATCGCTTTAGGAAAATTGTTCTTTTTACGAAAATCCAGGCTATATCTGTGATTGGCTTTCTTGTTTTTTTTTTTTTATTTCATTCAATTTGACTTTCAACTGATTTATGGTAATTTGGATAAAGACCTATAACTGTAGATAGATCTTTTGGAAATAAATTATATAAAAGACAATAAATAGAAACTTCAATTATTATAAAAATTATTTTATATTGATACTTTAAGTAAATCACGCATCTGACGTATCAACCTTTATAAATCTCGATTTTTTTTTTTTATAATTTTCTAGGTAATTTAAATAAATAGGATTTTTCTTCTTCTTCCAGCCTTAAGAAAATGTTACTACTCATTTATTTTTCCAAGAATTTCCAATAAGACTTCTGAAAATATTATGAAATACGTATAATGAATATAAATTTATCAGTTTATAATACTTTTATTTCACAGATTATATTGAAAATAATAAAATGTTTGGATAAGAATAAAAAAAATATACATATAAATATATAATAATATTATAGGTATTGCAGAAAATAGCTAGCATGCGTAATGTAATATAATACTGTTTGTTTTGAGACTTGAATACTTTGCATTTTAAGATTTTAACGACAGAAATGGTACACCGTTGATTTATACTGTATAATATATTATTCTAGTATTTACAATCAATGGTTTTACTAAATAAGTAATAGCTAAATATTGTATATTGTTTAATACATTTTATTTTAATATATACAAACTACGAAGTATTTGGTAGGTGGTAAGTATATAATACAAAATATATACTTCGTGTAATCGTGTTAACCTATATTGATTTCTATATTTTCATAATTCATTTAGCAGGTTCATTAAATTATTTTAACTTCGACATTATAATAATATTATACAAAAGTGGAATTCGTTTGGATAACGATCATAAGATAAACAAAACAGTTTGAACGCCGAATCATCCGAAACTGCGACCCAATTAACTGCGTAGCTGTTGACACGCTGTGCCAACTAAATTTACTTGCAAATACGGCTAAATTTGTATAATTAAATTTATATACATACCGCACATAGGCTAATTGCGTGTTCGTAATTTCAAAAAGGCATTTACGTGCTTCGAAAAATATCACGCACTAATGAATAAGTAACGGTTTATCGATAAATTTGTCAATTGTTTGGTCTTCCCTATTTTCACAACACAATTTTGTAAAAAAAAGTATTTTAGTTCAATTAGTAATGTAACATAATATAACGTATGTATATAATGTATGCTTACATTATACACTAATACGCATCTGTAATGCGTGGAGTACATTGTTTATGAAATAAATTGTAAAAGGATATATTTATGAATATTAAATGTTAATTAACAGAAAATTAATTTTAAACAGTTTTAATTGACTCTTAAGTATATTTATAAGAATGATATTATTATATTATTATTATGTATAACATAATACATTAATACGTACATAGTTCACATATTATTTGGTATTACATTACCTATACATAGGTTCGTCGATACCTATTTATTAAATACCTATTGTTCAATACACATTTTAAAAATAAAAATGTTAACTCTAATAAACTATAGTAGGTATCTAATCTAAATACCTAATCCATTTATGAGAAAAACACTCCCCCTTAAAACAGTTATACCCCATTTATGATAAATATGAAAATACGAACAAGTTTTGAGTACATAAATGGAATTTGATAAACTCATTTGGATGGGCTGAGCCTTAATTCTATTTTTAAATTGAAGTTTTATATTATCTAAGTCAGTGGTTTCAAAAATTTGACCTTCGAAACCCTTTCAGAGTAATCCGAAATGAACACTTATTGTTTAAATAATAATAATAATAATAATAATAATAATAATAATATATTATTGATTAATATTATTTTGATTACATACAAAACGACTTAGAAATTTTTATGTGAGTTCAACAATTTTGAAATTTTTGATGTTGGTACTTTTACTTATAGACGTTCACTTTTTTATCAAATGTATGGCATTCATATATATGCAAATGGATTTTATATACCACTTGAATCATTTGAATGTTATCGAGCTATGTGGAACTTAATTTTCCAATTATGTACAGATAAAATACAAAACAATTTTACACCATTATCAAATCGTTTAGATTTTGAAATCGCAGCACATAAAGCATTTATAAATGTATTTCCATACAGCAAAATAAAAGCCTGTAGATTCCATTTAGGTCAGTCTTGGAACCGAAAGATAAATTCTTTGTTAGATATTAGATCTTAAAAAATTTCACAAGAATCAGTCATGTAATATCGCTAAATAGTTAACATTATTTTTTGGGTTACCATTTTTACCGTCAAATGGAGTGGAAGATGCTTTTTGATTTACAAAATTTAACTCCAGATTTTAATTTGGCGTATCTATCCGAATTTTTTGATTATATATTGAATAATTATATCATCATTGAAGGATGTCCATTTCTACCATCAATTTGGGCTGAACCTCCAACTGACGCACCTCGAACTACAAAATGGCGCTGAATCATTTCACAAACACTTTAACTCTCAATTTTATTCACCTCATCCTCCATTAGTGCTATTGAAAATTTAATATTAATACAAGTGGAATCATATTTAAAAATAAATGAAATCAAGAAGGGTAAAATAAAACTGAGACGTAAAAACGAAAAAGAACAAATACAATTTACTTATGAAACGTGTAATGAGTACAAACGAAAGCATTTAAATAGAGTAGAACACTTAAAAAAATTTCTTATAAATTTCGGTGATTCGATTAAAAACTGTTTTATTATTATAAAATTTATTTATTATTATAGGTAATTAATTTTTGTATTATTAACATTCTTATTATTGACTAATGTGTATCATTAATTTTGATTTATATTATTTTGAAAATGATAACTTTTTTCTGATTTACCTATTTTAAATGATCAATAACTGATTTTAAATTATATTATATTTATATTATATTAAATATTATCAATAACTGATTTTAAACGATAACTGACGGCAACGTTGCATGCTAAATGGGCGCATTTGGGCTATAAATCAGGGTGTTAAGTTTTTTATTTTGGGCGCAAATGTCTATAACCCTAGGGGCGTAAATGGGCTACTCTGGGGTGCAAATAGACTACAGCCTATAAGATATATCGCAATTTTATTATTATTTCAACGTTTAAAATGATCAAACAAATTCGTCATCTTCATCGTATTTGTCTATTGACATGCTACTAATAAATTATAATTTAAAATTATATATAAACCTAATTTCATTTCAGTTTCATTAAAACAATAAAATGCCTACTGCATACCCCGGCTTGGATCAAGGGGTAGTTAACATAAGCCCACGCCGAGGGTGGAATTTTCAAAACAGTAATAATAACGTTATTTTAGGGATGGAGAAATGTGATTTTATCTAGTTATATTTGTAATATATGTCTTGTTATTATTCTAGTACACTTTTTTCGCTTGAACCAGTCCTGTGCATGAATCGTGATGCACTGATGTGGTCATGCCGGACATGCCGTCTGGGGTTACCTTCGTGGTCGTCGAGGTTCATAGATTACGGAGAGTTCATACTAAGTAGTATATAGGCACTGATTTCAATCAAAATGTCGTATGGTTTCTATAAATAGCTCATCGAAAAAACCTCAATAGTTTTAAAAGTCCTAGTTCTAATTTCTAAAAACCAAAAAATATATTAAGTCATAACCATTTCGATATTATCGTATGTAACGTCATTTTCAAATTTTATAAAAATTGTATTGATGTTAAATATTATTATTTAATGTTTTTACTTTTATTTAATGTGTGGTAGGTATATATATTATATATGTCTATATTTCGTTATCAGTTTGTGTAGTAAATTTTAATTGCAATTTAACATTAATATCAATCGATGCTCAATCATAATATGATATTATGAAATACCCAAATATGAGCAAAAAAGTTTTTTTCCAATAAATTACATTTATTAAGACCAAAAGAAACCAATAAATGTATACTCAATACCCATGTACACTAAATTGCATAATGTTAAAAAAAAAATCATTAAAATCATCGGATAAATGATCAAAAAAGTATTTTACTTTTTGTTTGGTTTCACTCTCCGCAATGTAGGTAATGTATGCATATATGATACGTACAAAAGTATAACATACCCGTGTGTTTACCGCAAAATATATTTATATGGTATTTAGGTATATACCACCGATACTTCTATAATTCTGAATATATAATATAAAGGGTATACAATAATATAATACTCTGCCACACATTCCCACATATTATAACGCGTACGCACAGCGCACACGCATTTAGGTGTTTATGCTTTGATGAAGAAAGGTTTATTCCATAGGTTTATATGTATATTATATAGGTACCTGTAAAATTAAATTAATTAAACCGTCGGCAGTTTGCGTTCGAGGGTTGATTAATCAATGCACGCGCCAAAGATGGCGGCGGCCAAGAGAGAGAATATACTGTTATGTATACATTATATAAGTATATACATTATGTGTGTGTGTGTGTGTGTGTGTGTGTGTGTGTGTGTGTGTGTGTGTGTGTGTGTGTGTGTGTGTGTGTTTGTGTATACAGTACCTTCACGTACCCCGTTGGTGTGGATTTGTACTTAAACTGCAACAGGAGCACTACCTCTCTCTCTCTCTCTCTCACACACACACACACACACACACACCGACACATACACTCACACAAAGCGGATATGTAGCCCTTTTGCGCTCGGTTTTAATTATACGACACCCCAAGATAAGACTTCTTCACCAACTCCCTCTTACTACCCATTCCTCCGATGCGTCTTTTTCGTCTTTTATCGTCCCGCATGCATATATTATTATTATCATTATTATTATACATAATATATATATATTAACGTAGGTATATATAAACCAGCACCAGCGTTAATTTTAATTAAACAGGGCGCGCGGCCGGCAATTAACTAATGAATTACACAGTACCAGTGGAGTTTTAAGTGAGTATAATATAAATTATATATTGTATTGTATATACATATACTGGGTGATCCATTTAACCTAAGACACTCATTATTTCAGAAAGCACTAACGTTTTTGAAAATGTTTCTTTTACGTAATATTAAGTCGTTACAAAGCAACATTTCTAGAAAAAATTATTTTTACTTTTTTTAGTGTTACTTATCATTTTTTACACTTTTGGATACCATTTTTAATTTCATATTCTGAAGCAGAGTATTATTTGGAGTATTTCGATTTCTAATTACCAAATTACGGACAAGTATAGTCCATTACTACTCCCTGAATAATCAAATTATTTGTATTAAGTATTTAATGTTTAGATGACTAGTGGACTAGTGGGTCGGCATTTTGCGGAGTACGCTTGTGCCTTTATACTTCGTTCAGCAAACTTTAAATACTTAGCAGTTACAATTCATAAACTACCCGTCCAAAATTCGATTTTTATGTATCAAAGTAAAAAAAATAAATATTCTTCTGTAGCGTAGGTTATTATAAATACAAGTTGTTATTAAAAAATAGAAAGAATCATAAAAACTATTGCGATAGAAAAATTGATAAATATATATTTTTTCAGAAAACATTTTTTTCAACAATATATAGCCACATAAGTAGGTAGATTATATATATATAAAAAATAAATATATTTTCAAATACATCAACAGTTTTTGAAATAATGAGTGTCTTTCATTAAATGGATCATCCGGTAAATTGAATAGGTACGCACAAATTTCCACTCCTAAGTATTTCTATTGGTCTTTATTCTTCACCAAACACGGTATAATATAATACGATGTGTAAGTACGAGCAGATTTTACGGCTCATTTGGCGCCCCGGCCATGAGCTTGCCGTTCTATATAATAATATTATATTGTATACCTATATACTCCATGTACGTTTAAGCATGACGTTACGACGGGACGGTAGTTATGATCCCCGAAGGGTACGTCGTTAAATCTGTTGAAAACAATATCACTTATATAGTTAAAATTCATATATATTATAACTGCAGCGTATTATATAAAAGCGTGTGGAGACATGACTATATTATAATCGTATAGGTTATGCGATACAAAAAATATTGATTGAGCCCTTTCCTAATTTCCTCTATGTGTTATATTTTACGTATGCAGTTTTTTTTAATGTACATTTAAAAAGAAAATAATATTTTAAAAACACAGTCTATGTCGTTGTTATAATATCATACTTACCTATTACTTAGTGAAATAAAGGGTTTGTTTATTGATTAAAATTCATAAGGTTTTTAAATTCATCAGAAACCTCTACTTCGATATCTTTTTTCTGGGATCATTCCTTGTCCAGTATTTAATAAGTTTTAACATATACGTAATGTGTCAAAACTCTCTCGTGATATTAACATATCACATATGATCTTCAAGACATCAAGTTAAGACTTCATGATAAAAATATAAAACTTACAACAACTTACAACAGAAATAGTTACTAATAATTAGTAACCATAATTATATTATGGTATTATGTCATTTTCTGATGACTAATTTAGCATTTCAGCCATAAAATAAGTGTGATAATTTATTTGTTTTATTTGATGATCTTGGGAGATCAGCAGATTTATAATATACATATTCGTATCGAACATATTTCTAATCAAACTGATTTTTGTCGTAATATCGTATTATGAAATTATCGGATTTGATAGCGTTCCCCTTTTTTATGTTTTTCGTTCAAGTTCTACTGTTTAAATAGGATCAAAACTACTAGTTATTATTAACATACTTAATAATTAGGTACGTATAAGTTGTATTTATACATCTGCAATATACTATAGAATTATAGTATTATCTAAATTAAATTCTACGGATTGTGTAATCAGAAATAAATTTGAAAATAATAACATTTTTCTTTGCATATTTTTTATATTAGTAAGAATTAATAGATAACAACCGTGAATGATAGTAATAATTAATAATCATAGATGCCTAAATAAACAGTTAATAAGTTAAAATGCTAGATTTAGACTTACGATAATAAACGTAAATGATGTTTATTTCAACAAAGTCAAAAATGTGAGAGGTTAATTTTAAATTATGACCCAAAGGTCAAAATCGTTTTATTTTATCTTCATTTATAAATCTGTACGAAAGTGACCATGTTTATGGTGCGCCCAGTGAACTGTAAGTGAAATAATTCGATTACATAGGTGATTTATTATTGCAATCCCTTTTCTAAAAGAGTTGGGGTTGCGGTTAATCTGCTACAATACTATACTATATTTATACCTATTGTCCAGCATACATGTAGGTTATCTAATTAAATTCAAAATTTAACCTTACAATACGAAGGAATTGCAAGAATGGCCTAATTATTTAATAAATATATAATTATAATAAATAAATAGAAAATGTTGGTGGTTGGTATAAAAGTGTCTATCTGGTTCAATAATACAAATCACAATTTATATACCTTTTTATATCTCAAACAACTGATAAAATATAATCACATACCTATATAATAATATAATTAATATAAAATATATAATATCGATTAAATAATTAAATGAGATTCGTGATGGCTTGGTAAGGTTTTTCATGTCATTTATATAATAACTTTATCGAGTACCTAATAATTTTACTGCAAAAATCTGCGTGTTAACTGTTAACCATTTTGACATTTTTTTAACATTTAAAAAAAACATGCATTACATAATTATGTATTTAATGTTCACATTATAAAAAAAATATTAATATCTTTCAAGAAAAAAAGTAAGTACCTACTAGTTTTATTTAATTTAAACATAGTTGTGTAATATTGTATTAACACTTATGATAAATATGTGTTTAAATATTTTGATTTTAATATTTATTATTATGTTTGCTTAAATATACAAGGATGTTTGGCTATTATTTATAAGGCTTTAAACTGAGATTAAATTTAATTAACTGCAGTTAAATAACTAAGCTGTCGGTGAAATTAATATCCAAAATAATTTTAGAAGACGAGTATTCCAAGATTCCTCACAATCTACTGCATTATAACATCATTTAATCCTCTTAAGTTTACCTTTCTCTTACAAACTTAATTTTGGCAACTGTTTATTGGTATAACAAAATCGTTTGTTATATCTATATTAGTAGGTATATAACTACATGTATGCTCGTGTTGCTATGTTAGAGTATCGAGTATAATTATGTAGGTATGCATAAATTATTCCGACATTGTTACATAAAACATATAATATTATACTTACTTACATAAAATATTAAAAGAAACGAACAAACTTACAAATCGCGTTAGCTTATAAATTTCGTGAATGTAAGTAAGATTTAATTAAATAACATTGAATTTAAATCACCATCTAATTAATTTAAATAATATTGGTATATTTACTACTTAAAAATTAATTTTGTCTAAGTACCTAATTTATTAAATAGGAATCTTATGCACATTTACTCAAAGCATGATACTGCATTTTTCAGGTATTATTTAAATTGCCATTGTTTATTATAACCTTTAAAATTAGATGTATCTACGTTCTACTCTTAACTATTGATTTTTTAAAGCAACATTTCTGAAATGATTATTCTTAAGAACTATTTTTAAACTATTTTTATTTATACATATTAATATCGGAGAATAGTAAGTCCCTACACGAAAGTAGCAGATAAACAAAATTTTATAAAAACATTTTTTTTTTTTAAATTTATACGTGTTATAAATAAAATTAACATAATACGGATGTAAAATTATTTAATTAAAATTGATTACAACTGTATACGTAAAAAATATTCAAAAAGTAACTAATAATAAATAATTATAGGTATAAAATAAGTTGCGTTGCGCATGATGCGCGTACCGAGAGGGTTAAAAATTTGAAATTTATCTGAAAATGAGTATTTATATACCACTACATATTCCAACTTAATCCGACCGAGAAATTCAGTATTCCATAAATTGGTGAATACACGGTATATATATTTTTACCTACTACGTTAAGTAACTTACATTCACCTATAATATTATATTGTAAATATATTAAAACCATAATATAGATTAGAGACTGTTAAATCATACTGAATAGTGTTATTTATTCAATTGATATTTTTAAAAACTATTGTACAATGTACTTATGTACGGAAATTTAACCTATTTATTAGACCTGTACTATTCAATTACAACTGTAAGGTACGGATAAACGATAAACAAAAACACAAAAATACAAATATTAATGAAAGTAATATACTTATATCGAATACATAAATATAAAAAAACTAACTCTACATTCTATATAAATTGACTTTAAGAAACTGACTCAACTGTTTTTATTTTTATTTTCCATCGAACATTTCTATCAGTACTTAATATGTAATTCTATACTATTGTTGCACCCTCAAGAGTTCTTAATTTATTACTTATATGGTTTGTTTGATAAAGACAATAATATTGATATTCGGTAGTAGTTAAAGGTCCGTGTATAATTCAACAGCAGAATAATAAATATTATATAAATTTTAAATATTCTCTTTCAGTTGCACATTTTTTAAGATGAGTCTTGTTGTAAAATGTAAATGGTCGTAAAATTATCTACGAACCATTCAAAGAAAATAAAATTCACGAATATATTGTAGCGATTCCCAAGTTCCGTAGTATATATAAATACAAAACATTTAGAGTATAAACTGTATATAATGTATATACTATATATTAATACATATGTACATATATATATATATTGTTATGAGTTTCTGAGTATATACATATCATAATTTGTTTATACCGTATAAAAGTCAAGAAATCAAATAAACTTAAATGGAAAAAAATATTTATAAATATAATAAATACGTGACGCACTGAAAGTTATGAAAATTGGTTTTGAAAATTCTTTAGGGATGACGTTAAACCATGTAAAATACTGTCAATGCCGCTCAATGGGTACTTTTTCCATCCCCCCCCCCCTACACCATACAAATGTTTATGAAAAGAAAGTGGGTAAAGGCTATTTGCCGGAAATCCATTTTTATGGAAGGTCCGGCGTTTTTACGACGTCCATACATCTCAATTTTTATCAAGTTATGTCACTCCGCGTTTATATATTTCATTTACCACCCCTCCTTCCCAGTGGATGACCAAGGTGGCGTCGGTCAGGGGCTCGCGAGGGTGCCGGACTGTAGTGCGCTATATGCTATAGTGACAGCACCCTATATATGATCCATTGCGCGTCCGAGTGGAGGAGGGGGTGTGTGTTTTGCAAAGCTAGTTTTATGGGCAGCACTGGTTAACTTGGTTATGCGCTGGTGTAAGTGAAAGTTACAAATACAAATGGATAACCATTAGCTCTTAGACAGGGGAAAATAATACTAGCATTGGACGTCTAAATAATATTTGATATTTCGCCAAAATATAAAGTTAATTAGATTTAATTTTGTTATTTTAAATTAGATCATTATATGTTTAGATCTGCAGATTGATGGATTTTATCGAACATATTTATCTGTTATTTTTAAGTCAAAAATTAAAGGTAGATACCATACGATACATCGTTTTTTGGAAGTAAAATTGCATACATTAATTGAATACCAAAGGAATTATTCTTTAATAAGACATAATATCACATACTAATTATAATACCAGCGTCTTTAACTTTAAAGATTGAAAAAAAATTGCGTTTTAAGGGCAAAATGAATAAATTCATTATATTAGTATCATAATACAATATACTTAGCATCATTAACATAATATTTCAAAATAAAATGTATTTAATTGAAGAATTAAAACGAGCATAATTTTGTTAGCTATAAAACTTGCTTACAGATAGTGGACAAAATATACACAAATGCAATCCGTTCAGAATTCAAAACTATATTTTTCGTATCTGGTTAGATTCCATTATCTTCTAGTAGTCAATAGTCATTAAAATAAACTATGTTTCTTCAAGTCATGTATGATTTTATCCTAAGCAGCAATACTAATGAGCCAGTTTTCATAACTTTAGATTCTTGCAAGATTAATTGAATTTGATTGGTTTCATTTTTTTTTTTTTTTTTTTTTGGTCATCTTCAAAAAAATTAAAATTTTAAAACGCAATGTATATTGATGACACTATACACAATGTATAGTGATATTAAACTTTTAAATTGGTTAGTTTTGGGTGTAATAGACTCGCCTCGCTTGTTATCTACAATAGGTTTTCGTATTCCAGGAAGAACCCACTCACAAGACTCTTACTACCTTCTTCCAGTGACAAGAAATTATTTAGATGATGTCCTTCTGAAGAGAGCTATATGTCTTTAGTTGGGCGCCCGGGAATTAGGCCACATTTTAACTACCTGTTTCGTATAAAATATTTGTTTACATTTTACTAACCGGAAATTGGGCCACAAATTAAATCTATATTTTTAAAATGTACCCGGAGATTGGGCCATAAAAGTATAGCACGCTATATTAATATGAATATATAATGTTAATTAACTAATTATTATTGTTTTAACATATAAAAATATTTTTCGACAAATAATTAATATTTTTTTAAATACTTCCATACAGATTAACTAATTTAATATACAACAAGGTCCATAAAATTAGTCAAATATGAAATAATTTTTATAAAGAATGCCAATACTCATTTTACAAATATAATATAAGGACCATAAAGTTTGTCAAAAAATAAATAATATAAAAAAAATATTTTTTAATAGGTATATAAAAATATAATACAAAGGCTCTCTGGCCTACGCGTTACATAGGTACACAAAACACAAAACGCATTTACGCAGAATCAGTTTTTCTATATTTTTAAGTAATCGTAGAGTAAAATCACTCATTACAAAAAAGATAGATAATAATATTTTTGAGGGAATGACACATTGATTTTATATTTCATTGTTATTTGACTTTCAAAATAAACAAAATAATGTTGTAAATTCATAGAAAAAATGATTCTGCGCAAATGTGTTTTGTCTATGTTGTGCGTGAATCAGAGATAGAAAAATAGTGCGCTGACATCCTCTTAAATATTATTATTATTATTTTTTTTTTTATTAGGGTTAAGGCTTCGACAACTGAGGTCATTAGCCTGGGGGAACTGTAGGGGAAGGTATTGTAGGTTTTAAGCATGTGGGTATTTTGGCAGAATTTTGAATGGGCACCCGTAGGTTTCTGCCATACCCGGTTGGGGGGCGGCGGCCTCTCTCTCCAGACACCGCGAAATGCCCAAAGAGCTATGCCACCCGTGACCGAGGTTCGAACTGGCGACTGCGTGCATGGCAACAGACGCCTTAGTCCGCTCGGCCACTCCACCCCCAAATATTATTTTATTACAATTTAAAATGTAATAGTGGCACAATCACCGGGTCTTCCTATTATAAATATAAAATTTTAGTGGCCTTTGAAAAAAAATGTGAATTGTGGCCCAATTCCCGAGCGCCCCTTTAGTTAATAGTCAGACTACCTAGTTCAAGTATCTCTAACTTAGGTTTATATTTCTATATATATATATATGCTATTATGTATATTCCATTAATATGTAATAAATTGTAAAAACCGTATGGCATTTAAAATAAAATATATAAATACACATATAATTATAATTATACAATATACCAATATGGCTATACGTAAAGGCATATACTGTTATTTTATGTACTTTTACAGTTATATATACCCTATATTAATGGTATAAGGTAGGTATATATTATTATAACCTTGTCAATGGTTGCCTGTTGGCTATTGGTATAGATAACCTATTATACCATGTCCATCAATATAATATAAATATAATAATATATTATGTGTTACTGTTACATACACTTAGTTGGTGCCTACAATTTATAGATAAATGTTTACATGATATATAGATCTATATTACATCATTAGCGGCGTCTGCAAGTTCTACAGGATGGTCTCTCTCTACATTATTTTTGCCTGTCACTGTGGCGCACTGCCGTTTGCAAATATAACGAACGTTAAACGACCGTGTTTGCCTTTGCAATTAAAAACGGTCGACAGTACTGCGAGGGGTGCGGTCAAAAGGGTGGCCCCGTCACCGCACCCCGTGGTAATTCAATCAAGTCCGAAGTTAGTTAACTTCGAAATTCGCTAACACCACCGCCACGCCACTCCCCTTTATATATAATATATATATATACAATAATCATAATAATAATATGTAAATATATATATATATATATATATAACTACACCGAGCTGACTGTGGGACTCGTAAACCAAATACAAAATCAGCGACAATCAAGGACAACTATGCACATAATTCTATTACCATAATTACAACGCAAACAATACGAAAAATATCGCATGACGTACATCCCCACACGGCGAGACGCTATAGAGACGAGGGTGTCAGAAATGGAATTTTTTATGTTGCTTTTTTATGACTCTTTAAGTACAATACTAAACAAAGTTTCTTAAATTCCATATACACGTGAGTGTTATTCATATACGAGTATATATGTCTATTGTGTCATGTGTGAAAATAGACATGTGTATAAGTGTGAAAGTGTATTTCTACACGAAACAGACAACAAGGCTAGGTGTTGCTACTAGATATTATTATATTGATACAATTTTATATGTATTAACTATTAATGTATTATGCATGTACTATGTATATACAATACTATATAAACAATACGTCATAATATTTTGTGTATAATTAATTTGATTATTATCATAATCAAATGACAATAATGTCAATTAATGTTTTTTAGTATGTGAGTCCGTGATGGTATTTTATAGTGTGGTGAGCTACGTTAAAATAAAATAATAATATCATGTATTTCGTATTACAATGTTTAATGTACAAGTCATTACTTACCCGAATCTCGCATTAATAAATAAGTTAATATATATTTTTAAGCATTTTAAAATGTTCAAAACTCACTTTAAAATTAAAAGCTAAAAAACCCTTTATGAAATTTACTCTAATAATAGTTTTAATTTATTCAAAACGTAAAATTGTCTATATCGCATACATTTGTAAGACGAAAACAATACAGCGGGCTTAGTGTCGCCGTAAAATAAAACGAATCTTAATTATAGTTTAAGGACACTATATGAGGGAATATTGAAAATTAAGCACAAGTACACAAGACTTGTATTAGTTAAACAGTCACATAGGTGTTGGGGGGGGGGGGGGGGGTTGGCTTTAATAATTGAGGCAATGAGAAGATTCCAATAAGTATGAACAGTTAAATTTTTGTCATTTTCTCGACAATACTTCAACATAGCCTTATAATGTTATATATTGTTATAATGTTATTTTTATAATGTTATATATATTATTTATTATATTGTATATAATGTTTCATAAGTTTTTAAGATTAATAATGAATGATAGTCAGTGGTTATAAAATGTATCAATACTTTTAGACGAAACGATATACTTAAGCTGTAATATCTAAAAATGTGGACATGTTTACACAATCACGTATGTTAAATAGGTAGGAACAAAATAACTAAGATCGTTGGGAAAATATACATTTTAAAATGTTTGCTGAATCGTAAAAAATTAGTTAAATAAGTAAATATAAGTTACATGTCATTCAATTTCCTCGGAGAAAATCGTTAAATATCGAATAAAAAACAAGACATATATAGTATACATTTATATTATTAAAAAATATAAATTATTTTTTAAGTTGGATGAAAAATTTATATTCTGGGGTTTCAGCTTCTTCCACTTGAATATCTTTAAGCGCTTTTAGCCATTAGTAATATTATATTAATTTTAATAAATTAATTTTTCTATTGACACAGACCTTACGATATGACCATAAATATATTAAAAATATTCTGTTCTATTCAAATTAATTGGAACAGACATTGATTTTACGGTTATTAATGTAACATCCTTTTAACAACTAAAAATCAATTTAACAATATTAAACTTATTTCTGCACTTAAGTGACTTATGTACCAAGACATTTTTTATTTATCTAATGCCTATAAATTTAGTAAATAATGCTCGAAATTGTACTTTTTTTTAAATATAACTATTAATTGTTCATTTGTAGAATTGTTGTTCCTACTATATGAGAATGTTTAGTCATGATGTGTCAAATAATAGTTAGTTCATTTATGTTACAACATAAATTCGGTAAAAATAATATGTAATAATCAACTAGAGCATGCTGCAAGTTTATCAACATTTTAAATATATGGTTGTTATGAATAATTATTTATTTTAATTTATTATTGATATATTTTGAGTAGGTTTTTATTTGTTTCGATTAATATACATATATAGATAGATACACATGATTGATGTCCACAAACTACGTATAAACATGTTAGTATGTTACGTAATATTATAAGATCATAAATTATGATATAAAATATTCATGTTATATCGTAATATTCGATGTATTGTCATTTGTCATAACATTATTACTTGAGAAAATGTCCAAACTACAGTTTATTAATAGCATTATTAATGTTCCATATTATAAACATTCCTTAATCAACATCAAATTTTTAACATAAAATAATAAAAAGCGGGTAAGTCGTGGATGTCGCTCTGCTGTACAGTAGGTTACTGTAATGGATGGGATTAAATTTGAATGCAATGATAGGTATCATTGTATACGAAAAACGATTCTGAACGGAAATGATTTGTCTGTCTAGGATATATTATATTTAAATATTGTCATATATTCTATTTTGAAACAAATATTTTATTTTTCAATTAAGACGCATTTTGCATATGGCATGGTTAATCAATTAGTGTAGTTATCATGTAGTTATCATAATTCATAATACTTTATATTATCATAGATATACATGTACCTGGTTTGAGGATAAATCGTTATCATTACGCGATTTCATAAAAATTTAAAACTCAAACGCTCAAAATTATTTTTCCTATAATGACGCTTCCAATTTTCTCTATAGCTATTTGAAGCAAAACTTATGGAAAACTTGGTGTTAAATTTTATAACCTTAGATATAAATACAAACAATATTATGAATTTTGAACTACAAAATAATTTTCAAATATTCATGGTTTTGACGAATTTTTGTCAATATTTGAACTTCAAATGCTAATAAAATAAAATTGTGCCTATGTATTCTTATAATTTTTTATTCACTTTAAGAATAACTTATTTGGAACATTGTATGAAATTTTCAAGTATTTTGATTGGGCCAAAAAAATTTTATCGACACTTCAAAAAAATGTTTTCAGACCAACTGAAAATTTCAGTCGTCTATAAATATCTCAAAAAAAGTCAAAATATTTTGAAAATTAAATCATGTAAAGAAAATGCCAATCTAAATAACTGATAAAATTTTCAAGTATCTACGACTTATACTTTTTGAATAATAACAAATATTTAAAATCGTTTCAAGATAAATCGTTATCGTTACGCTATTTCGTAAAAATTTAAAATTCAAACGCACTTAAAATTTTTCCTATAATGATGCTTCGAGTTTTCTCTATAGCTACTTGAAGGAAAACTTATGGAAAGCTTAGTGTTGTATTTTTAATCCTTAGTTATAAACGCAAAAAATTTTATGATTTTTCAACTTCAAAATTACTTGCAAATTTTCGCATTTTCGACAGAATTCGTAAAATTTTGAACTATAAACGCTTATTAAAAAAAATTGTGACTTACGATTTTAAATTTTTTTTAGCTACAATAAGAACAACTCATAAGGAACCTTGTAATAAATTTTCAAGTTTTTTTGGTCATCAAAATTTTTTTACCGACACTTCAAAAAAAAATTCTCATAAAAATCGAAAATTTCAGTGGTCTATAAATATCTCAAAAAAAGCCAATTTTATAGATTTGAAAATTAAACTGTATATATATAACACTAACATAAACATTTGGGGAAAATTCAAGTGTTTACAGTGATTAGTTTTTGAATTACAACCATATAAAAAAATCGATTTGGTCGAAATCTGGTTTTGTGTAAAAATTCCCGTTTTTCTGTCATTTTTTTTTTTGTTTTTCTCGATTTTTTTGAAAACTGTAGGAAAATGTTTACTTTTGACCTCTATAATGCACCAAGGATCTTCATTTTACATCGGAAACCACCCCCAATGTTTGAAATCGAAGCATCGACTAGGTATGCTGTACACAGACACACAAAAAAAAAACACACATCTTTGTAAAATCAATACATTCATCACTTCGTTCAGAATCTAATAAATCGATCTGAAATGGATACCTACTGAATAACTGATTCGGGGTCGATGAGAGTCCACCTTGCCGTTGTGACCCCGCTAAGAGGCTTCTCACTCTCACACTAACCTCGTCCGGGGTAGGCCAGCCCCGGACCGTACTAACCCCAAGGCAGGACAAATGCAACCGACGATCTAGC
Organism: Diuraphis noxia; assembly: GCF_037042655.1. Classification (NCBI taxonomy): domain Eukaryota; kingdom Metazoa; phylum Arthropoda; class Insecta; order Hemiptera; family Aphididae; genus Diuraphis; species Diuraphis noxia. Next base: position 39,761,652 of record NW_028301712.1, on the reverse strand, counting down.
CCGCCGTCGGCCAGAGGGTGTAGAGCTACCAGATGCAGCGCCCCTATTAACCAACATGATAAACACCAGCAATGATCAAATCGCTTTGACGCCCTCATCGGAGGGATCGGAAGTCAAAGAACCGGCAGGCGGGGGTGAGCAAGCGGGCTCCCGTCGGTCATCATCCAGCAACTGCGCTAAGAACGTGTCCAGCCAGGCGTTCAAACACACTACTGCTGAGACAGACGTGCCTAAGGCACGCAACCAGGGACGATTAGAAGCACCCCCTTGCGTATCTGAAATACTTAGACTACGCGGTGATGCCTCGGACGAAGAAGATCATGACTGCGTCATGGAGTCTCAGGCCGATAACAACAAGGGGATTAAGCGCGTACCAGGCTCACCGTCTACAGCGGGTTTTGCTGAGACCAAAAAATCTAGGACATGCATTAATAGCAAAGACATGGTCAAAGAGCTCAGCGCACTGTTGGGATGGTCCGAGACGACCATATTGTCCGAAGTTGAAAAGAGAAAGATCTCTAAAACTATAGCCGAAGGGCTGACAAGCCGGCTACAACGAATCCGTGCAATGTTCACGGAAGTGTGCATCGAGAACTCTAGGCTCACAGGTGCGTTGGAGACCAGTGAGACTGCACGTACGTCTGACGTAATGCGCATCTTCAACACGGCCTCCGAAAAGGTAACCGAAATTAATGCGGAGAATATGATGCTTACCCGCAGAAATGAAGAGCTTGCCGCAGAACTAGAGACCCTGAGGCAGGCGCCCAGAGCGTTTGCGGACGTGGTCAAAGAACCAGTCCCAGCACCAGTTACTGTACGAAAGGCTCGGCCCACTGAGAGGCCAAATGCCAAAGCCAAGCGAGAAAACAGCAAAATTGCATTGACCAAAAGTCGAAACACTCCCACCGGGCCACGCTTTGAGCTGGTGTACGAACCCGGCAAGGTAGAGGAGGTCAGGAAGGAGGTATGGCAGCCTGTAATGAGCAAGACGAAGGTACCACGAGTAAATGTCATAAAGGGTCGCTCAAATTTAATAATAATCCCAGACGATGATGACACGTTGGAGGTTCTAAGGAAAACGGACCAGGTAAGGGAACTGGGCCCGAGACGTCCCAGAGTTATAATCTATAACGTTCAGTCAGACCTCACCGAGGCTGATCTAATGGATGGGTTATGATTCCAGAACCCAGAATTGAAAATAACCAAAGGCAGACATCAGTGCTACTACGGCACTTCATAAGACGGGACCCAAGGACAAGGACGTAGCGCATTGGGTCTTAGAAACACCGCCTAACGAATTTGATAAACTAGAAAATAAGAAGATATTCCTCGGAATGAGTCGGTGCAAGTCAAGTTGTACAAAACCTTGACAAAATGCTACAATTGCCAGAGGTTTGGCCACACAGCACTAAAATGTAGGGACGACAAACCCACATGCAAAAATTGTGCATGTGACTCGCGTGCATGTGAAAGCGTCAAGATCAAATGTGCCAATCGCAAAGGTACACACAAGGCTTCAAATAGCTCGTGCAAGGCAAGGGACCGTGTAACGAACGCTCTGTTAAGAAGGACAGACTTCGGCACGCAATGAGCCCGAATGAAAAGAAATTAAATATTGCACAAATAAATCTGAACGGTCAAATAATCGCTACTGAGCAACTTAGGGACATTTGTATCAAAGACTCCACTGACTTAGTGCTATGTCAAGAGCCACCAACACATGATGGAGGTGCAATCACAGGTTTTGAAATGTGTGCGCAGGTGGCACACCCAGACAGTCCAGGTGCGGCTGTTATAGTTACCAGTGACCGTGTACACTGTATCTGCCTGGCACAGTTTACATCAAAATACGTGGCGACGGCCTAGGTTAGCCTTGATGGCAGGGAGGAGTCCTCCATCGTCGTTGTATCGGCGTACTTCAAATACAGTAAGCCAACTACAGATTTTACGTCCATCATCAGGGGTATAGCCACGATTAACACCAAGCTAGTTATATGTGCGGATTGCAACGGCCACTCTAAAAGATGACACTGTCCGACTACGGATCAAAGGGGCAGAATCATTGATGAAATGATAGATGATCTCGGACTGGAAACGATCAACCTCCCATCTGCATTACCCACCTACATGAGGACAAACATGGGGTCTTCCAACATTGACATTACTCTTGTCACACCAAACCTGGCCACCAGGATCACTGACTGGTGCATCAGTGACAACACAGATAGTGACCACAACACCATAGGCTTTTGCATTAGCCTGACAAAAGGCAGCACAAGGTGTGTGCAAAGATCCGAGAAATACAATACAAACAAAGCCAACTGGCAGAAGTTCATAACCGAAATCATATTGAACAAACACAGGATAGAGAGCACGAGCGACTTGCACACACATGCCGAATCTCTCGTGGGCGTGTTGAGTGACGCCGCCAAAAGTTCAATGCCTACAACAAAAAGTAGAAGTCGACGCGCCACACAACCTCACTGGTGGAATGAGGAACTCACCAAGTCCAAGCGTACGCTCAATCGCGCCAGGCGTGACGGCGACAAGGAATACAGCGCACTAAGAAATAATCATGTAAAGTTAATTAGATCCGCCAAGATGAAATCATGGCGTGATTTTGGCACTAGTATAAATGTCAAAGCATGGGGTAGAGCCTTCAGCTGGGCCAAATCCGGTAAAAGGGCAAACGATATGCCATCTACTATACGCAAGAAGGACGGTACCCCAACAAGTAGCACTGTGGACACCATCGATACTTTGCTGGACGCCTTCTTACCAGGCGACGACGAAGGGTCGGAAATCTATTTCTTTTGATTTTTTACAAAAGAAAAGCCCTATAATAAAATAATATTAAATTAAAACTATTATTAACTTTATCAATTAAATTCAAATTAATAGTAAAATTAGTAATAAAAATTGTAAGATATAACCTAATTAATATTGAATTTGTTGATATTTCAGAGAATTATTTTAATTTTTAAACAATATTCGTAGATATAATCAAGATATGAAAATTTCCCATGCATGATACAATTTTCAAAATATTTTGACTGTTTTTGAGTTATTTATAAGCATAAGAAATTTTTTATTCATTTAGTTTTTAACTTAGAACTGAAAAATGCAAAAAGTAAGTTTTATTTTATTTTTTAAAATGTTTTTCAAGTTTCTTGCTTTTAATCGTATATTCATTTTTTCCAAGGATTCTGAATTCCACACAAATTATTGTTGAATAATTCTAATCATTCAACCTTATCCTTGGTATCCAATGGTTTGTTCATAAGATTTTATTTTATTATAGTGTATCAATAATTGATATCTTAAAGCACACATGTACTATGCTCATTTTTTTAACATCTTGATATTTTAATATTTGTATCCAAAAATTTGTAATCGAAAACAGAATTGATTTCATACCAGTGAAATGTACAATTTACATAGCAGACCAACAAAATTCCGTATAAATTAATAATCCGTTGAATATTCAAAAAGTGCTAGGTATGTATTTAAAATAGAATATCACTAATATTAGACAACAAAACTTCTTTTTACGTTTGCGAAAATTACAAAATTTAATTTCCAAAAATATATGCATATGTAAAATATTAGAACAATTAAAAAACTTAATTTCGTTCTGTTATGACTTCAAATGGTGCGCATTGATACAAAAAGTATAGGTTTAATATTAAATATATAATAATTTTATATTATATGGTTATTTATAACTTGTCCATTTTCTGGAATTTAGTCTGTATCTATTATTATTATTGAATTACAAGAAGATACGCCATGTCGCCTGCATGTACCAAGACCTAGTGAAAAAGTGGTATTATAAATCATTTTTCATTTAATTTTTCAGATAATCAACTATTCAACTAACAAAATAAATACAAAAGTTTTAAATTTACGGTACGATGTAAAAAGAATTCAGTTTATAAACTTTTTATAAATTGAAAGAAACATAGTATTAAAAATGTTGTACTTAATTTATTTATTATTTATCGATTTAGTTTTTAAAAGGAGTATTACGTAGCTTGAGAGCCTAATGAATCTGGTAACTTTTACACCACAAACAAATTTTAACGTAGTGGCCGCTGCAATGCTTATATTAAACTTTAAAAGACAGTGAAAACTTAATAATGTCGGCTAATATAAAATATTTTGTCTTCAAGTATTTACATTTTATGAGAAACTTAAGACAAAATAAATTTGATAAATCAAATACAATATGATGAAGCAGTTGAATAAAAATTCCTCTTGACTCAGTGAATCAATATGATAATAAAATTTACGACTTTTTTAAAATTTTATTTCATAATTATGTTTGTTATTTTACATTTTTAAGTTTTTGATTATTATAAGGATAATCACATTCTTAATGCACATAATATTATAAGCTTGTAGCTTAAAAACGCATATAACAATAGATGTTTAAAATTTTAACCAAACGTTATGTTAACATTTTTTGTACACTATAAAAATTTTCAAAATATTTTCAACTTTTTTAACTATTTTTTATTTTTTTATTTAAATTTTGATTAAAATTAGATATTCACATTGATGAATAAAACAAAAAAAAACCTAATGTAGATTTAGCTGTACAATATAGTCACGGTTTACACAAGCCGCATACGGCGCATACATTATTTTTCCACTAGCGTATTAACGAGTTTAATGTTTATTAATAATAATTTAATAATTTAATTATATACAATTAAAAACATTTAAATAGGTAATAACATATCAAACGTTTATTAGTGTAAATTATTACCATTGGAGTTGCAGTGTAATAATTTTATAGTGTATATAGGTATAACATTTTTAATTAGTGTTTGTAAAGCTGTAATTATAATAAATTAAAAAGTTATTGAATTTTTGTGTTTAACCGTTATAAAACGTTTATAAAATTTTTCATTTAAACGTTATGAAAATATAGCGGTTAACATTATGAACATTTTAAACGTTAGAAACATAGAACCATTAAATGTTTATAACATTAAAAACGAACCTCATAACGTTATAACCGAACTTTATAACCAAGGTGGATTTATATATATATATATAAATCCACCTTGTTTATAACGTTAAAAAATAACTGTGGGCCAGGAGTGGTGCCGGACCATAGAGTCAACAGTTCGATTCATAGCAAAGTGCAAAAAATAATTGTGGTTCTACGTGATCTTATCCGAAAGCGTCATCTGGTTAACAACTAAGTCCCACTCCAAGACCGCACATTATGTCTCCTATTGGAGAAGGTGGTTGTATCATGAATATAGTGATATTTTATCACAATTTTTTTGTATTTTATATTTTAATTTTTTAATCACATATAAAGTGATTTTTATTACGAATACATATTATATATTTACATATTATGATTTTTTTATTACATATAAATCCGAGCCCTAAAAAAATAATTGAAAAAGACATTGAAAAAGACCTTGCTGATGACATTTAAATGAAGAGATATAGAAAAAAATCTTTAGTTTGCTTGACTTTGATTATTTAAGACTTTACACTTATCAACTTAGAAATTCTTACATTATAATTTTATATAACTAATATAGGTATAGCCGTAGGTATAGCCGTATAGGTAAATAACATTTATGCTTGTATTTTTTACTATACATAGCAATACACATATAGACAACTTAATCTATATGAATGTTACTAGTAATAAGTTATATAGTAGGTAATATAGGTACTATAAAAAAAAAAATTAAAATTATAAAATAAGATTTTTCAAAATTTTTAATCTTAATTGTAAAACTCAATGACTATTTCCTCGGATTATCAATAAGTTTTCAAGTACCTATATCTTTTCCAATTGAACTTCTCTAATCTGATAATATAAATGTTAATCTTGAGAAGATTCTTTATACACTCACCGCTCACCAAAAAAAAAGTAATTAATTTAGAAATTAAAACATAATACAACATTTGTAGTACAATGTAATTATTATGTTTACCGCAAATCAAAAAAACTGATTGATATTGTATGAATACTTCTAAACTTATTTAGAATAAAAACTATTTATATATAAAATGAAGGAAATATAAGAAAAGAAAGCGAATAGATACCTTTTAATGAGAAAAAAGATTACGACAATGATTAGGGGGAGATACCATTTAAAACTGAAGAGAGAAGTGAAATTAGTGGACTGATAATTGAATTTAAGTTTGAAATGAAATGCAAGAATGAAACAGAAAAATGTTCCGTGGAGAATTGGAGATATTTTTGTTGCTGGTAGCTTCAGCGTAAGTTTTTGTATTCAAATTTGAATATAATCCAGGAACCGTGCAGGTTATATTTTAATTAATATAATGATTTATTTATAACAAATAATAATAATTAAAAAATGTTCTTAGCTGCTAATAATTTAATATTTAAATACAATAATACTTGTGTGGCTGGTCTTGCTAATTCAAACAATTCTGGCATCTCATATTTTTGCTAAGCCCAAAACTAATGACTTTTTAACTAAAATATTCCTTATATTTTATTTTATTAGATTTCGAAAACTCTTCCAAGTGTCTTATTAATGTAGTATTATTAGAGTCTTGAGAAGAACTTGGCACACAGGAGTTTTGATTGCATATTATGTTGAAATTGTTTTGTAGGAATTTCTTAAAATCATCAACATCATCTTCAACATTTGTTTCATTATAGTGATATGCAATGGCGTATTTGAGTCAAGACCATGGGAGAGGGAGGGAAACTAATTTTTCTTTTTTCACGTAATGACGTAAATAAATAAAAATATGAGTAATACCAGATTTAATTATTAAATATTGATTTAATATTTATATATAGCAAATATATACCAACATGAGGTTGGTAGGTAGTCAAATACTGAAATTCTCAAATAACAAATTCAATTTTCCTTTTCTTCATTTTAGAAAATTTGTCGATTATATTATCATCAACTGATATAACAATATGGCTGTGAACATGCAGCAAAGCCAAACCGGTTAAGCGATTTTGGCTTATTCTGGAACGTAACCATGTTTTCAATCTACAAAAATATATAAGTCTTATTATGTTAAGTACGATATCATTACGATTTACGATATTTATCAAACGGAAATTGTTTTAATAAAATCAATGTATTTTATAGAAAAAGTACTAGTGATGAGGGGGCGAATGCCCTCCGCCACCCTTAAATACGGCCTTGGTGATATGATCTATTGTTCAGTTCAAACTATTTCTGAATTCTAAGGAAATACAAACATTTTAAATCATTAGTTTTACATTTTAATTTTTATAAGAATAAGTTTCAAAAGTTGTATTTTTTAATTCAATGAACAAAACAAAATAAAATAAATTTCATCAATAATCAATAATCATGTCTAAATATTTAAATAATTGGTTAAAAAATGTTTGTGAGATAAGTGACTAATAACTTTGTTAATTATTTTATCTTAAAAATATAATTTTTTTTTTGGGTGGGGGGAGGCTTGAGGGTTTCATATAAATAGTTGTGAAGATCTTTTAAAATCCAATTAAAAAATTTTAAAAAGTATAACTAAAAAAACTAAGAAATGGACACAAACCCATAAAAAAATCCTATTGTTATGGGTTCCTAGTTCTTGCTCATAAAATAATAATAAGATGATTAAACATAATATAGGTGTGTTCAAATAAATTTATGTTATATATTGATTTATTTTTCAAAAAAGGTAGTTGGCCGCTTTTTGTGATTTGGAGCAATAATTAGTAAACACTAAATATATGAACCGTGATACCAAAATACAATATTATTGTGTTCAAGTGTAATATACTACCAAATGAACAATGTATAGTGGTATTACTGGTATTACTTACATGAAATAAATATATTATTTCCTAACAACTGAACTTTACTAGTTTTCATATTTTTATATAGAACTAATTTGATTTAATCTATTTTTAGTCTGAACCCAAATCCCCTAAATATTTCGTTTCTGAAGTATTTTAGAAGCTAAATAGACAATAGCTGATTCAAGAGATTTGATCTATACAACATTTGAAATCTAATAACAAAAATGGTAGGTAATCAATGTTATAATTATTAATTTATATATTCTTTTGTCATCTACGCAAAGCAAGCGGTTCACAACATTTCGGGTTATATGTCGGACCCATCAATCGAATACTAAAATGTGATCGTCCTCATGACGTCCTAAATTAGATTATATCTTCAAAGAAAATACTATTGTAGATCGTTCATTGCTTATAATACTATCTTAAATCTATTAATGTATATCGCTAAACCTAATTATTTACTACATATTATGTTAATATCGTTTTTATAAATAGCTAGAAATGTTGTACATTATACCTAAACCTAAGTTTAGTAAGTTTAGATGACTTTGTCATTTATTGTAGCCGAAGGCACCTAGGGAGGCAGCGCCTCCCAGTATTGTACCCATAACTTGAAAAATTATTTTGTAATATTAGTAAGTGGGGGATTGTCCCACCGCTAATAATTGTTGATGTAATTGTAATTTGTAATTAATAAACGATGGAAGTCAGAGGAGAAGTAATGCTAACGCGGTTCCTTCTCTGGCTCTCGATACAAAATAAAAAAAGCAGGAAAGTGGGTATCGCTCTGCTGTACATTAGAGGGTGGGGTGGACCTCTGATTACGGTAGGTTAAATTTGAAATTTTGAATGCAATGATAGGTATCATTGTATACGAAAAACGATTCTGAACGGAGACGGTTTATCTGTCTAGGATATATTACAGATTATTAAAAATGTTCAAATCTTAGATTTACATCTTATGGAAAAATGGTATACTAATTGGAGAGTCAAAGTAAACCAAGATAAATCCTTTCACACGACATTCAGTCTAAAAAAGGTTCCGTGCCCAAACGTTAATCTTTACGGAATCTAAATTACCCCTTCCCAAACAGTAAAATATCTAGGGCTTCTTTTAGACCGGCGACTTACATGGGCTCCACACATAAAATAAAAAAGGCTACAATTAAACAATCGATTACGCACACTAAGCTCATTGCTACACAGAAACACACACACTAACCTAAATGTCAAATTACTAATATATAAAGCTCTTCTAAAACCCATCTAGACCTACGGGCTCCAGCTCTGGGGTAGTGCAAAAAAATCAAATATACAAAAAATTCAAGCTTTTCAAAACATTGCCCAAAGAAAAATCACAAATGCCTCTACCAGTGTATCCAATGTTACGCTCCATAACGATCTAAGAATAACAACAGTACTTGACGAAGCAAAATGCTACTACAAAAGATTTCACACCAAACTACCTCTTCATCCTAATCCTCTTATTAAAAAACTATCTACCTTGTCCATTCCAGGTAATCCACCCAGACGGCTTAAGCGAAGATGGTGTCGGGACCTTCTGTCTCAAAATTAAAATTAGCTTAACTTAAAAATTTGTGAACACAAAATAGTTAGTGTCACCAATGGGTGGCTCTTTCCCTCAAAAAATTCATATGTAAATACCCTATGCACATTTGCTTATTGTTCTAGTTAAGAACAGATTGTAAATTTATTATAAAAATCAAAAAATCTTAGATTTAAAAAGAAAATTTTTTATGCATTTCTAGCTTAAAATAATTTGCAAATTTTCGTGCTTTTTACGTACCTATGTTGTCAAAATTTAAATGCTCGTAAAAAAAAATGTGAATATGCATTTCTTTTATTTTTCAACTGCTATTGTAAAAATATTTTAGGAGCCTTGTATTGAATTTTCAAATCTTAGATATAAAAGGAAATTTTTTTATGAATTTCTAGGATAAAACAATATACGAATTTTCGTGATTTTTACGTATGTTGTCAAAATTAAAATTTGAATGCTTGTAAAAAAAAATTGTGGCTATATATTTCTTTTATTTTTCCACTGCTATTGTAAAAATATATTATAAACCTTGTATTAAATTCTCAAATCTTAAAATTAAAAAGAAAAACTTTTATGAATTTATATCATAGATAATTTGAACATTGCCTTAATTTTTACGTATTTAGTCAAAATTTAAACTTCAAATGCTAATCAAAAAAAATTGTGCATATGTATTCTTATAATTTTTTAATCACTATAAGAATAACTTATGAGAAACTTTGTATTAAATTTTCAAATATTTTGATTGGGCCAAAAAATTTTTATCAAAAATTTCAGTTGTCTATAAATATCTCAAAAAAGTCAAAATATTTTGAAAATTAAATAATGTAAAGAAAATGCCAATCTAAATAACTGGTAAAATTTTCAAGTATCTACGACTTATATTTTTTGAATAATAACAAATATTTAAAATCGTTTCAAGATAAATCGTTATCGTTAAGCTATTTCGTAAAAATTTAAAATTCAAATGCACTTAAAATTTTTCCTATAATGATGCTTCGAAATTGCTCTATAGCTACTTGAAGGAAAACCTAGTGTTGTATTTTTAATCTTTAGTTATAAACACAAAAATTTTTAAGATTTTTACAACTTAAAAATTAGGTACTTGCAAATTTTCGCGTTTTCTACAGATTTCGTAAAAATTTGAAGTATAAACGCTCATAAAAAATAATTGTGACTTACAATTTTTTTTAGCTACAATAAGAACAACTCATAAGGAACCTTGTATTAAATTTTTTTGGTCGCCCAACATTTTTTTACCGGCACGGCACTTCAAAAAAAAATTCTCAAAAACATTGAAAATTTCAGTGGTCTATAAATAACTCAAAAAAGTCAAAAATTTAAACTGTATATAGATATCACTAACATAAACATTTGGTGAAAATTTCAAGTATTTACAGTGATTAGTTCTTAAATTACAACCATATAAAAAAATCGATTTGGTCGAAAACTGGTTTTGCGTAAAAATTCCCGGTTTTCTGTAATTTTTTTTTGTTTTTCGCGATTTTTTTGAAAACTGTTGGAAAATGTTTACTTTTGACTTGTATAATCACCAAGGATATTCAATTTTACATCGGAAACCACCCCCAAAGTTTGAAATCAAAGCATTATTTCGACTAGTTATGCTGTACACAGACACAAAAAATAAATAAACATACATCATTGTAAAATCAATACATTCATCACTTCGTTCAGAATCTAAAAAAGATGACTTTGTCAAGAAAACTTTATAAATAAAAAAAAAAATTATATAATATTACTCGTATTCTTCAGTTGTGCGAGTTTTGTTAATATTAGTTACTTATTCACAAGTCTGGGCATAAACGCGTTAAAAAGTTAAAAGTTAAGTTGATTTTAACTTTTAACTTAACTTTTTAAAATTTAATTTTCATAAACTTAATTTTTAACTTAACTTATTTTAATTGATATAAACTTAATAAATAACGAGTTACTTTTAATCAAATTCGAGTTAAGTTAATTTATAAATAATTAAATAATAAATATAATGAAGTATATAGTTGGCTATATTCTCAAACAGTTTTAGACTTTTAGTTTCCTGAAAAAGTATTCAGAGTACATTCTTAAATACCATGTTATTTTTATTTAATAATTTAAAAAAAATATATAATACTTGTCAGTTGTCTGTATTAGTGTGTTAATAAATCAAAAGATTGTATTTGTTTCGGCATTTTCAATTTTGTATTTTTTTCATACTTATTACATGATTATATTAATTCAATACCTATATATAGAAAAGCTATTGGCTATTTCCTGTGGTCAATAATATTTAGGATTTTTATTATTTATATAGATATTATATATATAAAAAAATAAAAAAAATAACTTAACTTAAGTTAATAAGTTAATTGAAAATGTTCATATAACTTTTAACTTCACTGAGTTAAAAAAAGAATTAGATTAACTATTAACTTTAAACTTTTTAAAATGTTTTCCATTAACTTAACTTAACTCAGTTAAAAATTATCATGAACTTGCCCAGGCTTGCTTATTCAATTATAATTTTTATAAGTAATTAATCTTCGTTATGGTTATAATTTGTATCATGGCATTTGTATATCTACATTTATTAAAATTATGTTACATTATACCTACCTAGAGCTTGGATGTTTATGACTTAGCATATTTTTTCGCGAACCCAGAATTATACCTGAGTATGATACAAATTCGATTCATGAAGTCTAAATTGCTAATATGTAAACTTATTCTTTTGCATATTTGTCATTTTTATATTATTATAAATTATAAATATAATATTAAATACATATTATTATCATTTTTCATTTTTCATCGTTAATTTGTTATATTTCAATAAAAAAATCATGACTAATCTTATTGAATTTATGAGTAACACACTCATACAATTTAAAGGTTAGATAGGTATTTATAAGCCAGCGGCGCAGTGCCGCAGTGGCTATGGAAACTGACAACAATGTTGAATTGAAGTTTGCACCGTTAAACTCGGAGCGGAGCGGTCGTTTTTGATTTATAAAACATTAGGTATCATCAGATCGTCAAAAATCTTTCTAATTTTGAAATATCATAAAATAATTGTTATACAGTGTAATCCTGGTACTTAAAGTACTAAACCTATGTAAGATTTGATTTGAATAGATCGGAATCTAATTAATTTTTTTTTTTTCATATTTAATAGCTGCCGTGTATTTTGTAATAAAGTAATTTTAAATACACATTTAAAAAAGTATATACTTTTTTTTGAATTAATATTAACCATTTTTTTACATAAATAAAAAAAATTAAGAAAAATTAAGTGTATTTAATATAGTTTATGGCATTTAATTGCATATTTTGACTTTTTTAAATGCATATTATAATGACATTTTGGTCATTAACATCCGAGCTCTAGTTATAAGTCTTATAGCATTTAACTGTACTCAGGATGATGATGGATAATTCACCAAGCATTCTCACTTCCGTTTTAATGTGTTTTTTGAAATTCCGATCTTATGAATTTTTATGTATACTTTAAGGTTGCACATATTATTTTAAAATAATTCTCGAGAATATTTTGGAGGGCTTGAAACCGATTTCAAAACCGGTTTCAGAAATCGGTATAAACCGTTGGCTGTAATACGATTGCACGCGGTCCTTATCAACGGTACCTTTTTAGGTGTACGATTGCGCTTGCTAAATTATTTTTGCTTCTAAGCAACGTTGCCAAATATACAGATTATAGGTGCATGGTAAATATCCGAACTTTTTAGGTAGATTAAGTGTGAATATAAAGTATCTGTTATTTTTTGTAACTATTTGTACTATTTTTAACTTTTTGTACTATTTTTGACTGATTAATTGACACGTGATGCCACGTTTATAATGTTATTAGAAATAAATACAATAACAACATATACGACAAATAACAAATTTTTTTATAATTTTTTAATAATGATAATTATTTTAAATTTTAATAATAAATCGGCAACGTCGCATCCAATTTCACGCGCAATCGTACACTTTTGAATAGTCAAAAGCATGTTCTTTGTTATTCCGGCACCGCGCGCAATCGTACTCCACCGAAACCGTTAAAAACCGAAACCGAAACAGAAATCAAAATCAAAAACGAAACCGAAAAAAATTGGATACCGGTATTGTAATCTAAAACCGAAACCGTAAAAATTTGGATACCGGTATTAAAGTCAAAACCGAAATCGAAAAAATTGAATACCGGTATTATAATCTAAAACCAAAACCGAAAAAATTGAATACCGGTATTATAATCTTAAACCAAAACCGAAAAAAATTGAATACCGGTATTATAATTTAAAACCGAAACCGCAAAAAATTTGATACCGGTATTAAATTCAAAACCGAAATCGGAAAAAGTTGGAAACCGTTATTATCACATCTCAATTTTTTTAATTTTAATATTTTAAATAATGCTTTTTTTTTAATTAACGTAAATTATTTTAAAATGTACGTAAATCGAATTGATACACCCATGGGATCATGATTAAAATATTGATAACCATTTCATTATTTGAAAAATTAATATAGTTGTTTTATTATAAATTATAATAGGTAGTAATGAATAATAAATAATATTAATTATTTATCGGCAGCACATTTGACAGACGAAGGCCCGTATATGTGTCTTTAAAAAAATTATATATTGGCTTTGGTATAAGACAATGTGGTAACTGGTAATATAAAATAGTACTTGCAATAATAATTAATTATAATAGTTGATTATTATAGGTAACAGGAACCATAATTTTTTTCTGTTATAAATAGTTAAAATTATGTTTTAATTTTTATAATTTTCAGTGTTCATAAATTTGTGTTTAACTATCCAAAAAAAAAAATTCAAGTGTGAAAATACTATATTATTGTGAATTTATAGTCTTTTTTTACTCTAGGTATATATGTATTTATTTTGTCATTAAAACAATCTAGTATTATTTCATTGTTATTCATAAAATGTATATAAAAAAAAAAATCAGAACAGGGAGAAGGTTTGCATCAGAAAAAATATAGTTTAGTGATAAATGTAGGTACTATCTTTAAAGTTTAAACCATTGAAATAATTTTGTTCTAGGTTCCTTAAAGCTTGTAATTTAAAATTTGTAGTATAAAATTAATTTTTATCGAAAATTAATAAATCTTATTAAGTATTTAACTATTTAGGTATAATAAAACTATTTATAATTATAATTTAGAGTCTGCTTTAAATCTGTTTTTAAAAATGTAGAAACCAGCATACAAAACCGAAATCAAAACCTTAATTTCCTAATATCGATATTGGAAAGTTGAAACCGAAATCGTAAAATTTCAAAACCGGTATCCAAAATCGAAACCGAAACCGAAATTTCGTAATACCAGTATTGAGAAATTGAACCGAAATCGAAAAATTTAGAAACCGGTATCCAAAATCGAAATCGAAACCGAAATTTCGTAATACCGGTATTAAAAAATTAAAACCGAAATCAAAAATTTTAGAAACCGATATCCAAAACCGAAATCAAAATTTTTTCAATAGGTTTCAAGCCCTGATATTTTGTGCTGATTAATTTCGGGTCCACACAGAGCGGTTTTTGTTTGTTTCTATAACATTTTGATTGTCCCGTCTATGTTGGGAAAAGTTGAGTTTAAATTTTGTTTTGATTTCTTGTCGTGTGTAGACCCTGCATTAGGAGTGTCCTGTGGAGATACAAATCTCTGGTTTTCAAACGAGAATCTCCCTTTTAACTTTAAACTATTTATTGGATTATCCTTTTGAAAAGTTTTATATAAGTACTAAGTACATAATTCAAAATTCCAGAATCGGATATAATATTTAGTATACTTAAAGAATAGACTATTTTAATTATTGAAAAAAAATATCCATTATCCAACTTATCGTATTATCTACCGGTAATTTTTTCTATAACAATATAAATTTTGCGTATTATAAAACGTTGAAGTTATTCAGTCGTCTGCTAAAAACCGGAGGTCACACGAATAATGGTTTTTTTTTTTGTTTTTATGCTTCCCAAGATAAAAAAAATACGACGGCCAATAAAATGATTTTTTTTCGAGACTAGGTACGTTGTAATATATTATGCGTGCGCTTTCGCAAGTATAAGGGATACGACTGCATCATTTGTAAGAAATGTCGCGTATTTAAAATAATTACGATCGAAACTTTTTCAATTATTAATTGCGATAATATTATAATTTGTA
Source organism: Diuraphis noxia (assembly GCF_037042655.1). Taxonomy (NCBI): domain Eukaryota; kingdom Metazoa; phylum Arthropoda; class Insecta; order Hemiptera; family Aphididae; genus Diuraphis; species Diuraphis noxia. The sequence continues at coordinate 39,746,089 of NW_028301712.1, read as the reverse complement.
AATAGTAATAATATTACAACTCTCTGATTTAATATATATTTATGTACTACTTTAAAATAAATTAAAAACAGCTCCCTATAAATCTCACTGCAGAAAAATCTATATTATTGAATCTCCAATTTATAGTAGGTAGCTAATGGCCACTCAAAATTACTAATTTCGACTTTTTTACGCAATTCTCGAATTTCTAATATTTGATTGAATATGATACAAAACGCTTAACCATTTTAAATAAAAACTTGAAATTGTGTATAATATTATTTTATATTCCACAATTATCATCATTATTATAAATTTACATCGTCATGGTGAAAATTCTTATTATAAAATAAATAATATAATTCATATTTCATTGCAGATAAATTAATAAAATAGGTGGCTATTATGAAGAGAGAAATTAAAGCAGTTGACCCAAGAGCAAACTGGAGAGAAATAGCTGAAGACAGAATAAGATGGAGGGAAATTTATTTTACGGGATGGTCTTAAAGGCCAGAAAACTTCTCCCAAAAAAATAAATAAAAATAACCTAAGTAGCTAACCTATGATAATATTATAAATGATCATTTTATTTATTTAGAACCAAAGTAGGTACTGTTACGCAATCTAGTGGTGAGTACCATTTTAATATAATCATAATTTATTAGTTCTATAAGTGTTTATGAATGACTAAAAAGAAAATGGTGCAGAGATCTCCTAAACAACTTAAAAAAATTACGGTTAAATAAATAGTTAAAAAAAAATTTTAAAAAAAAGTCAATAGAAAGTGTCAAGTGTATTAGCCCATATTCTTATTGTGTCTTAGGGTACAGACTACAGATTGTATATTTCATATAAAAAAAAAAAGTTTTCATAGTATACTTCTCAGGAGCAGACAGCAGTGAACTAATTTTTATGAAGTTTATTACTCGGGACTTGATTTTGATTATCATGGGAATATGTCTATTTTTAGCATAGCGTGAATGATGGTTGATAATTTAAATAATATGATGTTAGCACGTCAACAGTCATCTACAATAAAAAGATATCTTTCTCTAGTTAAATCACAATTTGGTTTTGATGACAGATTTTTTTTACTTATAAAAAAGAAAATGGCTTTTTTTATAATAAAACTATTTATAATTATAATTTAAAGTCTGCTTTAAATCTGTTTTTAAAAATGTAGAAACCAGCATACAAAACCGAAATCAAAACCTTAATTTCCTAATATCGATATTGGAAAGTTGAAACCGAAATCGTAAAATTTCAAAACCAGTATCCAAAATCGAAACCAAAACCGAAACCGAAATTTCGTAATACCAGTATTGAGAAATTGAACCGAAATCGAAAAATTTAGAAACCGGTATTCAAAATCGAAACCGAAACCGAAATTTCGTAATACCGGTACCTATTGAAAAATTAAAACCGAAATCAAAAACTTTAGAAACCGATATCCAAAACCGAAACCGAAATCAAAATTTCGGTTTTTAAGTAAAGAACAATGCCATCATCATTTATGATGATAAAATATTTCTAGAAAAAACGTATTTAAGCAAATCTGAAGCAGCTTTTACTAGGTAACCTTAAATCAAAGGGAAAATTAATTCATCCTAATGAACATTTTTATAGATTAATTGTAGCCATAGAAAATTCTTTTTTAAACAATTGTAACAAGACATCATTTATTCATTTATAATTATTATTTGATTTTTAATATTCGGTAATCGGCAGTTCGATACTAGACATTTTAGATTTTAGATTTACATTTGAAAATTTAAAATGAAAGTAAGGAAGTGTTCTTTCTGGGATGTTCAAGCGTAAAAAAATCCGAAGATTTCTCTATTTAAAGTTCCAAAGAACAATTCTTTGGCATGGAATTTGGCGATCAAAAAGTATATTTGCAAATACTCTGTTATGCAATTTGTACGTGCTGATCATTTTCTTCCGGAAGATATGGTGTCTACATACTCAATCTCACCGGATGTTGCTATTGTTAGAGTTAACATTTTTACATTGTTAATGATTTGTTATAAAATATTTACTTTTCTATAATCTACAGGAAATTGGAAATTGTTTGAACTCACTTTGGAAAATTTCTTTTCAGAATATGGACCAATTCAGTTTCCATGTCAAGACCATAATAAAAGTGATGCACTAATGTCTATTATATATTTATATCGTATTACATTATTACGAGAATGCATCAGTACACACTTATAATAAACAAAAATAAAAATAAAAAAATAATGCGAAAAAAAAAATTTCCAAAGCTTGTTTGTACCTAAAAACTATCAAAATATCAAATTTATATTTAAAATATTGCCAAGTTGTTATTATATTATATTATGCATAGTCATCATTAAAACTGAATAATAGATGGCACTGTTTTCCTAAAACTCACTATACTCCGTACCAAATAAGAGCGCACCTGGCGGCCACAGGCAAAACCGGTTTTGTTACGTAAATTTGGTGCGCTCTTATTTGGTACAAGGTATAGTCATTTTGACATTTCGGTTCCACTAATATTGCTTTGAGACCAGTCCATTATAATCATAGTCCGTGGTCTATCATGGTATCGAGACTGTTTTGTGTTGCTAGTTTGCTACAGTAAAGTTGGTACTTATTTTTTTATTTTTTTAAATTTATATTTCTTATCTCACTAACCTTATCACTCCGGGAGATGAGGAGAACCCTCTCGTTACCAGTCCAGAGTCCTGTTTACTTTGGTCTGTGATTCTGTCACTTCTGCTGAAGTCAGTAAGTTCATTGGTATTAAAGATAAGGTATTAAAATCATTGGCCCTATAGACATTAGATAAGTTTTATTCTATTTACCATCGCAATAGTGCCATTTTGTTAAATGTAGAGTTCTGTTTAAGTATTCAGTTTTCATTTTAGTTTGGTTTAAAAATCTAAAAATTATAATTTTATTTTAATGTATATCTATTAGACAATTAAATTTTGTCTCATACTATATAAAAGTAAAGTAGGTATATCAAATTTGAATTTATTTATTTACATTTTGTTACCATGAATCTGAATGTACATATTTTAATATACCATTATTTTTTTTTAATGTAATGCTAATTTAGGTTAGTCAGTAAAAATGTCAAATAGTGACAGCCATATTGATTCTGACAGCGAAGAGTTTGACTGTGATAATCGTAGGATACCTCTTGAACATTTACCCATGTTCCAACGATTGGCATCGGTTAATGGCAAAATAAACCGCATGAAAAGACGCCAATTGATAAATATAATGAACAATAAGAAGCTCAATACTGATGGTGAAATAGATGTTTTGAAAAAACGTTTAAAAAATCACTATAGGATGCAAGCACTTATCAAAGCTAAGATCTGTGAATCTGAGGCAACGTACTTTCCATATTTTGTTGTCATTGATATTGAAGCAACATGTACTGAAAATAATCCCGCTGATTACAAGTATGTTTATACATGATACCTAAATAATTTCTTTTTTGCAAAAATATATTTGACTTTCAAAAATTGTAACTTAATTATATACCCAGATAGGTAGTAATATTAAATTAAATTAAAGTAAATTACTTTTAGCATATAAAAATATTATGTTATTCCTTACCAATAACTTTTTCTTTGTTGTTAAAATTAAATAAGTATATATTAAACTGATTATAATCATAATTTATATCTATTTGTCATTCTTTTTTTCATTTTATTATTCCTTGAAGAAGTTATAAACTTGTCTTATAAAATTATTATTGCTTTTTAAATTAATTTAAGTTCATTATGAATGAATAAACAGTTTTTTATTAAATAGGCTATAGACATATTCATAGTACTTTTAAATTACATAGCAAAATTATTAAATGTTAGTAAATTTAATTAAAATATTAAATTTATATTATAATTTCTGCTTAAATAATAAAATAAAATTGATGATTATGATTTTGTATAAATTGTATGTCACATACCTATTTTTGTATTGTTATTTTAGGTTTGAAATCATAGAATTTCCAGCTGTATTGGTTGATGCTAAAAAACGGAAAATAGTTGATCATTTTCAGGCATTTGTAAAACCATCAATCAATCCAAAATTATCTGAATTTTGCATTAAATTAACTGGTATAACTCAAGTAAGGTTATTTTTAAAATTGTGTTTACCTAATTCTTAGAAAAATATTGGCTCCAGAAGAAAATTAGTCTAGGTAGTAAATAAAATAGCATCCATATTCAATTTTTTTTTTAAATATCCGTTATAAATTTTAAGGTGAAAAGTGCTTTAAACATTTTCACTTTTTTTCCCATTTGAAGCCGAACCAAAAAGTGTTTTATTCAAAATCATGGTAACTATCTTCATTAAAAGTTTAAAATTCTTTTTTTTTTAAGTAATTTTTATCACTGTATTTAATGTTTAAGTTATGCTTCCTTCCTAATCCTTTTTAAGAGGACGCTACACTTGCATATGTTGTCTCCGTCTTACAAGTGCGTAACATAGCAAATTTTATGCTCAGCAGATCACGTTTAGCTCCGTTAGTTTAAAATTTAGAGTAAATTGACCTCTTACAAAAATTAAAGATAACATTATTATCGAGGGCATGACGTAGGCTTTTTATTTTATTTTAATTTTAAAGTGAGTTATGTGTATTTTAAAATTGTAAATTGTTTGTATATCTTAAAATACACATAACTCCCTTTAAAATTAAAATATAAAAGAAAGCCTACGTCATGCCCTCGATTATAATGTTACTTTAATTTTTGTAAGAGGTCAATTTTCTCTAAATTTTAAACTGACGGAGCTAATGGTGATCTGCTGAGCATAAAATTTGCTATGTTACGCACTTGTAAGACGTAGACAATGTATGCGGGTGTAACGTCCTCTTAAGTTAACTACCTATTGTTTTATTTATACTATATTGTTATTTACTATTGGGGCTTTTTATATTTTTATATTACACTATTGCATATACATGTATCATAATATCTTAAACTCTAATAACATAATAGTATAAAGTAAGTTAAAACAAAAATTAAATTTGCACAATCATTTAACAACTTTGATACTAACCACAATGAATAAGGTTACTTATTATTAATATAGACTGCTCTTAAATATAACAATTTAAATTATATAATAAAAATATTTTTTGACTTTATTTTTAAATTATTCGTAACTACTATATATATTTTTTTAATAGTTCTTAGACAAGGTCCATTGTTCAGTGTCCCTTCCTTAAACCATATTTATAATTCATAAATTGTCTTTGTAGATTTGAATACTTTGATTTTTAATTTATAATTTTAATTACCAGGATCAAATTGATAAAGCTGATTCATTTGAAGTATGTTTGAAAAGATTTACTAAATGGTTAGAAGAACATGAACTTGGAATTAAACACAAATTTTCTATTGTCACTGATGGCCCATTTGATATGGCTCGGTTTCTTTATGGTCAATGTTTAGTAAGTTTTAATATTGTTTTTGATTAAATTATATGTAAAGAATTGTAAAATATTTTACTATCTATAAACTATTTTGTTTGGCTAATATTAAGACAATTTTTAGATGTCAGGGATTCCATATCCAAAATTTGCTACTAGATGGATTAATATAAGAAAAGTATTTAGATCATTTTATTTTACGAAACAAGTCAAGGTAATTTATTATATTATGCATATATTATATACTAATCAATTAAAAATATAAATAATAATATTATATATATATATGAGTAGTATACATAAAATAAGTTCCATTTAGTTTTACAAAATTGATTTTTTATTAAAAAAATAGTTAATATAACTGAGGTTTATCTACTTTTTTATGTAATCATTAGCTACCTCAGTATCTCAATGTATTTTAGCTACCTGAAAATAAGCTTTGATTTTTTTTTATGAAACTTTTTGCCTTCTTTTTACTCAGCTGTTTACTGCGTCAATAACTTTCTATCCATTTTGTTGATGTATTCCTTTAATTCCTCCATAGTTCCGACAACTTGTCCAAAGAGACTTAATCAGGATTTAATGTAAATGGAGTAAGTAATATATGTTGTTATGGGACCAAGTTCTATTGTGTAGGAGACACACACTAGGTCAAACACTTGATTTCATATTGCCTCAATATTTCACACAAAATCCTTTCATATTAAAATGTATCTGTTAAATGTTTCCCCCTTTAAGTAAAACAATCAATTAGAACTTTTTCTCAAAAAGCAGATGCTGATTTTTTGGTAGACTTCATAACTTTGAATTTTCTGCTGTTGGTGATGTGCTGTATCACCATTGCATTGCATTGGTTATTGTTTGTTTTTTGGGCTGTAAAGAGAAACCTAGCAATACGCAATACGCATTTTGTAACTCCTGATTGGAGTAAATTTATTCCATTAATTCTGGAATGTTCCAATTTTTTTGGCTGCACTCAGTTGTTGGGCCTTGTAATCTAGATGCAGCACAATACCTGATGAAGAACATTAAGTGTTCTTCTTCGACAATCACCCCTGACATTAGTTTATAAGCTACTAACTGTTTAAATATTTGTTCTTCTATATTATTAAAATAAACATTATTATTTACAGCATTCAGTTCTTTGCAATTTAAACGCAATGTTAACCTTTTTGGATATGAAATTTGAAGGCAACCCTCATTGTGGCCTCGATGATTCATTTAATATATCCAGGATATGTTTAAGATTACTTGAAGATGGAGCTTTTATAGATCAAAATGAACGTATTATTTCACTAAAAACCCCAACACCTTTTGGAAAAGATGTAATTATGATTTTTTCATATTTGTATTATTATCTATGTAATATATTGTAATAAATATTGAATTTTACCACAGGATCCATTGCCAGTAAGACCTGTACACAATATATTTTGTGATGGAATGCATAGTCATAATAAGTGGTTAGTTAAACGATTGAAAAATGTAGAGATAAATAAAGACATTTAACATTGATTAAATTCGCCAAAAACTCTTACAACTTTCAAATATTATGTTCCTTCCACTGTAAAAATGTTAGTTTTCTTTAATATGTCAATTTAATTGTGATCTTTGTTATAATAATGATTTTAACAAATTAAAATAAAATATTATCTTTTTAGCTATTATATTATATTATATTATAATATTGTTTTATTTTTTTTTGTATATTTATTTATTCAAAAATATCATAGGTAAAAGATTAATAAAACAAGCAAAACTAAAATTCATAAAATTAATTATTACTTAATATTTTTTATTATATACCTGTTATTTGTTATTTTTGTTACATAAGATTTTTTACTATTACAAAAAAAAATATCCTGTTTATTAGTTATTTTAATATTTCTAATCTTATTTTGATGATAATATAACTTATATTTTTTATAATTTTTGTAAAATTGATAACAGGAAATGGTTTTACTTTTTGTAATAATTATAGTAATAGTAGTTAGCAAAACGTATATACAAACTTGTTTGAATTTTTGACTATTATGCACTTTATCACCCCATGAAAATTTTTCATATTTTTTTTACTATTTAACATTTTCCAAACAGAATTTTTCGGCCAAAGTTAAGTTTTAAGTTATAGCATTTGGAAGTTTCTGATTATGTGTAAACGCAATGCTATGTTAATCACACATTTTGCTATTATTTTAATTTTTTTTCTTAAAACTTATGTTTATTAATTAGTTAAGAAAGATAGTGCAATCAGAATTACTTGGTGCAATGACATTTTAATGGTGTATTATTATCTAATTTTCTTGATGATATTTTATCTAAAATTATACAATTATTAGGTAGGTATAGTTTTTATCCCTCCTCATAGGTTGACTTTTGGAGTTTGGGTGACAGAACCGACAGGCAAAGGATACTACAGTATATTATTCATTATATTACTTTAACTGGCCATCTAGTCTGCTCCCTAAACTTTAAGTTTTACCTATACCAATTTGAATATTTTATTTATTTTAAAACTGAAAAAATATGTACATTATAAATACATTTTGTATTAGGCTACACCAATCAAGCATTTACTCTCTAACCGGGCAACCATTACTCCCAAAAAGTAAAACCGCACTGAAAAAAATAATATCTTTGAAGTGTCGATCTTCCACTATAGTGAAAATTATTTTAGTTGAGTGATGTCTAGACGTCCAATACACGAGTACACCTGCAGTATCCAAAAAAATTAAATGAATAAATAACTGATATAAATAAAATGAAAATTTAGATTATTAAATTATTTTGGACTATTTGGAGTTACAACAGTTTTTACAATTTTTTATGTTGGCACACCTCATAATACGAATGTGTTGGCTCCCCTGTTCTATACCGGCATCGTGGCGTTCTGTGATACGCGTTATCGGTGGATTTGTTTTCAATCGTCACAATTCACAACTCACAACTGCTTACAATTTGACACTTTAAATTTAAAGTCAACTAACAGAGTATTGTAATACCTAATATTTTAATTTATTATACAAAATATATACGAATCCATCGCAAACGATGTTTTGTTTTATTAGTTAATAACTTTTTTTTGTTATCGATTACTATTTGTGTAAGAGTTATTCTCCACTCTTATTCTATTTGTTGAATAATTTTATTTTACAATAATGTTAATTAAATATTACGTGTGTTCAATATTAACGTTAAGCCTTGCTGCGTTCGCTAGTGCATCCAAAGAAACGCTGGTATTACTCAACAATTTGGTCATCAAAGAGACACATTCCATTTTATTTAACACCCTCAAAGGTAAAATTTAATTTTGTATAATTCAGTGGCTAGTAAGCTTTTTAATTCATTTGATAATGTGGCATTTATTTTTGTTATAAAACTCTTTACTTTGAAAAATGTTCCAGTGTCTTTCATTAGTTTCATCGTAAACTTCACTTAAGTATACACATAGTATTTGTGTTCTAATTAAATTATTAAATAAGATTAAGTACCTATATTTATATGTTTGAGTTTAGTGCAGCATTTGCTTAGTTTTATTAGGATGCTTAAAAAGTATTGAGTAAGCTTATAATTTGTTCCAATAAACTATTTGATTAATTTATTTTTTATCATAATTTTTTTTTAAATTACTTGATGGTTGATAGAATAGGTATATATGCTAAACATATAATTTACTCATTTAAAACTCAATATGGATGCTTTTTATCAATCCATAAGTAGATTAAGTAAATAAAAAACCTATTATGCTGTTGCGACTAGGAATGTTATAAACATTAAGTATCTATTATTAGCTTTAATTTTAAACATTTTCTTATTTGCTGGTAGAAAATTGCATAGTTTAAATTAAATAAATTGGATTAGCTTTTAACAGGTGAGCTTTAAATTTAAATCATTTAATTTTTAAAGGTTAATTATTAGGTTTTTCTTAATCCTACAAGATTCTAATTAGTAATTACTCATTAAACTATAATACTTCTAAGAATTGAAAGCAAAATTATTAAATCATATATTTGTACAATTTTCAGTGATAGAGATCCTGACCACTTTACTATATGTATTAAAATTATGTCCTAAAATAAAAATAAAATAATAATTATTGACATTTTGATTTGATCATTAGAAAGAGGATATCATCTAACTTTTAAATCGGCTGACGACCCTACATTAGTGCTTTCAAAGTACGGAAAATACTTTTATGAAAATTTAATAATTTTTGCACCAACTGTTCAAGAATTTGGTGGATCTCTCAACATTGAAACAATAACTCAATTCATTGATGATGGAGGTAAAACCTATTAATTATTGTGTGATTTTTCTCATAGAACAAGAATCTTTATTATTTATAGGCAATGTTTTGTTTACTGGTGGTGTGTCTACTGGTTCTGCTTTGAGAGAGTTGGCTGCTGAATGTGGTTTTGAAGTTACCGAAGAAAATTCATCCTTAATTGACCATTTGAATTATGATGCCAGTGATTCAGGAAAAGTAATTACAATTAGTACATAAAAATTAAAATATCATAATTAACCTAGATTTCAAGTAACCATAAATGTTTGATGCAAGCTTTAGTTGATTTTAAAACATGTCTGTCTATCATACAACTTAATTGGAAATATTTATTTTAAAACTGGGTTATTTGGTTGCCAACTAATTGAAGTCACATAAATTATTTATAAATGTTGATCTCAAAAGTTAGTTGAAATCTTTTGATATAAATAAAAGGTATACTTTCTGTAAAATCTGGTGAATAACTAGAAGTCTTTTTTTACCCATTACCAAAGTTATAAATTTGAACTTCAAGTTATTCCATCTATCAATTAAACACTAAAACCTGGTTTAGAACTTAAAACATTTGCATATTTAAAATATGAATTTTATTTAACATATTTTGGATATTTTACTGTAATGTTAATATTATATGGTTATATTTATTTTGCATATCCATTTATAATTAATATTGCTTTTTACTATTAATAAATAATTTTAATTGTTTAATATGCCCAAGCTTCTGTTTATAACCTTATGCAGTGATTTGAAACTATATTCTATTCAAAATAAGAAACTGCGACCAGCTACTGTGCATAAGCTTGGAAATATTACACTACAGGTTTACAAATAGTTGTCAAGGTGGTAACAAACAGGTGTTGCCTGGCCATTAGTGAAAAAAACTGGTCAGCGTTTAAGTTGTTAAAATAATGCTTTGATAATCAATTCAGTAGCTTTTCCAGTGGGAAATATCTAGTTGCTGCATTGGGGAGGTTAAAATTTAAAATTCCCAGTAGTTTTCAAAAGTTTCCAATTCAAAAGTTTATATTGTAATTTTCTATACTTGATAAAATTTTAAAAGTATTTAAAATTTTTATATCCTATAAATGTGAAAGTTTTTTGTTGAGTCGTAAAGCTGAAAATGTAATAATAAGTTCTCTATAAGTTAATATAATAACAGTTGGAAAATATTAAAAATACACAGTCACATTTTTATTTATAACTGTTTAAAGTTCTAATTTTGACAAAATGTATTAAATTGAAAGTTTTTAAATTATTTAGTTGTTAAAAATTTATAAAACATTTAAATTTTATAGCTAAAGATTGAAAATTTAAAACAAGATTTCACGTAAGTAGTTAATTTTGCAACAAACAAAATCTAAAAGCTATACAAACACAGTTTTTTTTATAGCTATTTTAAGTTCAAATTTGGATAAAATTACATATTAAAAACCATGAATAACAATTTTAGTTATATTGTTGTAATTTAATAATATTATTTGTGGATAATTGAAATTTTTTAGAGTTTACTTTATATTCTAATTATAATAGTTAATGTCGTTAATAACTTGTATAATATACTTTATATTATATTGTTTTTTTGAATGACTGAGTGAGTCTGTTACTTAATGAATCTGGTTTGGTTAATGTAGAATTTATTTTATACGTACCAATTTTTTTCTTTTTTTTAAAAATAATTTACAATATAATTTATATAGTAAAAAATATCCTAGACTGACATATTGTCTCCACTCAGAATTGTTTTTCATATACAATTATATTATATCATTGAATTAAAATATAATACCTTTCATTACAATAAAACTCGCGTGTAAGCTACTGTACATCATAGTGACATCCACTTACCTGCTTTTTTTTAGTGTATACTTTTGTTTTTATCAGCATATTACAGTATATTTAAATGATTTTGATACTTAAAGTCCCAAACCTTGATAATAATATACATAATACATATCAATCAATGATAAAAAAAATGTATTTTATATTATATTTATTTATATAGCATACTTTGGTAGTAACCAGTTCATCAAATCTAATTAAATCTGAAGAAATTGTTGGAAAAAGTAATGAAAATCCACTGTTATATGAAGGAACTACAGTCATTACAGATCCAAAAAATCCTTTAGTACTTCCTATTCTTCATGCTGAGTCCACTGCATATTCTTACAAAACAGACCTTCCTGTTAAAGATGTAAGTTGATTAAATAAAAATATGAGTTATTGACTATCATATTATATCAATAATAAATACCTATTGTTTCCAGTATTCATTAGGAACAGGCAAAGATTTATTACTAATTGCAGCTTTGCAAGCAAGAAATAATGCAAGAGTTGTATTTTCTGGTTCCTTGTACTTCTTTTCTGATGTTGCCTTTAGGACTTCTGTACAAAAAGTTGTAAGTTTTCGTTTCAGAAATATTTTGATTTAGTTTTCTAATGTCTTGACTTTTTTTTAAATATTACATTAAAATATAATACTGTATTAGGATGGAAAAACATATAATATTTCTGGAAACCAAGAAGTTGCTTCGAACATTGTTTTGTGGACATTAAAAGATAGAGGTATGATAAGAGTGAAGTCTGTAAATCATCATAAATTGGGCGAGTCGTCACCTCCACCATCTTACACAATTATGGATATGGCTGTAATATTCTTATATCAATAACAATGTGCATACGTTTTAAGTGATTCATTTTAATTTTGTTTTTCATAGGTATTTTTGGTAGAGTTGGAACGTTGGGAAAATGGTAAATGGATCCCTCATAATGCTAATGATGTTCAAGTAGAATTTGTACGCATAGATCCGTTCTGGCGTGGAAATCTTAATAATTTAAAAAATGGCAAGTATGAGTTTACATTTAAAATACCTGATACATATGGAGTTTATCAATTTAAAGTGGAATACAACCGTGTTGGATTTACTGCAATCAGAAGTTCAACCATGGTAACTAATATATTTATTTAATTAATCATTTACTATAAAATTATATTTATTTAATATTTAAACATTTTTATTACTTTTAGGTGTCTGTAATTCCATTGGAACATACTCAATATGAAAGATTTATCTTAAGTGCATATCCATATTACTCAAGTGCTTTTTCAATGATGTTTGGTGTGTTTATATTCAGTTTTGTCTTCCTTCATTATAGAGAAGATAAAGCAAAGGGAGAGTAATTCAGACTGTCTAATATTATATTGTGTAACATTACTCTTGATGGTAATAAGTTATTACTAATAACTGATAATAATATTATTCCAAAATTATTAGTCCAAATTATATTAATGTATTAATGAATAAATATGTAATTGTATCTACTTCAACTGAAAACAAAACCCTGCACTTAAGCACATACTGATTTAATTTTGTGATTTTTTTATTAAAACATCTTATACCAGTTATACCATTTGTTATTTTTTATGATAATTCTAAAAGAATTTAGTCTTCAACAACTTTTATATTTATTGAAATTAAGTTTACAATATTTGGGTATACTGACTCAGAAAAAATTGGCACATACTAGATAAAAATGTAAACATTTTTACTTAAGTACTAAACAAATCATTAATGGCGTCGCCTAATTATGTGAACTCTCTTTGAGTCCCCTATCAGTTCTTCATTTTTTTCAAATGAACTTTTTCTCATATTCTTAAATTGTGAAATGTTGCATTGAGGCATCTTTTTTGGATGATCTAAAATATTAAGAAAAATAGTTAAACCCTCAGTACCATTGTATTTTTTTTTAAATATTTACTCATGTGTTTTTGGGCAGATTCAGCCAATGACTCCCTTCGAGCATGTTTAGCTAAAGTTAAATCTGGTAGTGTTAGTCGTCTGGAATGGGTGTCAGCCTTTTCTTTTTGAATGATAGAATTTTCCCAGTCGTGGAGCTGAAAAATAATTCCTAATTCAGAACAAATTTAAATGAAACTTATTAATTGTGTCTGTTGAACTTTTACATTATGTCTCATATTGTATTTGATCTGCCAGAAGACAATGAATGGTAGAACTGATGACACAACAATTATCCACCAGTTGTTTGCAATTCTGGTAACCAAGTTTCTCAAGTCGTACCCAAATAAACGATATCTTTCATTGCTATAACTGCATTGTGACGTACAAGACCTTCCTACTTCATTGCCATTGGACTCCCATGACGGTGAAGTAGAACTGATTCTTTCGCGCGGTACATTCCCTGGCGGTCTGTTCACTTTTGCTGTTAGTGCTTGGATGTGCTCCTGGAAACATGAGCTACTCGCTATCAGCACAAACAAGCACACGACGAATGATTTCCCGACGTCGGTTTTCATTTCGCTGCGTCCGACGATCACTACTCATTAATAGAAAATAAAAATTTAACTTGCTGCGACGGCGATTGATGATTACAAAAGTCAATAATTAATACTACCAAAACATAATTATCTATTATTATTAATCGTGTGTTGTTTTTTACTCACCGTGATCACGTCGGAAGTTTCTAGTTTTCCCGGCGCGTTCCAATGCAAGTACGTAGTTTCTCTGAAGTGGCTCTTAAAATGTGTAGTATATTATATTGATTTTCGAATCCGTGTGCGTATAATGTTACAACCCCTCACTACCAGCCACTATCGTCGCACAGTTTAGGAAACGTGAAGCATCACTGAATGTCGGAATTCTACCTCCAAACGTATACGTTTTTTTTAAAAATTTTTTCCCAACATGCTATATTTATTATTTAACCAGGTGATGTGTTCTTGTAGTAAACATCGTTACTGCATTTTTTTTTTCGAACGATCGAACTTCACCGCAGCTCGCTTTGTCCATCATAAACGAACAGTAAACTATTTGCACTAACTACATTTATTAACATTAGATATAAGTATAGACTACAGAGTATGGGATCTAGGGCGTTGGGTTCGTGTACTCTAAAATCTAAAAATACTCGCATAAGACTAAGGTAAAAGGTTCGATATCATATTATAGTATCATACACACTTAACAAAGGATTTCTCACCATGTTTGTTTCTGTTAAATGTTATGAGAACGATAAGGGTAGGTATACGTCCTGTACGTGTTGTCAATTTACAAATGTACAACATAGTAAAAACTGCTATGAAAAAAGGACTTATCAAAGATATATCTAAGAAACAAAATTGTTAGCACATGAAAATGAGAAATATGATTGTGAAATATCGTTTTTATTTGTCGATATCGAAACTTAAAAATTCAAGTTTGAAATACAATACAAGCTAATGAATTTATAATAACTGTTTTCGTAAAAGTGATATATATATAAAAAAAAAAAATATTGTTTATCGATTTGCAATCTTAACTATCAGTACAGCCGGAGTGGTTAGGCAATACAGTTTTTGCTATGTTGTACATTAATATTGTGAGACAGAGACAACATTATGCGGTTGTAGTGTCCCCTTAACAACTTATTTTACTTATAACAATAATAATAATAGGTTTATTTTGCCAATATACATTTTTAGTGATACAGAAAGTAATATTACAAATTAAGAATAAATTATATTAATACCTACTATTGAAGTAATGAAATACCTACCTATTAGTTTTTTCGACAATTATAACTGTATTATTGGAGAGGTAGATTTATTAAGTATAGTACCTATAGGCTATAATATTATTTTAAGTTGTCGATTATATTGTCTTTCAAAGTAACATTAATTTTATACAAAAAAATTGAAATAAACATATGTAGGGATTTGATAATTATTATTGTCTTCATGCATTTCTTGAGGAACCGTAGTAGTCAATTCACTAAGCTAATAAATTTAATTTGAGTATTACCTATTAGTTCTGAGTGTACCTATACAAATGTCTACAAATGCATGCATAATTTTTTTAGCTTCTTATTGGAATATTATGATAGATTGATACCTCTACAATTACGCAACTAGAAGAGATTGTAATGATTGGATTAAGTACAACTCGTATCTACAAGATTAGTGTTAATAACAATAAAATAGATGGATGATAATAATGATAAAATACCTATTATAGATATTTAATTTTAATTAAGTCTTAATGATTATTAAGACTGATAGAGAAATAAGATTAGAATATTTTAGGTATTAAATGAGGGTATTATAAATTTTAATGGATAAGATTGTAACGAGGAAAAATTGTACCAAATAAATTATGGAGAAATAGTAGGTACCTTTATAGTGATTAGTGCGTTAACTATTAAGGACTGCAGAAAGAAGTTTAATTAGAGACTGATAAGTAAATTTAGATTATTGATGAAATTTGAGAAGGTAACATTACTAAGATCAATGGGAAAGCTTTGATTACTGGTAGCTTATATGCATAATATGTTTTCGTGCTGTGAGACTGCGAATTTGAAATCTTGGTTGGAGGAACGACTGAGAGATTTTTTCGAGAACTATTTTGAAAATTGGACATAGGTACTCTGAAATGAATATTTTCTCTTTTTTGTTATCATGCCTTGGTGCCAATGGCGAATTTTACAAATTACTTTTTGAGTTGTTACTTTGTTAGGTGTAACGAAATTTTTAACTCAAAGGCATTGTTAATTTGAATCGAGCGAAAGGTAGGTACCTATTGCGGCGACAACGAAGCGAAAAGATACGACATGTAATCATGCTGACCGCAACGGCTGAACTGACAAACGTATAATGTTACATTATAATATATGATTTAAGGGAGCTGGTTAGATATGTAGAAGTCAACTGTATCTTGTGAAACAATGAGACATTGTGTAAAAAGCCGGATAGTAACTATTAAAAAAAAGTAGGTTGAGAGAGATGAAAATATTATTTATTTTGAGTATATTATTATTATTCAGGACCTATACGTTGGCCGGTAGACAGGTAGGTATTACATTATTTAAATATGATTGGTTCTAACCTTCTATCGTTTATTTTCTCAAAATTGTGTTTTTTGTTTATTTCGGATTTAGTACTTATAAATTAAAATGGGTTTCAAATAAATATGATTGTCATCCCACTGTATAGGTATAGTTCGACTAAATAGGTAATATAAAATTAAATGTATAATATAATAATATAAATTATTGCAATGAAATGCAATTAAAATAAAAGATTATTAACAAATGACTACGTTTAAATACCCAATATTTGTAATTTTTATCTCTTTAAAATAACTTAGAGACTTTTAAGTGATGAAAGTTTCGCACAATTAAAATCAATACTTTTCTTAACATCATTAATAATTATTATTGTTCTTCAAAAAGTAATTTAATAAAAATACCAATGTTAAAATCAACTTCCAAAATTTCAAAAAACAAAATTAAATATACCTATTTAATTAAAAACAAACAACTTCTAATTATATATTTAGTCCTAAGATTTGAATTACACGATAGGAAATAAGTTTACCTACTATTAATTTAATTTAAACGGGCATGTACCGTTTCCGCCAAAATTTGAAATGACCGATTCCGCCATCGCCCGTTTCCGCCAATTTAAAAAAAGGTTCGATTCCCGTTTCCGCCAATTTACCTGCTATGGTAAAATTATTGTAATATATTCCATATTTCTGGTAAAAATATGTTTTAATTAATTTGAGTTGACTGAAACTACGTTCATATGATACAGTACAAGGCAATGTTAGATACAAACGAACGATCCCCGATAAAATTATTATAATATATTCCTATTCATTGGAGTATTATTCCTATTATTTTAAGGTGTATTTAAGTTTTAACTAGAAATGATTGTAGGTACATGGTTTATAATATGATAATTGATAACATTAAATATTGAAAAATATATAAATAACTAATAAATCAAATAATAAATACATAATATTTTGTCATAGTTTTGATAAATATTATAATAAAGTAAAAATCACTTATTCATAATTAATATACACAATATTTTGTCATAGTTTTAATAAATATAATAATAATAAAAAGTGATATTTTCATAAATACATATAATATTTTGATATTTTGTCAAACCTAATTTTAAGAAATACAGTAATTGAAATAATTAAAAAGTCATAATATTTTTACTTTATTATTATATTTATTAAAACTATGACAAAATGTTGTGTATATTAATTATGAATAAGTGAATAGCAGGTAAATTGGCGGAAACGGGAATCGAACCATTTTTTAAATTGGCGGAAACGGGCGATGGCGGAATCGGTCATTTCAAATTTTGGCGGAAACGGGTAATTCCCATTTAAACATGATATTATGTACCAGGATTTAATTATGAATCAAATTTTGACGTCACGAAATACGAAATGATAAAATTTAATGTATATAATAATTACGCGATAGGTGAGTTGATTTTTGAGATCTATTTTATGTATTAGTTGATTCCCGGGTTATTAAGAGGTAGGTATGAGTTGATTTACCTATATAGTAATTTATATTATTATATTATAGTATTATACATTTAATTGGGAATCAACTCAAGGGTATCGGTACAGGTAAATATAGGTACCCGATAATCAACTCGTTTGCAGCCAATAATTATGTATGTACAGGGTGACCTACCCATTATTTATTATAGACTGATGCAAAGTGTGATTTTTAAAATGGTAAGTTTAGGGCGTTTTAACGTTGCATGGCATATTTTACTGAAATATTACTGAATAATTGAATTTTTTTTTTAATACCTAGTAAATGTTAAAATAAAAAAATATGAATCTATGATAAATACGTATTTTTTAAATAATTATCGAAACATATATTAATCCAACAGATTATAATATGTAATAATAATGAATAGATATCAGATAGTATTGATTATCATAACTAAACAAATTTCTATTGACAAATACAAAATGTTGTGAAATTATTCTTCAAAATGTAATATTGTAAAAAATCGGGATATTGACGTCCCGCTTTATTAAAAAGCGGGAATCGGGACAAAAAAAAAATTGTATTATAGTATCTATAATAAAGTAAAATAATTATGAAAAAAGCGGGTAAGTCGTGGATGTCGCTCTGCTATACAGTAGGTTACTGTAATGGATGGCAGGATGGGATTAAATATACGAAAAACGATTCTGAACGGAGATGATTTGTCAGTCTAGGATATATTATATTTAAATATTGTCATATATTCTATTTTGAAACAGATATTTTATTTTTCAATTAAAACGCATTTTGCATAAGGCATGGTTAATCAATTAGTGTAGTTATCATGTAGTTATCATAATTCATAATACCTTATATTATCATAGATATACGAATACCTGGTTTGAGGATAAATCGTTATCATTACTTGATTTCATAAAAATTTAAAACTCAAACGGTCAAAACATTTTTCCTATAATGACGCATCAAATTTTCTCTATAGCTATTTGAAGCAAAACTTATGGAAAACTTGGTGTTAAATTTTATAACCTTAGATATAAATACAAACAATATTATGAATTTTGAACTACAAAATAATTTACAAATATTCATGGTTTTGACGAATTTTTGTCAATATTTGAAATTCAAATGCTAATAAAAATTTAATTTGAATTTCCGGTGGACATTTTTTTTTGTGATAAAGATTGATAAATTTGTAAGGAATCGTGTATTAAATTTTCAAATCTTAGATTTAAAAAGAAACTTTTTTATGAATTTCTAGCTTATAATAATTTGCGAATTTTCGTGATTTTTACGTATGTTGTCAAAATTTAAATTTAAATGCTTGTAAAAAAAAATGTGACTATACATTTCTTGTATTTTTCAACTACTATTGTAAAAATATTTTAGGAGCCTTGTATTAAATTTTCAAATCTAAGGTATAAAAGGAAAATTTTTTATGAATTTCTAGAATAAAATAATTTACGAATTTTCGTGATTTTTACGTATGTTGTCAAAATTAAAATTTTAATGCATGTAAAAAAAAAGTGGCAATATATTTCTTTTATTTTTCAACTGCTATTGCAAAACTATATTATGAGCCTTGTATTAAATTCTCAAATCTTAGGTATAAAAGAAAAACTTTTATGAATTTCGATCTAAGATAATTTGAACATTGCTGTAATTTTTATTTATTTAGTCAAAATTTGAACTGTAAATGGTTATAAAAAAAATTTGTGACTATATATTTATTTTATTTTTCAAATGCTATTGTAAAAATATTTTAGGAGCCTTGTATTAAATTTTCAAATATTAGGTACAAAAGGAAATATTTTTATGAATTTCTAGGATAAAATAATTTGCGAATTTTTGTGATTTTTATGTATGTTGTCAAAATTAAAATTTGAATACATGTAAAAAAAAAATTGTGGCTATACATTTATTTTATTTTTCAACTGCTATTGTAAAAATAAATTATGAGCCTTGTATTAAATTCTCAAATCTTAGAATTAAAAAGAAAAACTTTTATGAATTTCAATCTAAGATAATTTGAAAATTGTCGTAATTTTTACGTATTAAGTCAATATTTGAACTTCAAATGTTAATAAAAAAAAATCGTGCGTATGTATTTTTATAATTTTTTAATCACTTTAAGAATAATTTATGAAGAACTTCGTATACAATTTTCAAGTATTTTGATAGGGTCATAAAAATTTTATCGACACTTCAAAAAAAAATTTTCAGAAAAATTGAATTTTTCAGTTGTCTATAAATACCTCAAAAAAAGTCAAAATATTTTGAAAATTAAATCATGTAAAGAAAATGCCAATCTAAATAACTTATAACATTTTCAAGTATCTACGACTTATACTTTTTGAATAATAACAAATATTTAAAATCATTTCAGGATAAATCGTTATCGTTACGCTATTTCGTAAAAATTTATAATTCAAACGCACTTAAAATTTTTCCTATAATGATGCTTCGAGTTTTCTCTATAGCTACTTGAAGGAAAACTTATGGTAAACTTAGTGTTGTATTTTTAATCCTTAGTTATAAACGCAAAAAATTTTATGATTTTTCAACTTCAAAATTACTTGCAAATTTTCGCATTTTTGACAGATTTCGTAAAATTTTGAACTGTAAACGCTTATTAAAAAAAATTGTGACTTACGATTTTTAATGTTTTTTAGTTACTATAAGACCAACTCATAAGGAACCGTGTATTAAATTTTCCAGTTTTTTTGGTCGTCCAACATTTTTTTATCGACACTTCAAAAAAATTGAAAATTTCAGTGGTCTATAAATAACTCAAAAAAAGTCGACGCATTTTGCATAAGGCATGGTTAATCAATTTTTTCAAAAACATTGCATGTAGTTATCATAATTCATAATACCTTATATTATCATAGATATACGAATACCTGGTTTGAGGATAAATCGTTATCATTACGCGATTTCATAAAAATTTAAAACTCAAACGCTCAAAACATTTTTCCTATAATGACGCTTCAAATTTCCTTTATAGCTGTTTGAAGAAAAACTTAGTGTTGTATTTTTAATTCTTAGTTATAAACACAAAAAATTTTATGATTTTTCAACTTCAAAATTACTCTTGCAAATTTTCGCATTTTCGACAGATTTCGTAAAAATTTGAACTATAAACGCTTATAAAAAAAAATTGTGACTAACGATTATTGAATTTTTTTAGCTACAATAAGAACAACTCATAAGGAATCTTGTATTAAATTTTTTTTGTTATCCAACATTTTTTTACCGACACTACAAAAAAAAATTCTCAAAAAAGTCGACAATTTCAGTGGTCTATAAATAAGTCAACAACATTTTTAAAATTAAACTGTATATAGATAACACTAACATAAACATTTGGTGAAAATTTCAAGTATTTACAGTGATTAGTTTTTGAATTACAGCCGTATAAAAAAATCGATATGGTCGAAAACTGATTTTGCGTAAAAATTCCCGTTTTTCTGTCATTTTTTTTTTGTTTTTCTCGATTTTTTTTGAAAACTGTTGGAAAATGTTTACTTTTGACCTGTATAATGCACCAAGAATCTTAAATTTTACATCGGAAACCACCCCCAAAGTTTGAAATCGAAGCATTATTTCGACTAGTTATGCTGTACACAGACACACACAAAAAAAAAAACACACACACACACATCATTGTAAAATAAATACATTCATCACTTCGTTCAGAATCTAAAACTATGGATATTCTTAAATTAATACTACTGATACAAATTAATAACAATATTATATAACACAAAGTCATAATACTGATATAAATGTATAATAATAATAATAATAATATAATAATAATAATAATAATAATAATAATATATAATATAAAATAATTTATTAAGTAGTTATAAAATCTAAAAACAAATCAGTATTGTTTTAATGTTAGATGCTACAAATATTTTGTTCAAGTAGTTGTAAAAAAATCGGGACTTTCTTGTCCCGCTGGCTTGTGAGACGGGACACGGGACAAAAATTTTAAAAATTCATAAACATCGTGACATACGCGTCCCGCTAATCATTGAAACGGGACGCGGGACAAGTATATTAAAAATCGGGAATGTCCTGCCAAATCGGGACGTATAACAACCCTAGATGGAGTGTTATCTGAAATGAGGATTTGATAGTGTTGAATAAAGAAAATTGGAAGTACTTGGTACGATATAGAGATTCGTGGTTGAGGAAAGACTATGAACTGAAGAGAATGCGATAAAATCAGATTGAGAATCGATTTAGAAGTTTTTTTTTTTTTTTTATTTACAATCTGTTACATAAAATTGAACAATAAGTAAAATAGATAAGTGAATAAAGTGACTTGAAGAAAGGACAGATTTAAGAAGCCTTCCAGTGAAGACACTTTGTCAGCTTTAATATACATTTCTATAAGTTAACAATAAAGTAATATTTAATTAAAATTAGGCAATTAACTAAATTAGTAGGTCCCGACACCAACGCCTTTTTAGTCTTTTCCTAGGATTGTCGGGTATGTTTGCCGACGCAAGTCCTTTGATTAGAGGATTATCATGGTTTTTAGCAGATAAGTTAAATCGTCTATAAAAAGTTCTAGCTGCATCGCAGACGGGTGAGATGGCAAGATCGTTATGTAGGGTCTGGTTGGACACGTAAAAAGGTGCTTTAGTTATAGCTCGGAGCGTTTTGGATTTGAAGCGTTGAATACGGTTAGTGTTTGAAATTTTTGCAGGGCCCCATAATTGGATTCCGTACGTCCACATTGGTTTAAGATAAAGTTTATATATTAGAAGCTTGATTGGAAGTTTTATGTGGTTGGAGGTTAGAAGAGAGCGAAGAAGACGAAATCGATTGTTTAGGGATAGGAGTTTGCTGCGAATATGAGGAGACCATGTGAGGCGTTGATCAATAACTATGCCTAGATAGCGTGTGCTCTGCGCGGTTGGCAAGATTTGCTCATTTAAAGTAATAGGTGGGCATATTCCCTTCCTAAGAGTGAAGGTACATTGTATAGATTTAGATTCATTTATTTTCACACCCCACTCCTTATACCATTTTTCGAGGAGGGATAGGTGTTCTTGGATATGCGAGGATGCAATGGATGGATCATGACTGTTGGTTATAATAGCTTTGTCATCGGCAAAGTCAGCGATTAGGCTAGTGGGCAGTGTGGGTTGATCGGATACGAAAATATTAAATAGCAGAGGAGCAGTGACTGCGCCCTGGGGGACTCCTGCATTTATGGGTTTTGGTGAGGAGGTAGATGAACCATAACGTACCGAGAAGAAACGATCTTCTAGGTAGGACTTGAGTATAAGGTAATAATTAGACGGTAGGATGAGTTTCAGCTTAAATAAAAGTCCTGCATGCCAGACTCGGCCAAACGCTTGAGAAACATCTAGGAAGGCCCCAGTGCAATATTGTTTTTCTTCAAGAGAAAAAGATATTTTGTCTACTATACGGTGAATTTGATGTATCGTGGAATGTTTGGTGCGAAAACCAAACTGGGAGTCAGGCAAGATTTTTGATTCAGTGATAATGTTTAAGATTCTTTTTAATAATATTTTTTCAAACACTTTCGACAGTATTGGAAGGAGGCTAATAGGTCTATATGATGTTGGACAGTCGGGTGGTTTTTTTGGTTTGAGAATGAGTATGATAGTGGAAAACTTCCATAACAAAGGAAAGTAAGATAATCGGAGCATTGAGTTAAATATATAGGTGAGAAGTACGATAACTTTTTTTGGAAGCTGGTTGAGTATTTCAGAAGTTATTAGATCATAGCCAGGAGACTGATTTAGAAGTTGATGGTTATTATTGATTAATAACAATGATGGATACTTATAAGTTATAAGTAAATTATAAGCGTTGTTAACTATTTTAAGTTATAACTTTTAACATTAAATTATTTGCATAAATCATTATTGACTATTGAATATAATTAGTGCTGAAAAATTAATTATAACAATAAAACATAATTTAGCACCCGAGTGAAAAATATACATCCGGATATCCGAATAATTCGCAGCAATAATCAGAGCCACACATCTCGTGAATCATGATATTATTTCACACGTTATGTGCAATTCTAGCGTATACATTGTCGGAACATTAATATTGCGGGGTAATTCAATAGGATTCACTCTACAAATCACTATTAAACAAAAGTGACATTTTGAATAATTACACAACGCATTCATTTGATGGATAATATGTATACTTAAATGTGTAATACTTTATTAAAATACGAAATATACGCTGGAAGTTGTTACTGTTACATAAATATCATATGGTAATATTGGTGACCGTACATTTTATTGTTTCCACAATAATACAACATATTAAAACAACAAAACGAATGCTGGCTTTTGAGTAATTGGGTTATCCACAGTTATTAATGATTTGTAATTTACATTATTGGTGTTAATACTATTATACTAAACCACCTATATTTTTACACTATTTTAGTTTTTGAATCACATATTTGAGTCCATGAAAATATGGGCCTTTGACAATTCACATTGAATTATAGTTATATATTATATAGCGCGTTTCAATAATAACGGTCGACTGAAGTATTTCACGAAAGCTCCAAATATCTACAACCTAGTGAATTATTACACTATAGTCACTACAGTTATCTAGTAACTGACTATATGTCTATATATAATAATATATTACATTGGTACACCTATATGGTCATATACACATTCTATAAAATATAGGTAGGTATATGAATGTTCCATGTAAGTGCAATATTATAACACATACTCCGATACTCGTAGTTCATATAATACCTATACAAGTTTATTGTATTACCTATAATATTATGAATCAAAAGTTTGGGCCGTTGTCAGTAATATAATAATATCGTATCAGACGTTCAGACATAAATTATGAAAAGTATTCAAATACAATTTATGTATAATAATATATTATATAATATAGTAAGAATATGTATATATATTTATTTATTTCTAACAAATAATTTTTTTGGGATTAAGAACAATGTGAACAAAATACAAATTTTATGAACACTCGGGTCTCGGTTGGATAAATCATTTATTATACAGGGAAACGGCAGACTGGTCCGTTTTATGATTATTAATAAATCGTTACATTATAGTTAACTAGCTATATGGTCATATGATGGATACTTATTATTGAGTGATTTATTTATTCAGCGTTTACCGTTGCTGCTCAATAGGTATATTATTATTAAACAATAATTACACGCTTTTCCCGAAACTTATCTAGCGTAACAGACAAAAGATTATCTAGAGTAGAGTTCGTATAGTTCAGGGGTGGCCACTAACCTTAACTTTGGGAGCCGCAAATTTATAAAATTAATTCGAGGTGAGCCACACATAGTAAAACAATGTTTATAAATTAAAGATACATTTTTCATTTTAAAACAAATGAAGGAACATTTATTTACTTTTAATTTTAGTCTAAGTTTGGTTCAAGAGCCTCACGAAATTGATTTAAGAGCCGCATGCGGCTCGCGAGCCTCGTTGTGGCCACCCCTAGTATAGTTATTCAAAAACATTAAATATCTTATATCGATTGCCTAAATGAGTCTGTTATAAGGGTAGGTAGGGTACCAAGGTATATTATAGTATCTTTGTCTATCATCTGAATAGCATCTAGGTTACTTACCTCAGTGACCTCACCATAGAACTTATTTTTTTATTATTATAAATAAGGGTTCAACAACATTTCACATTGATTCTTCTTCTTGTCGTGTCCGATTATAAAAATGGAAATCACAATTATATCCATTAATAAATTAAAATTAAAACGCAAGTAAATGCTTAGATTAAAAAAAAAAAATATATAAACAATAAATAAATGCTAAAAATGCCATATTATACATTGATACCACCTTCTTAGCGTACCTACAATACGAGTATAAACTATGACATCTAGACTGATAACTGATATTATACTTTATACATACTTACTTAAATGATTAGTTGTTACTTGTTAGGTACTTGTCATAAAATAAATTATGAAAGAAAGTTTATTCAGTGCATATTTGATAATTTCGTTTCGGAAAAAACTTGATGGTTGGAATTATTTATTGTTTGTTGAGTATTTTTTTAATATTACACGATATAACTTTAAGCTCAGTTTTAGTATACGTGTTGAGCATATTTTAAACATTTTCTATTTACAGTTGTTTTATTGTGAGAGTGGTATTGCAGACAGTCAGATAAGTTATGGATCTTTCTTTGTATCACAATAATGTAGGTATGTCTAATTCGAATTGAAGAACTATCAATAAGAGTACTATTGATTTTTAAAAACCTAAAAAAATTCAAAATGTCAAATATTAATATATATATAATATATGTATAATATAATACGTATAGACATTAATTTTTCTAAGGAAGCGGAAAAGGAAGCTATTTTAACTTTTATTTGAGTATCCAACATAACACTTCAAAGGAACTTTTCAAAGGTACACGGAATATTTATTTAGCTTTACCGATATAAGCAAGGAGATTGTTCAATTTTTTTTATCAAATTTTCCTGTCGGGTTCTTTGTTTTCACTCATCCGTGACGAAAATCCTAGTTTTTTTTCGTATTAAAATTTCATGGAACAATATTTTCCTCTTTCCAACTCTTTGGTTAGATGAAGTCTATATGTACATATATACTCTCTCTCTCTCTATATATATATATATATATATATATATATATATGCTCTTGTCGAACTCAACAACGATACAGTATAAGCTTCTTGGTATTGCTTTTTTTCTTTGACATTATAAAACAAATAAATAAGTATACATTTAACCTATAAAATACCACCGACAATAACAATTGTTTCGAATAAACCGAGTTAAGAGTAGCAATAAAAATTGTGAAATAAAAACTGATACCGCAAGGCGCGAAGTTTTATTCATATTAGTTTGAAAAAAATCAATTTCAGATCAGATATTATACGAGATCTGTGTATACTGTAAATTCAGTAGGTACTACTCTACTATAGGGAATCGAGTCGTACATGATATGTAATATGTATATATATGACTATATGATTAACTAGATCGAATATGAATTTTTTATCTCTAACAACTCAATACTGAAGTCGTATTTTATGATCTCGGAAGTCTGGATTAAGATAAATAAGAGTATAGACGTACCTATAGTATACTAAAATAACTCAAAATGGCATTTTTCAATAATATATTATTATAAATAAGGTATGCATTGAACTGTCGATGAGAGATAGCAGTTGGCCACAGTCATGTGTGGCATTAGGTATAATAAAATATATTTTATAATTTATGTTTATCGTTTCTCCTTGTCTCTGTGGAGAATTACATGCAGTGTCTATAAGTCGTATTGCCTATATCAAATCTTCGATCGGAATACAGCTATGTATCAGGTACTTACCTACTCATATATAATATACGATAATTCCATATAATCTTGTTTTTCTAATGCGTATGCAGTTATTGCAATTTACTGCAGTACAAAAAAAATCTATAGAGCGTAACTTTGAATTATTTTAAAATAATTAAAATATTATATTATATATTATGTTTTGAAATAATTCAAACTATTTGACGAATGAGTAATAAATTGTATGAAAAAAAAAATGTATAATATATATGTATATATATTATTGTATAAACCTCAAAAGCTAATGTCTATGTTGCCGAAGCTATATTATGTCGATTAAAAAAAAAAAAAAAATAAATTGTTGTAATTAAAATTCAAATTGTTATTAATGCATTGATTATGACAATAATATATATATATATATATATATATAAGTAATGTACATTCTTCATTTAAATTATACAAAATATACATATTATATTAAAAATCAGAAACATGAACACGCATATCCATTTCTTGTGGACTTCAACCCTATAGACTAAACAGACCTCGTGAAGTCGTGAAAGATGATAGGTATAATTGATTTAAGATCAAACAAAATGTCACATCAAGATTTTCAATTAGAAAATTTAATTGAATTTCGGTTTACTTTGATATCCGTGAGTTGTATCCAAGGCAATGTAATTGTAGATTATATTCACACCTACAAATCTACGTGAGTTTTAAATTTAAACATCGGTCGTGATAAAAACTAAATCACATTAAAATATTAAATAATAATCAAAATGAACAATTATTACCTAACTATATATACCTACATAATTATTGAAATAGTAATAATTAAGATAATATTATCACTCAAAGCCTAAAATTCAATTTATATTTTATCATAATAATGAAACTTAAACGGATGCCTTCATTACTTATATTATTATACTAATATTAAACATCTGTTGCCATGCGAAAACAATAATATTATGATACCATCGCAAAATATAATAAGGAAAACTCGACATAAAACGTGGTTAGTTTTCTTTTATGATTTCTAGAATCAAGATGTATTTTTTGCGGCTTAACGACTTAGCGTTCATGCCAAAACATTTCAATTTCTATGCACAAAAAATGAAATAAAAATAATAATAATATAATACATAATGCCTATCCACCAACGTATTTACATATGATTTACGAAACACAGTCGCGCGGCTACAGGTCTCATACTGTTCCTTTACACGGGTGACATATCACATACGTCA
The DNA here is from genome assembly GCF_037042655.1 of Diuraphis noxia. Lineage (NCBI taxonomy): Eukaryota > Metazoa > Arthropoda > Insecta > Hemiptera > Aphididae > Diuraphis > Diuraphis noxia. Next base: position 39,717,485 of record NW_028301712.1, on the reverse strand, counting down.
AATGTAAATAATACATATTACCGGGATAAAGGGGAAAACACGAAAATATGAAATTTTAGCCCAACTGAAAATGGTTAGGTATTTGAAAAATAGTACGTACCTACATATATTTGTAGAAGCATATAACTATATATACCTACTACCGTCAACCATTATCATCATACACATGCAAAAATAGTCTATTATATTATAATGTAACGAGCATTACTGATATTTACAACAATGTCACCGAGTATTGTAATAGTAATTATTTATAATATGATTATAATATGATTATGCTATTTCCCATTAGTTTTATAGACCAACCTAAACAAAACGAAATACAAAAAAAAAAACCCGTAAAACGTTTACGACCACTCGTCCCATTCAACCGTTCATATAATATGATATATTATAATATTCGTTCTACCACTCATAATAACTGTATAATAATATGGTATTATGGTATAACATAATCCACGGGCATATAATATCTCAATATCCATAAAAAGTGTATATATAGTGTTTATAGAATTCAATATAAATTACAATAATGCGTATAGTTTCTAAACGATTTATATTTTTACCAACGATTTTTGTAATCCGATTACGTCATGTATAATAATAAAATATTACTATCAAAGGTGCATGGGCAAGTCAAAATGAACGTTAAATTAAGTTAAGTAAACACAAGATTGTTGAGTTGTGAATGGTGAAGTTAATTTAACTCTTAACGACCTATAAATGTATCTTGCTAAGTTTTAAATTAACGTGAACAAAGTATTAACAACACGCTAAAATAATACTTTTATGTTAATACTAGGTAAACATTTTTTGTTTTGTCAAGAAACATATAGGTATATTAACTTAAATTATAGAATTAGATTATTTTCATTTAAAATATACTAAATATTAGGTGTATAATATAGTAATTATAATATAATAATAATTTACAATATATAGTAGGTATGGAACAATTGTCAAAAACATGTTTAAGTTTTACTTGATAGATTATTTTTTAAATTAATTAAAATTGTATTTCAATAGTAAATTAAACAAAATAGTTAAATTTTTTGTTTTTATTTCTATAATCGCCTGACCGTATTAATATTTGATGAACATATTTACCACCGTTTTGGCCGTTTGCCACTTACGTGAACGCAGTATAAAATAAAAACTTAAACGATAAAGAAGAAAAAAAATAAAGAAGTCAACTGGGAAATCCAAGGATATAGATTACCGAGTTGTAAGTGACCATATTATTAAATATTATACATATGATGTACGCCTATCAATCATAGTATAGATATTTTTTAAATAAAACAAACAAGAATATATTCTTATATATATATATATACAATCTGTATTAAAAATGTATACAATAGGTTCTATGGAAGGGGTACCACTATATACAGTACTGGAGGCTTGATGGAACGTCCAATGACTTTAATTCATAAAGGATATATTAAAAAAAATATATAAGAATCAACGATGATTGGCTTCAGTGGCACCAAACCTTATGTTAATGTAGGACAACTGTCCTACATATAAAATTGGTGGTGACGGAGACTCCGTCACCACCAAGTCTCATGCAAATATGTATATTATATTATTATCCTGGAGAATATATTATTTTATAGTATTACAGAATAGTAGAAATCAGAAATCTATTTATTTTGGTAGAATAAACTAACAAATTAATGGGTGGTGAGTGGGCAGGCGAAACGCAAGATAAAAATTTAAAGGGGGGGGGGGGTTGAAAAAATGTTCAAAAAAATATCATACTATTCATATTGTATTTATGTAGGTCAGGTAATTTATTTTTTGTTCCTGATATAGGGGGGGGGGGGAGGGGGGTTAACACTAAATGTTTGTCCAACATATTTTTTTTTACTTCGGCGCTACTGTCTTGGCTTCTCACTTCGTTGGGGAAAATTCAAAATTAACAAAATTCATACGTAGTTATTTTCGTGGCACACAAATATAAACTTTAGCTAAAGCGCTTAAAGCAATAATAATAATAATAATTATATATATATATATATATATTATATACATATATATTTTATATGGTGCGTGTTATTGACGCTCAGAACGATAGATTAAGTGCTCGAATTTATTTCATCGCGAAATACCTTAAACTATAGGTAAAAATAGTTAAGCCGCCGCAGTGATCGGTTTGTTTCTTTGCACCAACAGTAATAATATCGGAATAATAATAAAAATACGAGCTTATATGCACTTTACACAAATGTCGATATAGCTTTGTGGAAAATCCAATTATATTACTACAGCCAACCGTAGATTAGTGTACACTCTTGTCTTTCATATATGTTCATAGCAATCGTCGTCAAACGAGGTGAGGTAAAAAAAAGGTAATAGCGCCCCTGAAGGATTTATTCAAATGAAGGTGGGAGAGTGGGCTATGAAGATAAGAATATAAGCATTTCAAATTAAAATGTCTGTTTTAATATTAATAATTTTTTTTTATTTCGTATAGTACATAATAATTATTAGTTATTAATTTACCAGACTAATGTACATTGTACATAAATAACTTAATACATAAATTATTTTTGTAATAAGATCACAATTTCACATCACATGGTAAATAATTCATCAAATATATTTGACCAACTTCCAATTTTATATCACGATGTATATTAAGCAATTTCAACCCATTGTAGCCTTTGTAGGACATGTATCGATATTTGAAATTCAAATTTGTTTACTCGCCGCTGGCAGTTGAAAAACTCCGGATAATAGAGTAAAATAATTCAAATATTCGAAATCATTTCTAAAGAATGTAGTGCCATACAAGTCCCATTTGATTCATCTGGTTGTACCAAACTTTTTAGTTTTTTTTCAGTTCTTGTAACAATTTGACTTTATTGTTTACGCATTCTGTAGTAAAATTTGTAATTTTGAAGAAGTATTAAAAAAGTTATTATAAAACCTACACAGTTTTTGAAGATGAAATCAAAAATCAAATAATTTATTTGATCTGTCCTTACTTAATTATTGTTACATATTAATAATATATCATCACGTTTATAAAAAAGATTTTCACAAAGTTCGTTGAAATCAGTTAACTTAGAACCTTTAATATTTATGTTTAAAATGTAGGTACATAACATTTTCTGAATTCAGTTTCAGTGACTACTGAGTAAAAGTTATGTACTATACTAATTAGTTCAAAATATAACTCATACTATAAGGAGTAACAAACGTTCCAAACCAACGACATTGCCGCCAACATTATAAATCAAATCGATAATCTAAAAACCCAAAACAAGAACGTCCAAATAATTTGGACACCAGGACATTGCAAAATTCACGGAAATGAATTAGCCGATCATCACGCAAAAGAAGCCATAGTATCCGAAACTCCCAAACAAAAAAGTAACACAATATTAGACACAAAAAAACACATAAAAATAATCACTCAAAATATATGGCGAAATCACTGGTCAAACCAAAACAACAAATTACGTGAAATAAAACACAACATAAATCCCTGGCCGCAATACAAAATTTCAAGAAAAACCGAAATAATAATAAACCGACTCAGAATCGGACACACCCACTTCACACATAGACACCTCATGAAGAACCAACCACCGTCAGAATGCACCACATGCGGAGTAAATCTCTCAGTAAAACACTTGATGACAGAATGCCGATCAAATAAAGAAGAAAGAGAAAAACTAGATATATCAACCAACTTATACGAATCAATCGGACCCGACTGTCAACCCGAAAAAATCATGTCATTCCTCAGGACAACCAAAATAGATAAATACATTTAATTAGAATAAATATAGTTTCAAGAATATTATAATGTAAATTATGTATAAAGCTAATGGTCCATGTCGCCGAAGCTATAAAGATCAATAAAAAAAAAAAAAAAAACGTTCAAAATAGAATAAATTCTGAAAGTCAAAATCTAGTCATTTAAACATTTTAAATGAAAGTAAGTACCTATAATACCACATTGTTCTTGTTTCTATCGTTAACTGCGGCCCTGCATGTTTCTTTATATAAAAAAGAAATATATAAATGTTCGTATAATATAAAATGTCAAATGTTTTTTTTACGATGTCACCCTAACCGGGGAGTTACCTCACACCCCTTCTTTTTAACCCCTACCTGGTAAACATGTACACATGTAAAAGAAAACGATAGCGAGCGAGTGCAACTGGCATCATAATATTAAATAGGTAATTTATATGAACCGTTAAAGAGGCGTTACGAAAAAATTGTGCTACGACACGGTTTTATACTTCTTATAGAACAATATGAACATTACACTACATATTATAAACAGTATGATACCTTCGAAGATTTCCCATTACATAATTTTCTATGTTTTACTGTAAAGAATATAATATGTATATAAATATTAAACAATACTTTTAAATATAGTACGATTCACCGAGCATACTCATCTCCATTTTTCCTTTAATAATTAATTCATTAAAATTTGGTTTTAGAGTTTTTATCTGAGTAGACCTACTTAAGGTCAATAGTTTTAAACAAGTACATTGATTTTTAAGTAGGTATCATTTACAGGATGTCATGTGACGAATACAAACTTTTTTAAATGTAAAATCAGCAGCTATTTTTTTAAAGATTTTATATTTCTAAATCAAAATTCAAACGAATAGTTTCTAAAATATTAACATATGTTTGTAGGTACTTATAGAATACAATTTTTTTAAATTGTCTTTCAAAAATATAAAATATATTTTAATCTATTATCTACTTATTATTATATTCAGATTGTTTTTAAAAATTATTAAATATTAATTGATTACTATTAATTAGAAATTAACTAATATAATTTTAAAATCATCATATACTTCCAAATAGTCTAAATCTATCATCAATGTTTTTAGATTTTTGACTAAGATACATCAAAATTATTAGAAATTCATTTGTTCGACAATTTATAGGAAAAGAGTGAATTTTATTTAAAAGCAAAGGTTGGAATCGCTATTTGACTCTTTACTCTAAAACTATGGCCATTTAGACTTTTATTGAAATGTCAAAAGTCAGAACTTGAATAAATTCGTTTATAAAGAAAAAATAGGTGAACAATTTTTTCAATGAATCACCCTGTATAATATGCGCGTGATGTGTTTTATAACTTATTAGTTATTATATAAGGCTCTAGCGCGCGAAAAACAGTATAAGCTCAGTGCTGTAATACAGTGTGTATATAGATACATTATACCATTTTAACCGATCTAACAACGATTAATTTTTACATAATACTTGTTTCGCACGCATATGCATATGCTAAAAATTATTTGTATAAAATACGCACAGATTATAAGATATAACACTATAGTTTATACCTGTTACCTATTATACCCGCCCTTAATAATACATTACATTTTAAAAGGTAAGTAATTTGAAAGTCTGTATAATTAAGTTAGAGGTTCTAAATAAAGGTCTTTCAAGCAGGGATAGCGATCAAACCGAATAATAAATTTCAAATACAGTATAATATACCGGGTGATTTACCAAGTATGCTCATCCATATAATTTTCATTAATAAGCAATTATATTACATTTTACTTTTTTAAATGTTTAAGTAGGTAAGTATAAACATTATACTGTAAAATACATAAGTTTTTGTCATTAATAGAATTTCCTGTATCGATACAGTTCTACACATTTCAAATTATTTTTTAAATCATAATTATTCTTTTTTTTTATATTTCCTAATTATAAATGTATAAATTACCTATTTATATAAATCGTTCTTAAGCTGTTCTTTAACGTTTAACGCTTTGTTTATCACCATAGAAATGAATAAAATTAAATAAAAAAGATTCCCTCGTCTGCTCAGAATCGTTTTTTATCGAATGCAATCATTGCATTCAAATCGAATACAGTAAAATTACACTATCCTGTTTGAGGACCGAAAGGACGATGGACAAAAATCCACCACTGAAATTCTGATCTACTTAAAAAAAAATCTTTTAAATATTGTAAAATTTGGATTTTATTTGACAATACATGATATAATATTCTGAATTCCTAACTTATGAAATTTTTAGTTTGTTTTATTTTAAGTTAGAAGACAAAGATTTACTTAGTTTTATTATTACGAGTATTAGGACCTAATAAAATAATAATACAACTATTTGTTCATTGGATATTTGTTTTAATATAAAATAGTGAATAAATTAATTTATACACGTCATAAGCACACAGATTTTCAAATCTATTTATCTTTAGTTTTTTTTTCATAAACTTTTGTATACATTGAATCAAATATTATATAGGTATAATCGCATAGGTACCTTGTACCTGATAAAGTTTATTTATTATTTATAACCATTTAAAGTAAATCGAAGTTTACAAAGTTTTGCTCTTGAAACTTTGAATGGTTGTTTTAGTAATAAACTATATTGATTTAAAATTCGATAAATTATTTTGATAATTGTGGAATTACAAATATTAATTGTTGTCCCCTGGTCAAAGTTATGCAAAGTTTTATTAGGTAATTATTCTAATAAAAATGTATTTAAAATATTATTTTATTCAAATAATTTTCAAGCATAATAAAAATAGAAATAAATGAAATTATAATTCTACTATAGTATGTTTACATGCATGTAGTTGTAGTATGTATCTGTTTGTTCAGTAGTATATATGTATCAATATTGAATATGTTATTATTGTACTTAGTAAATATTTCAGTCTCAGTAATCTAGTCAACTACATACATATTTCTTTAATTTCTTATACTTGTTTCATTGATAATATTTTTGCATTAATTTGGACTAAAATAAGATTTACATTTGTGTAACTTAAAATATAATACCAACTATTGTTGTTAATATGTGCATTTTTTAAATTACCAACCATGTTTTCTCAAATAATATAATTTTCAATTATTCGAATGACTATGTTTGAAATGAAGTGGAATAATTTTTGTTCGAATAATCGTAAAAAAACGAATAAAATGTTATCTAATTACAAATTCATTCAAACAGCATCCTAATCTGCCACTGATTTACGATAAAAAAATGTAGTCATTCGATTAAATAATTTGTTTAAAAAAATTTGAAAAATTAATGAAAAAACTCAACCGGTATGAAAGCATGACGCTATGACTGAGGTATAAAATAAATATAATTTGGCTATGTTTTTTGTGAAACAAAGATTTCTGAAACACGCAATGTCTAGATCTGATTGACGTGCGAGGTTTGTTTTTTCTTTATCACACCCCATGTACAGCGCAGTTGTAGGTGTGCATATTTTATTAGGTAAAATCATCGCCCAAAATTTATCGTGTTTGGAAAATAAGACGAAAAGTATAATATTTTTACACAATGTATCTATGATATTGGCTTTTGATAAAAATAAACATGCTGGTCCAGTGTACTCTGTAGTATATATTATATATATACTATATATATTCTATAAATATAAATTATAAGTGCATCCAGAATATATAATATATAATAATAATATATTGTATTGTAATATTTTATAGATACCAGGAATTGGCTATTGGGTACCTATTATAGTACTAAGTTAGAGTTTGGATTTTAAATTATTCAGAAATCCCTATCACGTTTTCAGAATAATTTGTAATAGGCATGCAAAAAATCGATACACCAAGAAAATTTCAAGATTCTTAAGATCTCTTTTTCTCTTTCTCTCTCCCTCGCCGTTTATGTATAATCATATATAATAATATAAATAATCGAATGTGGGTAGTCTTAGCTGTCGACGAATCTATCGTACGTGTGTCGGGTCTTTTACAGAATAAAATACGCATTACAGTTAAGAAGATTTATACATACACACGATGGAAAACGAATACCCACCAACCTACCCATCTAAGTGTAAAAATGACTGAAAATCGGTGCACAAATACATTATATTCATGTACTTATCTTAACGCACTTATATAACATATAGTGTATACAATACATTATTATATATCATATGTACACTGTACATAAATTCAAAACATAATTTTCTCACAGACACACGAGCTAAGAGCGCGTGTACATTTTAGTCTTCGGTTTATACCTATAGCTATTATTATGCACAAGTCATATAGATATGGAGTCTGTTATATTATGTACAAGCGCACATATATAGATTTTGATATTATTTGATATTTATATTGTAGTACGAGTGAAAAATACAATTATATCTTGTTGTGCGTACGTTGAGACAAACACATGGTTAATGTTATGAATAAATAATGATTTTTTCAGGAACCGAGTAGGAACTGCAAAGCTGTGCTTAAAAAGTGGCTCGTACACCACGTTTAATGCTTTTGAGGGCCATATATGTGAATGAATTTTACTTTGTAATATATTTGTTAGATATTAGGTTCCTAATTAAATTTAAAATTAAACTTCGTTCGTCAATGAAGATACTTTAGGTTTAAATTTAGTTGTATCAACCCTTATAGAATTGACTGAAAATGATAACTCATTATTCATTCACTGTATTAATCGTAAACTAAATAAAGTAGTAGATTAAATGAGAATTAGTATCAACATTTATACGTACTAGTACCAAATGTACTACGCACAACTATGTCTATTGAATATTTAAAAAGAGTATAATATCATTCACAGAGTAATTGATGATATAGATATTGTAAAAATTAGATGAACTTTTAATTATAAACTAATAAAATTATATTTTTCGTTCTTTCAATATTTTATTCAACGGATCGTTGTAACAAAAAAAAATATATTGAAAACCGTCACTACAATTGATATTAAAATTTTTATCAGTTATTGTTATTAATTGGAAATAATTATTGACAGTTTTTAGGTATAAAATATAAATATTAACATCCACTGAGTCTTAGCTCCTTATAGTCTTAGGTTACCCGAAAATCTACGTGACAGTGTCACTCAAATTGTATCGGAACCGCGGCAGGATCGTAATGAAGAGGCTTACGCGCAGGAAACCCATACCCGGACTGGAAATCTCTGGTCGGCTGGACTCGATTGTAGATACGCTCTTTAAATAGAGCTAACAAAGTTTATAAAGATCGAACTGAAAACAGTAGCCCACTGATTACCTAATGGTAAGACACCTGGGACAGACGGTATACCAAATAAAGTGCTCAAGATGGCAGTAAAAATGCTTCCGAGTTACTTTTATGCACTCTTCAACAGCTGAATAAGGCACGCCTGTTTTCCAGCTGAGTGGAAAATAGCACGGTTATAAATGCTGCTTCACAAACCGGAAAGACCCCTTGATAATTATCAAATCAGTTATTACATTTTAAACAGTAAAATCTTTGTAGACCTGTGTAATCCGTCAGCGTATCGGCCGTTATGCATGTTGGACACCACCAGCAAACTTTTTGAGAAGCTTATAACTCGCGGGCTTCGGGAGCACTTGGGGAAAACAGGAAACCTCTCTGAGAATCAGTATGGTATTAGGCCGGGAAGATCAACGGTTGATGCGATGGCAAGGTTTCAAACAATTATACAGAACGCTAAAGGCCGTACCAGTGCAAGTTTGTTGGTATTATGCTTACCATGGACGTCCAAAACGTCTTCAACAGTTCCTCTTAGGAATTCATCCTTAAGGCTCTCGAGAAGACTGCGATGCCGAAGTATCTTCAGAACATCCTAGGACAATACCTAACGATTGTCTTAAAGTGTTGTTTAGTATTCCATAATATTATGAATAGACGGTTGATATATGTTAACTGTTACCTGAATATATACAAAACTGGAGAGGGAGTCTAGTATAATTACTGTGGATATTGCAATATGAGACTTCACTATAAATATTGATCTTGAATTTCATTATTCGTAAACTGAATATTCGAGGATTTAAATAGTGTTAAAAATTATTCATCACAAATATTTGTGCTTTACTATAGGTACCTACTATATTCAATAGTGTATAATATATAATATAATTTTCTGTCATTCTAATTCCAAGGTGCCATTTTGTATTATTATTATTATTATTGCCCTTTAATGCTGGAAGCATACATTTATTATTTCCATATATTTTTAAATTTTTGCATACTATAGGTTATATAAATCCATTTTTTTAGAGTACGTTTTAAATAAAAACTTAGAGCTATATGCGATTTCATTCGATGGTCTAACTCTATAGCGAAACAAACAGTATTGCGGATGCATTCTGTAAATTTTAATTTAAAAACTTTAAATTTTTGCGATAAGTTTTAAAATTCCGTATTAATATTTTTTGAATAATTATTATAACCGATTTTCCGAATTATCTTATTTGTTTTCGCCCCCCCCCCCCCCCCACCTGAAAATGGGTTCTGGACTACTGAGGGTAATCCTCATAGGATTTAGAAATCCTAATTTAATTTAATAAAAAAATATAGGTCGAGGAGCTAGTTACGATACGCCGAGGTTCGCTAGGTGTTCTCTCGGGTCGTCATAGGGATCACCAGCACTGGACCCGAAGGTCCGTACCTTTCTGATTCGGTTCAGCTTACGCCTTAGGGTCCCTCTTCCTGCCAAGGTAGGGTGGTTTTGTTACTATTTAGCGTTGGTCCCACAACCATCGGGTTTCAGCCGATGCATGCATCACTCCCATTATTTTGGATTCCCAGGCCGGCTAGTGGTTGGCCTTGGTGTTCCACTCGGTTCCTGTCAACTGGGTGGAACGTGAATGCTCCTGATACAAGAGGATAGGCTCCTTTGTATCCGTCATCACACGCAAGTTATCCTTTTAGTCGCCTCGTGCGATGAAGTTGGATAATACTGTTGTTGCAATTCTGATCCCTAACAACAGGGATACTTTGGCTTACAGTATCGAGATGAAACCAAAAGAATTCTCAACATATTCTTCTCATTTTATGTTACCTATGAATCTATGATATTTTAACTAACAAATTTCGTGGTGCAAATCTTATTCGTGCTTTTTGATAAAACGCTGCTTCATAAGGTGTCATATCAATATCTTCGTGATATGTGGTGTGAACGTCTCATTGTACAAATGTGAGGCCAAAGCTCCAAGTGGAAGTTTTGTTATCCCTTATCCACGCTACCGATGAATCTTTCATAATACAATAAAATTCCTACATTACGATTCCCGATCATTGTCAGACTGCAGAACGCGGGGGCATCAAATGCAATAGATATATTAACAGTGCCTCTATCACTTCCGAAGATTTGTTGCATTTCAGAGGCCGAAAAAATGCAAATCTAGTCAAGTTTTTTCTGTAATAAAGAATCAACTTGAAATCTCCGTTAGGTTAATTTTAAACGTTGGTCAAGTCATTCATTTAAACTGTTTAAAGTAGAAGCGAAAAAAGAGGCATCTCAACGACGACTGTTTAAGATGTGAATTTTTTCTCGATTACTCTACACATCTTTCATAACTTTCAGTGTAAGTTTTTACATCAGTCATTGAAATATTGGAGTACTGTTCCATAATTGTCTTGTGCTTTTTTTCTCCCCTTTATGCCACGCGGCATGTCGCAAATAATAGCAGGGGATCTCTCAATTACCGCCATGACGCAGTGGTTTGTGCTTCCGTCGTACTTGTCGATGATGAACATCATCTACAGACATTATAGTACCACCTATTTTCGTTCACAGTTTATAGTCACTGATTAAAATTCAAACAGCTTTGTCATCTCATTCTGCAGTCCATTTAGAATCCAACGTCCGTTTTAAAATTAGAATATCATCATCGCAACGTAAACGCACTTATCGAAGCGTCTCGTTCGTGTTTTTACTGTTTTTACTACGAGAATCGAACTGACTGAACATGCCGTCGTAATGTATTTTGTTGTAGGTAGAAAAAAGTACACTCAGTATGAGGCGGTATATGTTCTGCATTCAATGTTCATGAATTCAACAATTAAATCTCCATGAAGTTGGTAGTCAAAATACCGATCTCCTTCAGTGTTTAACAAAGGTATTATTGATTTCTTTAATCAGCATTTTCATAAATTCCGTATACAATTTTTAGAATAAATATCTACGATATTGAATATACAGCAGTGGTTGACTTGGAGATAAAGTAGTAGAGGTACTCTAGCTACTTTTAGAATGTAGCGTCCCTAGCCTATAGCATAGTTCCTAGTATAACCTAACCTAAGAAGTAGGGGTACGCTAGCGTATCCAAAAAATTAGTAGAGGTACTCAGTCCCCCCGCGTCCCCCCCCAAGTCAACCACTGATATACAGTATACATTTTATAATCGTGTAAGCTCATGTTTTTTCAATTGGATTTTTTTGATATTTTCATCAAATTTACTTTTTGTATTATATATATTATGTGATAATTAATACCTATTGTAAATATGTCTAATAGAATGATTAGCTTTGAGTTTTAAAAAGTGTTTTGGTTAAATAACAATACAATTTTAAATATTACCTAAAAGTATTAAATACTATCATATTGATCAATCAGCACAGTATAATAGTGTATAATAAATGCTATAATATAAATAAATAAACGAATATATCAAAATGAAATTATACTCGTAAATCCACGTTACAAGACTGGCCGCTATTAAACATATCAACCTATAGTTTTTATATCTAACTATTATTTTTTTCGATTACATCATAATGCTTTTGTATGAATGTAATACCGCACAAAACAATGAAATGTGACTAGGTTTGTTCATATGTATTGGACATAAGTGTTTATAACTGTTTGTGACACATATCGACCTCAAACCTCCCGGGCATAACCGTTTACATTATTAAGCTATAGAAAAAAATAAATTAAATGTTATACAACAAATGGGACTAGATAACAGTTGTTAATGGAAATGCGAATTTTCGGCTTAAAGTTGACGCGATATATTTTGTATAATGTGGCTAATATGCAATCCTACGATGAGCACAGTGTGGTTGAAAGTTGAAACTATACACGTTTGAGTTTTATTAACGGATTATATGATATTATGACTTATACCGGCAGAAGTTTCGTCAACTGAATTTTAATAAAACAATAATAATATGTCATTTATCAATTTAGTAATATTTTAATTTATGCCAGAATTATTGACTTTGTTCTAAATTGCACTCTAACTTATCGATAACGAACGTAAATAAAATTTCAAGGGCGAGTGATGATGTTTAGCATGCAAGTTGCCTGGTACACAGATAAAGTTATATATTGGATTATAAAAGCAAACGGATGAAGAAATCGGACGACCATCAAAATCAGTTTTTATTTTGTTTAGAAAACTCGTGTATTAGAACAATGAATATTGGTTATTTTTATTGGAACGATTACTATTGGGATTTTATTGTTATAAATTTTAATACGCGCATATTACATGAAATGCGTTATATTATGCGAACGCCGATGGGCTGCTTTTAAATTACTTTATCCATTAAAGTCATTTAATACCTATAAATTATTTTTTATATTGATTTCGCAAATGGCTGATAATAATTTTTCATTTGTATGAAAAAAAAGAGAAAAAATAGTATAAAAGTTTGGTGTTATTAACTCTGGTGGGTTTTTTCTTATTTTTATTTTTTGGTATTCATGCCAATATGCCAAGCTTGTTATCCAAGACGTGAACATTTTATGATTTATTTATTTTTTATTAACAACGACGTCGTATTTTAATATTTATGCTTCACATTTCGATATTATATCACGTAACACGCGGAAAGGATTCCAATTGCATCTCGTATTATTTTTCTAATTCGACATTTATCTGCCAGTTTATATGTATATTGAAACATGCGATATTTGTTCAGAGAAACATGGTTGTTCAAACCAAAGTCGCATAGGTCGACTTAATCGAAAATACCAGGAAAATCGATTTGAATATAAAAATATTCAACTATGCTCCTATAGGATTCATAACATAATTCATAATTTACATGCAGTAAAATAAATATTTTATTGTAAGTAAATAAGGTAGATTGCAAGTACCTATATATGCACAATTAAATAGTAGATACCAAGTTAAAATTTAAATTAGGTTAATATTTTTGCTATTTATATCATATACTCGAACTATGAATTAGGTACATACGATTGGAAATCTAGTATGGATTTAGCCATAATACAGTTTATGACATCTCTATACAATAATAATCTATACAATCGTTTTTCTACACACAATCAATAATCCTTTTAGGATTACAGCAGTTATTTCTGATACTGTACTTAACAAAATGTGAACTGTGTTTGACATGTTTTATAGAATTAATTTCGAAAATCAATTAAAGCGTATAGAGGTTTATTCAATTAAATGCGGTTTTTAACTATAATACATTTTTTTTTATCTTCCATATATTATAATGCAATATAATACACACAGTGATTATATTTTCAGGCAAACTTATTACTTTTGAATAGTCAATAAATTCAATATCTTACATTCATGTTGCCGAACGCTATTAACACAATAATTGGAGAATTTACATGATCTATAATAATTTTATTTTCGTTATTAATGTTATTAATGCAAATTATATTTCGTGATTCAAAATTGATTGATTGAAGTACCCATTGTTTCATTATAATCTATGATAAATCAATGGTTTTATTTTACATAAGCACAAAATAACACAATCTGTTCAAAAGTTTATTGAAAAATAATTAAGCGTATTTGATGATGTGTGTGAAACAAAAATATATGGTTCTCAGAATGAACAATTATCCTATTTGATAAACTTCGATATGAGTGGAACAGTTGTTTAGATTAAATTTCACTTTTTCTTGTATTTGGGTCTCAAACACTGTCATAGTCAGTATTAAGTGTGGGTGATTTCAGAAGAATTTTTGCGATTATTTGATAACTTTGAAAACTATATAGAGACTAAAAAATAAAATAATTGAAAATCTTTGAATATCTATTTGAAGAAATGCTCAAAATATTAATTTGTCTTATTTCCTTTATTAATAGAATACATTTTATTACAAGATAAAAAGGAATTTTAAAATATGTTAACTTTTCGAATGTACTAAATAGATTCACTTTCTCAAAATAAATATGATATCGACGTATTATAGACTAATTTTGTATTATTGGCCATTCTAAGGTTTTTATTTTTTTAAATTATGTTGTATTAATTTATATGGGTATTTGTATGGTTGTATGGATATTCGGCTATGTTAGATATTTAGATGTAATTATGTAAAGTTACAGAGTTAAAATATAAACACAAATTTATGGTCGATATAATATACCTACTATCAAATAGCATAAAAAATATAAGCGATAAGGGTCAACTTCAAACTGCAACTGTTGGTGATTAACCGTAGTTACTACAATGATTTTATGTATTACGCATGTATAAATAGAGCCAGATGTGAATCAAGGAATAAACTTAAAATAGTCAAATATAAATATAACAAACTATTAAATATTCTTTGTTTGAAAAAAAAAAATAATAAAAGCCGTTTATAATTATTGGTGGTATTTTTAGTGATTAATAACTATTTAACATTTCTCTTTACACAATTATTCGATGTATATTGTACATACCTACATAATTTATTGAATGCTATATTGCTGTAGATTATTCATCAAATTACTTATTATTTTTTTTTTATTTTCATTACAAAAGTATGCAGGTAGGAACCGATACAGCGTATCTAATACCTATCCATGTGTATTAATTTTATTCATTTTTATCGAGAATACAGTAAATTAATTACATAAATATAGTACCTATGTAAGACTTTTAAAATATAATTTCATACTCTTACTATATGAGTGAGAATGTGGTGATTTGCAAAAATTAGAATTATTTTTCTGTATTAATCTTAAGAATAAGAATTAATCTGGTAACTTACAATATTTTGTAGAATAATTTTACCGGCATCTATCGCCACATCCGTACAATGTACCTAACCTACGGCGTACATAGAAAAAGGTAAATTCGTGACATTCTATGCCATTCTTATGATCATTATTATTATAGATAATATTGCCTAAATTTCATCACATAGGTACTATAATTATTAAAATTTAAATAATTTAATATTTATTTAGTAGTTTGAAATAACTAAAACCCAATTTAAATTGTATTTATCGAATTTTATTTTGTACTAGTCGTATAGTTTTTAATACTTACCAATTTATTATAACGTTATATTTTATTAATAAGATTTTTGATTCAACATCTGTATATTTATCTTGAATTGTTTTATAGCCTTATATCAGTTTTAAAATTATATATTTGGTATATGTGTTAGACTACCTATTATAAATTTATGACGGTATTTATTGCGAGTAGGAAATAGATTGAATATTCGATTGTATATTATTATTTTTATTGGCACAATCAATGTCAATAGTATTTTGATATTATTCTTTCAAACAGATGCTATTATAGCATTAATAGCAGACACATATAACTTGTTATGTAAAGTTATTAGAAAAATAATTGATACATTTTTTAGTATTTCCTTACTTCCTTCCCATCACGTCTTACTTATTTTCTTATACTTGATCATATATTTTATTGATCATAGAAGCGTAAGATAGAAATACCTTAGCAGTACTTTTTAATAAAATGTTAAGATTTTCTTCCCAGTTTATATTTGATATTGTTTAAAACTGTTCTTTATAAAAAATTTAATATAGAATGAAAAAGTATATTCAATATGTTTTTGTAAAAATATAATTCAAAAAATGTGTGCGGTTTGATTTGTTTATATGAAATCATAGGCTAATATGTAATAAGTAATTACT
Source organism: Diuraphis noxia (assembly GCF_037042655.1). NCBI lineage: Eukaryota > Metazoa > Arthropoda > Insecta > Hemiptera > Aphididae > Diuraphis > Diuraphis noxia. The sequence continues at coordinate 39,700,832 of NW_028301712.1, read as the reverse complement.
AATTAGTAATTTTATTTACATAATATTAAAACGTGTTAACGGTATAACAGAATAAATAACAATACAGCTACAACGTCTATACATAGGTAATTTCTAGTACATGCAGTGTAGGTATTATAATAGTTAATGGAATCTATTGTATTTTATAATTCTTGTATCGTGTTTTATGTTATTCGTGATAATTAAAAATGTTTAATCTCGCGTGGAAATAAAATTAAAAAGGTAAAATGATAACGAAACGATATAATACCTTTATTTTATGAAACGAATTATTATCTCTCGGAACGCCGAATATAATAATATCCTACCTATACAATATGTACAACATATTATTACACTGTGTTTGGTTATAGTATAATATACTATATAGAAGATTGTGACTGAAACATTTCCGACGGCAGTCTTAGAGTTGTTCCTAAATTGAACGTCTAGAGAAAACTACTTTTCCCGGGACATCCATGTTGGGCGATTATACCTAAACTTCACTAGTTTTCTCATGGGACAGACATCGAGTGATTAATCTATATAATATTTTTGTGATACTATGTCTGGGAAAATGATAGTTACTATTTTCAGGTCTTTACATCTTTATCTATTTTTGTTTTAGATGTAATCTATTAATTTACACAAGACGTTTTAAAATATTAGTTACCTATTGTTTTCATTATTGGCATTTGTTTTATCATATAATCGTATTACTAATAATAAATAATAATAATAATAAAACATTTAAGTGCATTTAATTACTGAGATGATTGATACAATACACGACATTGAATATTATTTCATACAATATAACGATTCATTATGAATAGTAATTATGTTTTCATTATTTATTATAGTAAGTATAACTAATGTTCATTTTAAATATCTTTAATTAATCAGAGAATTATTGGTTTTAAAAATTGTCTGTAATTTAATTTAGATAAAATATTATTTTAAAAGTTTCAATGTGTTATATATTTTATAGATGCTAAATTAAACATATTATGTGCATTGCATTATAGATAGATATAATTATTTTATTTACTATACGTTTAAAAAGCAATACTATTTATGGGACAAAAGTTTTTTTTTCATATCTGGACCCTATAACCTATTTTAAGATAACCTAAATCTCTTTTATGAATGCAATAATTTATTATTATTCTAAAATTTAAAAAAATGATTCAATATTTCCACTGTGTTGAGTTGTGCAATGTGAGACGATTGTCTGACACCGATGCATTAGTTAATTATGTCCGTTTTTAACCTATTTTTTTCATACACATTTTAATTTTAAAATGTTAAAAAAATCACTGTTGACTGAATAATATTATTATTTATGCTTTAAAATATTTATTGTATGACTTTTGATAATTTCATATGATAAGTTTTCAAGAATTAAACATTCGAATTTATAGGAAATTGATTTCAAAATAATTTTAAGAATGTTTCTTTTTTATTAGGTTGTATTTATAAAATATGTTAACTTAAATATAATGAAAAATACACATTTATAAATATCAAATAAAATGGATTTTATAACTTTATAAGTGCTAAATGTTTTTCAATTTATATTTTTCAATTTTCAATTTATGATTTTAAATTATTCTGTCAAGAAAAGTATAATTAATAAACACACATAGTTTGAGTGATTTGGAAGATTTATTATTGATCGGAGTTCTTCTTAATAGTTCTTCTTAATAGTTTTTTTTTTTTTGTAAGGAGAACCTGCGGCAACATAGGCCATTGGGCGAGGGGTGGTACGATAGGGGTTATTTTTGTATATTTGTTTGTAGGTTTTTAAGTGTACACGTGTTTGTGTATGTGTGGCAAGGATATGTTGCTAAAAATCCCGGGTGGTCACTCATCCGGGAGCTAGCAACTGCGGCCAGTACGTACTCTCAGTGCGTTTCCGCAGATTGAGCGTACGACCGCGCCTCACCAAGCCATCTTAATAGTTTATTTATTTGTAATTCAATAGTATGTATAAGATGATTAACAGCTGATGTTTCGTTTACATTAATACATGATAATTTATCAGTTTTGAAAAAAGACGTTGAAGGAATTAATATATTATGTTAAAATATAACTTATAAGTTAAAATTATAATTAATTTTGTACATAGGAATTATTCTAAACACTGATTTAAACAAAGTCTACGGGTTTCGGGTACTATATTTTTAATGGTTACCAATATTTAGACACTATTTATAAATAAAAAGGTTTTGATCTTCAGCAGTTAAATTATCACACATAACAGAATTTAAAATGTAGAGTTGCAAAAATAATATTATATACACAAGTATATCAAATAGAATTTTAAAAATGCTGAATGCCAATAATGTGTTTATCATAACATTTTTCAATGTAATCATAACAATAATAATAATAATTATTATTATTATAATAAAAGTGCATGAAAAAATGTACAGCAAATGTACCTGACATGTATTTAGAATAAAAAAATAATTGAACGTACGTAGGTACATTAAAAAAAAAAAACAACTTGTTGTTGTACCTTCTTTTCTCAATATATTCTGTAAAATACAAAAGAAAATATTTTATTTTAGTCTTCCATTTAAAAAATATAATTTTAGAAGATTAAAAATAAAAATACAGTTATTCTTCAAATATACTTATGAGAATAAATTCTTAGAAAAAACTAATCTATATAATATAATTAAAAAAAATCTGTATACTAATTGTGACTAATGGCTTTTGCTGCTGATGTCAAATATGATCAATTAAAAAAAAAAAACTTATTAGAATAACTATGTAAGAATTTAATAATTATTGAATACAACAATGATACATTTGTGAAATTGTGTTAAATTTAATAGGTAATGATATTTTATATACATACATTCACGAATACATTATTTTGTAAATTTCATTTTTATATGCTATAAATGATGGGACTTCAATATAATTTTTCTTATACTTTATCAACACAATTAAGTTAATGAACTTTTTACAATTCGATATTTGTTTATTGCTAAAAACGGCGTGACATCCTAAAAAATCTTGTGGACTGAGTTCATACAAATTTAAAATTGCGGAAATGTGTATGCAATATATCAATGGCTAAACAATAAATCTACATGATTATTCGAATTTTGTGAAATTGTTCTTTACTGTAACCATTATCGCTTAAAATTGCAAATTGAAGGACTTTTGATTTGTATGATGACATTCGTTGTTTATAATGATATCATTATAAAATAGATAAACTTGAATGATGATCAAGGAACGTGCTGTACGAAATATACATATATACGTAATTTATCAAATCAGTTTTTAAATTATTACAAAAAAAGCCACCAACACAGTTCAGCGTTTCCATGCACATTTTTTTACTTACTGCTGGCTGAAAGTTCAAACAGAAGTAAATGTTTAGTAGTGGTGGGAATTACATCTTAAGTGAAACAGTAAGGCGTGTCTATTTTATCTAAATTACTTAATACTACCATCAGAATTGACCCTATTCCTCTATTTTACCTTTTAAACTAACACATTGTGAACTCTAAAATTACAATTAATTATATGCGTAATATTTTTTATGTTCTAGGTGGGTCTATGAAAGTTTTTTAACTGTTAAAAGTACAAGTTTTTACGCAATTCATTGAAATTACGAACATTTAAATTTTAAATTAAATGTTGTGATAAAAATTAAGTAAAGTTTCAATTTTAATAGCTAAAGAATGAAAAAATTATAGCAGGTTTTTAACAATTTGTTTTTATAACAAGTTAAATATTTCAAAATAAAACATATGCATAATTTTTTTTACACACATAATCAAATTTTTATGGAATTAAATATTCAATTGAAATCCACATGATTTTTATAATAATTATATTTCAATAAAAAAAATATTATTTGTAGAAACTTGATATTTTTTACAGTATTTATATGGATTATTATTTTTCATACAAAAGTTATACTTAAAAATATTTTTTATATATTATAATGTTATTTATACCGTGAACCTATTATATTGTTCTATGTGCTAGAGAACATCATCAATATTAGAATTCTTCAAAGATACCAACCTTCTGCATAAAATATAATATCATTAGCAAAACTTAGAATACCACACAAAATGTAAAGATATTTCTCTTAAAACTTATTGTATCAATTTTTCACCTATTATTTACAATTTATTATTTTGTAAAAATTAAGTAAACTTTAATATGTATTTTGAAACGCCAATTATCCCGGTAGTTGAGGCGTATTTGTTAAATAAAAAATAAAAAAATAATAATAATAGTTATAATATTAGGCATATTATATGTGTTTTGGATTTGAAAAAAAAAATAGTTCAGTCCGCTAATAAAAAAAAAATTTATTAATAGTGTGTTATATTATAATATGATAAAATATCCTTGGAAAAATAGTATACACGGTTCCTGATCAGAATCATATTTTGTATGCAAGGATTAATCATTGAATTTAAATTTAAATTGTTCATTATAATAAACTACTCAGTGAAAATAGGTCGGACAGTTGATTCCTTCTTTGGTGATTAACCCTGTATATTAGGAAAATTTATAAAATAACTTTTACACTTATCATATTATTCTTAATAATATAAGGACTGATTGTTATTTAATAAATAGTAGCCATTTTACATACAAAATTATTTGTATATTCAGCTTATACATGAAAATAAATTGATACTCTCATATTATTAAAATTTATTCTAATAATAATAATAAGATTGTTATGATTTTTATAAATAGGTATTACTTATATACGAGTAAAACGTATACTATTATTACACTATGGCTTATCTTATCTTGACATAGCTGCTTGTTGTTTATTCTTGGTCCAGCATTGTGTGATTGATGACGGGCGACTGAACGTTTCATAATCATGATAAATATACATAATACTCATACTCTTGTCATAGTCTGTGTATGAGGATGAAATCAATTATCATTAGCGTATATTAGCCATATTAAGATCAAATTAGAAAGTTTTAGCAACACTTTAATTGGTGACTAACGGTTACTTCGATTGTTAGATATCATAACAAATTTTTTATGCCTTGTTGTTTATTGGGAATTTGAGGTGCTTTTAAAAATACTATTGTGTAACAAAATTAAGTAGGTATGTGCATAGATTTAGATTAACAATTGAAAAAATAATTTTTTAAATTTTGGTAAATCAATTTTTTATGGTGATCTGGAGTTCTACTGAAAGAACTGCAATATATTTTTGAGATAAGAAATTTTATTCAAAATTTTTATATTTGGTATTAAAATATTAAAATAAGCCAATAATAAGTACTATAACTTACTTACCTATATAATTAGTATAAGCGAAACTTCGACTACAGATTTTTGGAATGCAATGATTGTCCATTTTAAATGTTTAATAATGTATAGTAAATACTAAACGAATACTCGAAGTACAATATCCTGAAATTAGGTAATCACAAACAGATGACTTCTTAACACCTATGTTAGATGTTCTATGACGGCTCAACGTATAGGCAATATAGGTGCGTTGCTGTGTAGAATAATTAAGAGAAAGCTCACTAGCTGACTACTAGAGGAAAGCTATATTCGTCTTACAAATGTACAACATATTAGAAAAAACTGTTTTATACGGGATAGAACTACTCAAGTTGTACAGATAGTTAAGACTGTAAATTGATATATGTATACAATATAGTTGAGAACATTATCTGTGAAAAATCGTTTTTATTTTTTTTTTTGAAATCATTTAAAAAATGTCCTCTTTGTTTCAAAATCCATTATTTTTGTTTTTTTAATACTTGAACAATTTTTTTGTAGTTTCGATATAAAAATAATTTTTCATTGCCAAAATTTTCTTTTTTATGTGGTCACAATTTCATTTCTTAGCTATGTCTGTATTTTTTTCAATTCTTTGCCGTAAAAAAAAAGTTTTGGTATGTCTTACATTTTGTAAGATGAGGACCACACATGGGGCGTTCCTTTAAATTTAAAAAAAAAATTGTATTAAATAGTTTATTTTATTGCACACTTTTCATACATGTTGTTCTTCACATCTTCTCCACACGATGTATACTTCAAAAATATAGTGTTTTGTATGGTATTGTTATTTGATGCTCTTAAATTAAAAGCAATTAAGTACACTATTAATAAATGACAAGCCTTTCAGTTTAGACCCAATCAATCAAATAATAACATAATTATTAAAATTAATGGAAAAATATTATAGTACTACATTTAAACGATGCTATTTTTAACTACAACGCATTGTCGTTTAATCTTAATTTTTTGTTTAATTAATTACTAAATATCAGAGTTTGTGCTCTGAAATGACTATTATATGATAATATTATTTTTTATTATAAATACTAGCAAGAATGAGCCATTTTTTTTAACGCCTATTATTTCTGTTCATGTTTTCAAATTATTAATATTGCGAGAAGCAATATATTTTTAAATTATGTAGTTATAGTACCAGTTAAATGATTTTACATCCAAACTCCAAAGAAAAATTGAATTTATAGTTATATTATATTCCATAAAAATGTTGATGTATACAACCCATGTAAAATATACACGCTCAAATATGAAAGGGGTTACAGACAATCTTTAGAACTTAACGAAAACTTTTTAGTAGCCACATAACTATAATATAATGAGAGGAAATATCAACCAAGATGCTACGAAAAATTGTTCATGTCTTAAAGTTTTGTCGATTTGTCTTCTGTAAAGAATGATTTACAATTTATGATGTCGTAAAGGTGAGAAATTAACCGAAGTAGTTGAATATACAAATTACAATTTCTATACATGTTTTTGGGGCATAAATACTTATTATATTAAAATTAAATACTTACAGCAATGAGCATTTTCGTGTTATTAAATGTTTACGTTACAATATAGACTCGCCTTCTGACTTTATGGGAACGAAAAAATCTTTGAATTATTATAATAATTATGTTTATATGAGAGACTTTAATTGATTATAAAATCTAATATAATATAAAAAAATATTACTAATAATTACTTTGAAAGTGTAATTTTAAATTATATGTACTTGTATTGTACATATTTTGTTTAAAACGTGTATTTATGTAATTTTTTTTTATTAAATTATTATAAACAAGTCTGTTTTAAAACAATTTAGTCAAATAATTTTTTCTAACCAAATTTCTTTGTTTTACCATTAACAATGACAAACTATACTTTCTTTTTATAATATATCTACAAACTGCGTACACCACAACTCACAAGTTTTAGTTTGCAAAAGCTACGTAATGTATAAAGTTTCAAACAATAACTGAGAGCCAAATATTTTGGTGTAAAATGAAACAAAACATAAAAACTATTCCTTGCATGATAAATCCAACTTTGAGATTTGGATATTTCTTTTGCCAAATAAAGTTTTAAGTATATAATTCTAATAATTACCTAATGGTGTACATTAGAATCAATAATATTTCGTCAGTGTTTAATGTATTTAATGTTATTATAATCAATACAACAATTATTTTTAGATTAAAAATAAATATTTGTTGAAGTAATTAATTTTAATGCAGTTATATTATATAGTCATATTTAAATTAAGTTTGTGAATATTTGTATATTTTTGAATAGATTTAAATGATGACATATATTTATTAAAAAAATATTTTATTAATAATAATTCAAGTTAGTATTGCTATAAATATAATATAGATAGTCCTATAACTAACTCTATATTAACTGAACTATTATTTTACAATTATATTGTATTAATTTAATTCTTAGGTCCATTATTATTACTGATTGGTTTACCACGCAATCGAATCATTAAGCTCACTGAAAAAAAAAATAATCATAAAATCAATAAAGTTACATTTAATTTTCTTAATTATATTTTTAAATTTAGGTCATATTTTATATTTTTTATACATTATTATGTTTTTGTATTATCACTTACATTTAATTATACTACGTTGAATATAATTAATACATTTATTACCACGTAGCTCATTGGTGAGGACTACTATGACTAATGTTATTTTAAAACAAGAAATTCTACTCCTATACATTTACAATCAAAATAAATGTATGTTGAATAATGTATTTTTTTTATTTAAAAAAAACCTCCTTACTATGCTAAGAATGCACACATAGTGGATGATAGAAAGAAATTTAAATTGAAAGCTCTTGTTCAATTAATGTAAATATGTTTCCTCCACGCGTCTTCTTTATTTTAGTTAAATTCAATTGACTTACGTTTTTGTATTTATCAGTTATTATTTTCATAATAATATAACATCATAGTGGTATGCTTAATTGATAAATGATTATTTATAATTATGTGAGCTCTAGAAGTACGCATTTTAATTTACGAACTTAATACTCGTAACATTTTGATATTTACATAATAAAAATCATAATATTGATGAAATTATAAGGGGTACTATTATAATATTGTATTTTATTTATTTTTACATAATAAGTGATTAATAAATTACATTATTTGTATCATTTATATTTGATACATGCTACCAAAGTGAAATGTAAAAATGTATTAATAATTACTTGGGTAATATTTAGTTAATACATTTATACAAGTGTTATTTATACACACCGTTGTATGTAGTGTAAATACGTTCCATAGTACTTAAAAGTTATCATGAAATTGTAACTTTTTAACTGAACATTATTTTTATACCTAAAATATATCAACCTTAAATTAAAGTCATACAATTTAACACTAATTCAATAATTGTATATACCGTTACCTTCAAAATCACGGGTTAATTTGATTTTATTTAGTAAATTTGTGATGTTATAACTGATTATTAATAGTTCTTTTTTTCTCAATAAAACCGAGTTAAGTTTTTAATATAATATTTGAAGAAAAATCTATCAAATATTTAAATATTTACTAGAGTTAATGACTATAATAATAATTGGTACCAAAAGTATTTATAATATATTAATATTAAATTCAGTGGTGAGATTGAGGTAAAAGTTTAGGGGTGATTTTGATACTTTACATGGATAATAGTAGTAAATAACTCAATTCATTTGATCAAAACATATTTATATTGTTAAAATTTTGTTTTTTAAATAAGTATAATTTACATAATATGCATAGAGCCTTTATAATAATATACGTATTAGGGTAATTGTTTATACGTTTTTATAATCTACACAAATATCATTATTAACAATAACTGTACATAATAGTTTTATTATGAATAATAATAACAAAATTTTTTATAGTATCGTAATTATAACATTAAATACAAACTTTTATTATTGTGTTGTGAAGCTGCACAAGTGCCAAATTTATACACACGTATCATTTATTATATGACGTATTAGTTTAAAAAAAAGATTATTAGTATCTAGTTGTAAAAATGACGTATTCTGAACAAATCTTGCCTCTAAACTTTATCTTCGTTATCGCCTGGACCTGCGGTCGATCTCACAAACTGTAACATATAATTCATATTAATTTCAAAATCAATCTTATTTTCTATGAAAACCAAAAAGAATTCTTAGGAAAGTCAGAAAATGTTATTCAAAATATGGGTTAGCATAAAAAAAATAAAGTTTTATTGTGCATGTGCAAAATATAAGTTAAAAAAATGCAAGTCTTAGGAATTTCCGATCCATTAGTTTAATTTAATGTACCACAATTGAAAAATATTTATAAGGAAATTACTAATTATGTGTACCCTAAATCAACGAACAATGGTATTTAATATATTGTACTTATTAAGTTATATTAAAATTAATTAAGAATAAATGGAATTTTTAAAAACTTAACATATTGTTTACAAACAACCTGCAAACTAATGTGACTAATTTTTTTTATTTATAACTAACCTAAAGTTTTAATTGAATTAAAACACACACATAATAATAAGCAGATTATATTTTAATTTTATATCATAATTCAGCTAAATTTAGTTTATCAAGCTTAACTTAATTGTACATATACAACACATTCTTAAAAATATATTTTCAATCTACGTAATGTAATTGTGAAGTATATCATTGATTATTATTGCTATAATGACAATAATAATTTTATTAATAATAACAACCCTTTTCGAACTATTAATTATATTTTTATAAATATAATATCACTAATATATTTTACATATCAATATATAAAAATCAATAAATCACTACGTATAATATGTTAATATCAAAGGTCCATGTCCCCGGCATCCCCACTTTGAGCTTTCGTAAAAAAACCCGGGGCGATCGTTTGTACTCTGTTTGTACCGATTTGAACCGCAAAAATCGTCGTTTTTACCGAAAGCTGTAAAAAGTTACAAAAGTTTTAAGTTAAGGGTGCTGGAGACATGCCAGCACCCCCCCCCCCCCAATTCGAGCTTTCGTAAGAAACCTTGGCTGATCGTTTGTACTCTGTTCATAGTGTTTATACCGCAAAAGTCGTCATTTGTACCGAAAGCTGTAAAAAGTTATTAAAGTTTTAAGTGAAGCACGTCTCCAGCACCCCCACATTGAGGGTTGTTATAAAAAAATTGGGCATAATATGACTCTTTTACCTCTCAGCCAACGTACTTATTGCAAAATTTACCATGAGATCTTAGTTACTTTTTGATTTTCAAAAATTCGAAAAATATTTTTCTAAACACCATTGATATAATAGCTTTGAGTAGAAGGTCCATTAAACTGGTCTTGCAAACCCCCCCCCCCCTCCGATTTTAATATTTGTTTTTCGTAATTTTTTTAAAAAGGAGCTCTACAATTATAATATATTAATAAAATATGAAACAAAATAGGTAATATCCAAATTATTAAAACAAATGTACTTGGTTTTTATCCAAATTTTTATCGATATTAATTTTAAAAAAACTAATGAGGATCGAAAATTGCAAATACCTAAGAATAGTTCAACTTAAGCCGAAAATTTTTGAAAATTGCATGGTGAATAGAATATACTTATATAAACATTCGGTGAAAATTGCATGTATATATGGTCATTTGTTTTAAAGTTACATTAAAAACCAAAATCGATTTAATTTCACATTATCAAAAGAAGAATGACGAAAAATCTATGATCCAGGATCATTGATCCTTCATCAAGTGTAAGATCTTACCATAGATCAGATAATAAAAACACTTATAGAAATTATGAAATTTTAACATTTTATATTTGGACGCCAATTATAATTGAACATTTTTTTGAACAAACCAGATTATCATGTGTTTTGATTTATATATATGCAAGTAACAGTATTCATTTCAAGAATATTCCTTTAAAAATTATAATTTATATTATAAAAGTTTCCATGACATAAACTACAAAAAGAATAAATTGTAGCAAATAATAATATATTTTTCTATCCCTATTTTAAAAGCAATGTGAAACTAAAGCTTAAGTGTTTTTAACTACATTAGGTACAACCAAATAAAAAAATAAAATAGTTAGGTAAAAATTACAATAACTGTTTATTAAAAGATGCCTCATATCCAGGTTTAAGAAAAAATGTTAAGTTCATCAACAAGCTAACTTGTTTAGTCAGATACGCATATTAAATTAAACATCAATAATAGAAACTATGCAGGTGAAACAAGTTATAAAGAGGTTATTATTAATGTCGTAAAAATACAACGGTTGAACAAAACTATTTCAACAATCAACATTAATGTTGCTCAAAAACATTTTTGAACAAAATAAATAAACTTTAATTTGAGTAGGTACATACTATACATTAGAACCTATTATATGACAAAATTTAATATTTTGTTTCACTCAATCCTCATTAAAATATAATAAATTTTAAAACCAAGTACATTTGTTTTAATAATTTGGATATTACCTATTTTGTTTCATATTTTATTAATATATTATAATTGTAGAGTCCCTTTTTAAAAAAAATTACGAAAAACAAATATTAAAATCGGTGGAGGGGGGGGGGGTTGCAAGACCAATGGATCTTCTACTCAAAGCTATTATATCAATGGTGTTTAGAAAAACATTTTTCGAATTTTTGAAAATCAAAAAGTAACTAGGATCTCATGGTAAATGTTGCGATAAGTGCGTTGGCTGAGTGATACTTATCACTTAAAACTTTAATAACTTTTTACAGCTTACGGTACAAACGACGATTTTTGCGGTATAAACAGTGTACAAACGATCGCCCCGGGTTTTTTTACGAATGCTCAAAGTGGGGATGCCGAGGACATGGAGCTTAATATCAACTACTGCATTGCGCTTGATATATGCATATTATTACTAAAAACTAACAAAATAAACGTAGGAATAACTTATATACAATTGATGTCTACGACCGTATAATATTGCACGAGGCACAACTATGTACAATATATAATATTATTTGTTTTGTATTATTATGCATTATCACATGCAAAGGAAATATAAAATATTCAATAACGATCCATGCGAATAACACCAATACTATATTTAAATATACACGAAGGTGGAACTAAACTCCTGTAGGTGATAAAATTGTATAATAAAATGTAGTTGAACAAAACATATTTAAGGACTAGAAATAGGCTCCCAGTCATCCTAACGCAATTATTTTTATTCGTTAATTAGTCATATGGATATATTGTAAATTCTTACCGTGTTCAGATTTGTTGTTGAAATTTGTGACGAAAGCGCAACAATTAAATCAACACCACTTAGAAGTAAAATTCATAATCTTATATATCAAAATTGATTAATTCAATAAATACGTTATCTAGACCATATCTGCATAATTACAACCTACACAATAAGATTTAATTCTATCATCATAGTTTGTGTTTAAAATCAACAATTTGGAATAACATAATTGCCATAACTTATTATTAGAATATTTTGTTGAGCTTTGTTGGTTTTATTATAATAATATAAACGTTATTGTTCTGTTAAAGAATTAAAAATCAGAGACTAAAATATATTTTTAAAGACATTTAAAGACATTGTCTGGTGAAGATATCATAGTTAAAAAAAATGATTGCATAGCGTAGAATGAATAATTTAAATTTCAATGTCCAAATAAAAAAACAAAACACGCGTTTATTTATTTCTAATGACTCGTATTTTTTCTTTCGAGATTTTTTTAGATTTACATAGTTTTCAATAATTACATTATGAGTTTATTAACTCAGTTTATATACTCTTGATGAAATCACGATTAAAATAACAAAATAGTCAATAATGGCATTGATTGTTTTTGTTTTTGAAATAATAATATGTTGGAGGTCGATTTTGATTCATTTCATGATTAATTACGAGTATAACCATTCAAAATCCAATAAATGAGTATTATCTGATAATTAAAATGTTAATTAAGTAAGCCATAAGTATAATTATGTTTATTCAAATAACCTGCGTCAAAAGTTTTTTTTTGCATTTTCGTATCTTAAATAGAAATTGTAATAATAATTATATATTGATGTATTTGTCTGAACATCGTATTTGAACCTACAATGAGATAAAGAATAAGGAGTCAGTTCAGCGATAACAATCGGTGACATAGTTTTAGCTACAGATCAATTCCACATAATATACAGTTTCTAATAATGAATTTTGTAATTAATAATAATGAATTTTCATACACGACGTAATGTTTAATTGTTTTTATACCTTACGAAACACACACATACTCAAATATTACTATAGAAAGTTGGAATTCTCTAATTACTCTTCAAATTTTAAAAGACTCAAACTTATGGTAATTTTGAGGACAGTCTATGAGTAGCACCTTTAGTTTAAGTGGAGTCCGTCCATTAATTAATAATGTAATGATTCTAAACAAAAAGTCAAAAACTTATGAAAATATTACATTATAATAGTATCATACAACTAGATCTTAATCGAAGTTCCATTCCCTGTGACATTGAATATTTTGTATTAAAATATTTTATATAAAATCTAAAAGCTAATATTTTTAGGTGTTAATTCCATTTGAAATTTAACTTGAGACATTTAGCATTTATTATCATTTATGATTTATACAATGCAGCAGATTAAAATCAAATGAATTAATCGGGAAACTTCAATCACTCCTAAAACCAAAATAATAATAATATTTAACTATTTTTTAACTATAGCCCACGAATGTAAAATAATAATAATAATAATTATTATTATTATTATATTAACATATTTGAATTTTCAAATCGTATTTACCTAATCTTAATCATTATTATAGTAAAAATTACCTTTTGTTGAAAAAACTCTGTCAAAATATCATATTATATAATATCTCTGAATCTAAAAGAAGAGCTATAATAAAAAATAAAATAAAAAAATATTTAATATTACTATTAGACAGGTGATGAGAAAACTATTATCAATGGACTGGATAATAAGACATGTAAGTATAATAATATTGTAGTGATATTTCATTAATTTTATTGTATTTAAATAAACGGTGACTTAATAATGTAAATATTTTTCTCTGAAGAAGTTAATATGAAACATATAAATAATATATTTTATTTTGTGTAAAGATGAACAGATACGTGGCAAAACACGAATATTGATAGGACGGCGTACCGTATAGGCAAAATAGGTACATAAGTGTCTATAATATTATATAAGAATATCTGGAATATCTATTCATATTATAATAATTATGTAGCCGGGTATTAATTATAAATTAATCAGTAATCTTTAGTTATGTCACTCCATGTAGGTATTAATACGAGTGATTTATCACCACCATTACATGATATAATAATATTTATATCAGAGAAAAACTCATGCTCCCCAACAACCTATGTGAAATACTAGCAACAAACACGGAAAGAACATCTTCACTCCTAGAACTTCTCAAAGAAACGAACCTTCTACAAAAAATATAACTATATATTTATTTGATATCATATTATTTATCTTATATACTTTTCTTCTTTATACTCTAGTATCATTATGTAAATATAATTAAACTGTAACATGTATATCTTAAACGCCAATAACCCTGGTAGTTGAGGCGTATTTTTAAATAATAAAAAAAAAAAAAAAAAAATAATATTTATAGTTTTTTAGCATACTTTTTAAAACATTATACTAAAAAAAAACATACTATATTCGATTAATGTTATATTTGGTTCAAACTATAGGTCCAAAAGGTAGAATTCCGGCGTCTCAAGCGCGGGCGGACGTCCTCATGATGCCCCTTCTCAACACCAATAAGATTTACAAAAAAAAAAAAAAAAATACACTTAGATTAACTAATTATTATGATGTCATATTTTATTATTTATTTATTCATCTTGGTAATTACTGTAATTTACTGTATATATATATTACTGTAATTAATTTACGCTTAACAACTTAATGATGTTAAAAATTCTAAAAATTCTTTATTATATCAATAAGTTCGATGACCTTGTATGTCAGAAACATTTTATTTTAATAATAAAAAAAAAAAAGGTAGAATACGGCTGTGTACTTATCACCATTTGGATTATTTTATAAAGTTTTTTGTCTAAATGAGGTTACATAATAAAGTGATTATAAAGTTTCAAAAAATATATTGGTTTTTGTTTCTATTGAATATGACTATCATGCAAGAACAATAGACTCTACTTAAATTAGTTGTATTTCGTAATTTTAATATAAATCAATAATTTTATTCAATTAAGATCAAGCAATCGTAGTTAATACAAATTTGAAAAATGTGAGAAGACAAACTTATTTTAGCATCGTATCAGAATATTTTATTAATATTAAAACTTACCAAGTGGTTCATATTTAAATATAATCTATCAATTTATAGTTGAGGTGAAGTTTTTTTCATATTTAAAACGTAGATGCCAATAATTTGTCCAAAATGAAGAAACGTGTATTATAATAACAATATATCAGAAAATTACCATATTTTTTTATTGAACTTATACTTCTAAATATAATCATTCAAATATGTATATAGGTGTTAGAGGTTTTTCAAAATAAGCGTTGACATAAAGTAAATGTATTTAAGAAAAATAACAATAAATAAGAAATTAGTTTCAGAAGACATAAAAGTTATAAACAATTGAAATGAGTTAGAACATTAAGTTGGAACCATTAGTGAATCTTAGCTTAAGTTTTAACGGTATATATATGATCAAAGGACTTAAACTGAACTTTCTCAATAGCATAAGAATAATAATTTAAATAAAAACCAAATCAAAGGGTAACTTAAAAGCATTGAATTAAATACAAAACCAATGGAATATTCTTTACATTTTGAATGTTATCAAAACCTATAGTATGGCATAAATAAGACCAAGGTGCATTTTTAATTGTTTTTATATTTATATAATGTAAAGTAAAATATTACATAATATTGGTTATCACTTATAATTAATGAACATAATTTCTTTTAGGTTGTTGAATTAATATTAAGTAATGAAATAAAAAAATAACTTGCATAAATCGAATACCCACCGTGCAAGAAACTGTTACAAACATTCCAGAAATATACATTTTTAAGTACCAATGTCAACATAAGAATGTAAACGTTACCCGAATTATTCTATTATGTTCCACAAAAACATGAGGTATGAACATTTTATGTTCCAATGTAACATCACAACAAAACGTTTTTTGAGAGCCAACATTAATGGTTTTATAAAAACATATTGCTTTATAAATATTTAATGTTTCCCAATACGTTACGGGAATATTTCAGAAAAAATATAAGCCAATCTGATAATAGCCACGGGTAATTTTTGACGATTATATTTCTAAAAATATACATTGTTGTAGCAATAACAATAGTATATATATATATATATATATATATATATATATATATATATATATATGTCTATAATACGGCCAATCGGTGGATAGTGACCGCGTCGCTTATGATTTTATCGATAACAGGCATGCTGTGAATGCTGTGATAAATAATAATGAATCCGCGTGTGCCGTGTATTTTTATTATTAACGAGTGTGACAACGACATCGACATAACTCACTCATTCATCTTTTACGTTTGTGTCTTTGGATTACCGCGTTTTCCTCGTCATTATTTTTATTAATTATTTAAAAGCATATTTTACAAGCAGTTGGTTGGACATGAATATTCCTGATAAAAAGGTAAGTTTAAATAAATTTGTATTATGTTTTTGAATTCCTACAATGTATATTATTATAAAATTATCAATTAATAATTATCATACAAAAAAATCACTTAACTAAATTTTAATATTTTAATGATTAGGCAGGTACACCATTATGAAATGATGTAATTAAAAAATTACATTATTATATTATTATTATTTTTATAAAATAAAACTTTGTAAGTTGTAACCCGTTCTAATGAAAATTAATAGAAGGAATGCTCTCAAAGTAGTAAACAAATTTATGAGGTCCTCTGTCCCTCTGCCTCCCTAAATTTGAGCATTGTAAGTAGGTACCTATATATTGTTATTGGACCAAAAAATCTTGAATGTGCGAAATTTTCAAAAATGTTATTTTGGTATTAACTATACATTCCAAAAAAAAACCTATGATGTGTTAACAAATATGATTTTTATAAAAAATGTAATTTACTAGTAAATATATCATGTAAATACTAAATTATAAAATACCTTATGAAAAACTTTACTATAAAATTAGGATTTTGCACCACATATAAGATTTTTTTGTCCAACAATAGCTTCACAAATACTGTATCAGTAATACATATTCTATATTCTAGATGTGATAATTTAATGAGCTGGTTAAATCTTACTTTAAATAGTTTTTGATAGCAGTTACAATTAAGTAAAATTGATTATTGTTTTAATTCACTAATATACTCTTTATTTTGTTTTATTGAATTACCTACTGCACCTACCTATTATTTAAATAAAATACCAAAACATTATACCTGATCATTCTGATCTTGTCCTTTCAGATTCATTTGTTAAAAAAAAAATGGGTAGTCGTTATATTTTCTCCAAAAAAAGACTACAGTGTAGTCCCAATAAACTGGCTTGTTGAAACAGAAACCCAGAAATTGTCTACCTGTACAATAGGATATTGTTACTGGCCATCAATAAGGGTAACTAGCACAGACTTAAAAGCTGCTGTAGATCCAGATCAGTCTTGGTGTCAATATAAAATCCGTGTAGTTGGTGGCAACAAGACTTACAGTATGTAAAATTCAACTTCGAATACAATTTCCTTAATGAAACATTTTAATTGCATTTGATTCACTAAAATCGCAATTATAAATCCTTTTCCTTTGTATTTTATTTCAATCCAATCATAAAAATTTGTAATTTCAGTTTATAAATGTATAAGCTCTGATTTAGATTTTTTTTTTCATATTAACTTACCATATGGCTGTATAGGTAATTTCAATAAAGCCTGGCATGAGCGAATTGAAATAGAGTCAACTGACAATGAGAGTATTTTAAATGAACATCATCCATTTAAGAGAAACAAAAAAAATAAAACTGTGGATACTAGTGATAGTAGTGAAAATGAAGGTAAACATTTGATACTTCTATCAAATTACTAACATCAATTGTGTTTTTGAATAACTTATTTATTTTTCTGATTTACTCTTTTTTAAGATTCAACTGGTTATACTATTGTACCTTCTAGTAAACAAAATGAATTGCTGTTTAATACATCACATACTGAATATTCAACACATACTGATACAATTCAAACTCTATATACAAACACACAACAACAACCGTCTATATCAACTTCTACTGATGGCAAAAATTCCATTATTACCCAAGTTGATTCTTACACAAATGTACAGCCAAGTTCTTCTTTTTCGGCAACACCAACTTTTTCTGCAAACCAAGAAAAATCTTATACAGATCTTGAAGTTAGATCATTAACTTCACCAAACTCATCAAACGTCCAAGAATCAAGTATGATGGAACAGTTCACATTTGAACCGTTTTATACAGGATCACAGGTACCTAACATTCTATAAAAATCTAAACTTAATTCAAACAATTTACTTTTAAGATTTTGTATTCAATATTTCATCAGAATGTATAGAAGTGATAATAGGAGGTACCTGCTTAATTAAAATATTTATTAATTATTTTTTGTTTGACAGGTTAATCATTTGGAAGTTTTAAGTCAACCATTATCCCAAGTTTCTCCTGAAGGTAATACATCAATCCATTTATTTATTTTATGAAAAGTATTCAGTATATTATGCTATAGAATCTACTTTATAATTCACTCACATTTGACTTAACTTCATTACATTTCATATAAAGTATAGATAGATACTAAAAAACACTGATATTAGTTTATGATCTTTTTGGCATTAGCTTTAGATATTAAAATACTTTTTAATTTCATAAGATACATTACACTATAGTTATTACGGAAGGAAATACAAAATATTTACAAAATATTCATGAAGAGCTTATTGCAAATCGCTTGATGAATCAAAGGCTCTGGAATATGATGAATAGCTTAAAAGACGATATTAAAAAGTTAACTCAAGCTAATATACCAACATTGGGAATGTCAAATGAACTTGAGGATAAAGTATTGTTAGATAAATTTCCTTTTTCAAATAAAGAAGACATTTTGGAGTTTGAAAAACTATTGCAAATTGACAATAATGATAGAGAAAAATTGGTAAAATTCTAAAATCTAATTTTTTAACTTATTTTAAAATTATTAGTTTTTAATATGACTTGTTTGCTAGAAAATTATTCTTTGTTCAATTGGCGGTAATGATGGAAAATCACATTTAAGACGTATTTTGTCAAAAATATTCTCTAATAAACTGGCAATCAATTGTTCTTGGACAGGCAGGGCTTTTGATAAAGATCAGACTAAATTTAAAGTAAAAGACTTACAAATAATTTCAATTATCAAAGGTAAATTATAAATTAAATTTATTTGGAATAATTCGATACAATTTTAACTATTTCTATTCACTATTAGGTGTGATTAAAAATAAATATCAATTCTCTGACTCTGTATTTGAAATGGAGATCCAAAGCTGGTTTAGGACATCAAAAACTCGCTACGACAGGGAAAAGTAAATACCTACCTATATGTAATATTTAAATTTACAATAACCCAAACCAATTTAATTAATTTCAATTTTTTTTTCACAACTATTCAGAAAAATAGATTCTATTAATTTTTTTTTCATTAAAGAGGTATTAAGTAAAAATGTTATGTATTACATATAATATACATCATACTCGTATATGAAGTTTAGTTAACTTGAATGGACTAACCTACTCAATAATTTATGTTATTACTGATAAGTCTATCATCTCTAATTAACAATTACATTTTTTAGTGTTCCCAAAAATTCATAAACGAGTCAAAGATATTGGAACTATTTCTTCACGCCAGTTTCAAAGGCGTATAAGAAATAAAATACAACTACTAAATAATAATCTACCAATTGCTACAACTTTTAAAATTCAGTCATCAACCCAGGTTTGTTAAATAATATGATTGAGAAGATTCATTTTCACAACTTTTTATTCTATTGTTTTAGTCTAATCAAATCGCACCTTTAAAATCCCCTAATAAACAACTTCATTCAACCATTACAAAAAACTACAGTTATATAGAACCATGTGATTCCAATACAATGGAGAACTATACTAATGAATTTAATACTTCTATCGTAAGTATATATTTATATTTGTTGTTACATTATATATTGAAATATTTAGTTATAGTCAATAAGTATTTATACATTTATTTTTTTCTAGGAATATTCTACAGAGACACAGCCAATTGATGGCAGATTGAATGTTACTAATAGTAATAAGGATAAAAACCAAGATTTAGTTCAACAAATCCGTAATTGGGCAGTGCAGTTTAATGTATCACATGGTTGTGCTAACGAGATGTTAAATATTCTTAGGAACACAGGTCAAAAAGTTCCCAAGGATATCCGTACAATTCTACGTGAACATAAGGCAGTCAGACCAATTTCGGAAATTAAAAATGGTTCTTATCTTAATTTAGGTATTTGTAATATTGTTCAACCTCATTTATTAAAACAAATAAATAAAATAAGTAATGATATAGTAATAAAATTAAGTTTCAGTATTGATGGTCTTCCTTTAGGTAAAAATTCTAAATCACAATTTTGGCCCATTCTTATGTCATTCATAAATGTCCCCATTTTTAAAAAGAAGATTTTTCCAGTTGGTATTTTTCACAGTTTTAATAGTAAACCTGGTGATATAAATGAATATTTAGGACCATTTATTCATGAGCTAAATCATATTTTAACTTATGGTATTCAAATAAACGATAAACAAATTAATTTTGAAGTAGCTCACATTGTCGCTGATGCTCCAGCAAAAGCTTTTTTATTAAATGTCAAAAATCATAACGGTTATTTTGCCTGTACATCTTGTGAAGTCGAAGGAGAATATTTGGATAGAATTTGTTTTTTAGATTTATCTGCACCGTTAAGAACAGATAGTTCATTTAGGTTAAAATCAAATGCTGAATACCATAAAGATGGGCTTAGCCCATTAATAGATCTCCCTATTAATATAACAAATTGTGTAGTATTGGATTATATGCACTGTTTGTGCCAGGGTGTAATGAAAAGACTATTGGATTTCTGGGTTAAAGGGAAAAAACCAATGAGAATGTTGGAGGAAAAAAAACATTCTATTTCTTTAGCTTTATTCAATCTTAGAAAATCTGTACCAACAGAGTTCGCTCGTTTACCAAGAAGTCTTGATGATTTAGAATATTGGAAAGCCACAGAATTCCGTGAATTTTTACTTTACACTGGTATTATTGTCTTAAAATCAAATATAAAAAACGAACAATACAATCACTTTCTTATATTGTTTGTATCTATTAGAATACTGAGTTCGGATAAAATTTTCAGTACATACAGTGATTTGGCTTCAAAACTTTTAATAGAATTTGTTCAAAATTATTCATGCATTTATGGTTCAAAATTTGTCAGCTACAACATCCACAGCTTAATTCATTTATCTTTTTTTGTTAATTTACATGGGCCATTAGATAATTTTAGTGCTTTCAAGTATGAAAATTATCTTCAAACACTTAAAAAATCAATGAAATGCTGTAGATTTCCACTAGCTGAAATTCTAAATAAAATATTGGCATCTGAAGGCGAAGAGTTAAAAACTCCTTTAAATAACAATTCATTCATTATAGATTCTTTCAAAATAGATAAAAATCTTTCAAATTTTAGATTCACTTATTACAATAAGATTACTCTTAAATCAAATAACTATACCCTTTGCTGTGATAATATTAAAGATCAGTGTATTATTCTAGAAAACGAAGACATAGTAGTGATAAAAAAAATGTATAAATTAAATTCTAATGATGATAAAACAGTTAAACTATCTGTTGTTAAATTTTTAACTGTAAATAATTTGTTTTTACAACCTGTACAGAGTAGCCTCATAGGAGTTTATTCTGTTAAGACTGATCACATATCTAATGTTTATGACATAAATATAAATAATATTAGATTTAAGTGTTTTTTTGTCCAACTTTCAAATAATGAAGCGATTGTTATTTCACTTTGTCATACTGTTTAAGTTTAAAAAACAGTTATCTTAAAAAAAATGAATTTGAAAGATTTGTTTTTCCTATATTATACACTGAGTATAAAATATTAATTTATAAAATGTGTTAATAAAACCCATATAATAATATTTCTGTAAATGTGTATACATTTTTTTTTTTTTGTAATAAAAACTTATAAGACTAGTATGATTTGTATTTTATGTTTATTTTTATCTCCTTATTTTTTACCGTGTATTGACCATGGTTATTTACATTATAATATTATATAACTAATAGTAGTATAAACCTAACCTCAAGCGGTGGAGAGGGGGATGAGTAATTGATGCAATTATGTCTCCCCCGCCAAATTACATAGTTAAGGAAGAGGTATAGTATTATGCTTGAATGTTCCAAAAAACACTTGGATAAATATAACTGGAACATAAAATTGAAAACTATTAATTTGAAGTATGAATAAACATCCCAGGAATAGTTTTAGAAACATGTTACTGTAATGTTACCGAAAAACTATTCAGGTAATATAATCTATTTTATAGTTCTATGATGGTTTATTCGGTGTTTCAAATAACACGGCATATTGCCTTATTGGAATGGTTTTGGAACTCTAATGGAAGTTCCTTAGGAACGTTTCAAAGTTCCTTAGGAATATTAATTTTATATAATCGTAACGGTTTTTTGCACGGTGGGTAGTTTCACAAAAAACAGCACGTGTACAAATATACATCACAGACATCAAACCACTTTGTTATTTTACAAACTAACGTAATGAAGTCAAATAAGTTAAAATCGTATACCTATTATACATTATTAATCCAAACTGATAGTTTAAGAAATAAGGCAGAGGATATATGGTTTTTAATACTATAATACTACACCGATCTCTGATAGAAAACTCACAATATGAATAATCAAATAAGACGATGCCATCCATCATAATAACAGTGCACAGTTTTGTGTAAAAACACAAACACAAAACCAAAATATATTTATATAATTAAAATATTAGGTGTCGTATAATATGGTAGTATGAATATTTGGTGAAATTTCAGGTTTTCAAGACTTTTACATTTGAAAGTTACAAAAAAAAAAAAAAAATGTAATTGATTTTATAAAAGACTAGGTTTGTAAAAAAATCCCTGTTTTTAATCATTTTCTTTGCAGTATTCCTGATTATTTTTATAAGTAATGTGAATTTTTACTTTTTACTTCTCAAAGAATAAATAAGATAGAATTTTCTACCAATTACCCTCAAGTTAAAAATCAAATCATTTTACTGCCTTAAAAGGTAATGATAAACACACAAAAAAGTAAAAACACATTATGATATAACCAATGGCTAAGCAAAGATTCAAAAAAGGATTTAAGATGGTTCTTTAAATTATCTGAGTTATGACAATGAGTCAATGTAATCAAAATTTTTAAATTTGAAAAAGTAAATTATTTTAAGTTACCTAATAATAGATTATGTTTTGAATTAATTTTTACAGTGATAGTTTTTATCATTTGTCTACAACTAAGATTTTCTTTACATAGCTATTACAGTAATCGATGAAATCAAATTTATTATACTTAAGAAAATTAAATTATTCAAAATTATTAATTGATTATGTTTTTATTTATTTTTATAGAGATAGTTATTATCATTTATCTACTAATAAGATTATTGTATTAAAAGATTTAAATAAAAATAAAACGAAACAACTATCAATTTTTAGAGTATTACTTGTCTTGAATCTCTTTTACAAGTGAGAATGTACAATACTTATACTACAATATTGTAAAGACATAGTATCTAAGTCGAGATTATTGGCTTCATCAAGGATGCATAGTAAATAATGATATAGTATTTATTCAAAAAGCAATTATTGAAACTGGTCATTTTCAAGAGCGAACGATAATAATATTGGCTTCACAGAAATATTATCGACTCTAATAAGGGCTGAAAGTTGTATGCAAAGGTAATTTGGATCCAATGGACAAGGAAGTAATACTCTCAAAGTTCACTTAGATGGTTACAATTTAATAGTGTTTCTATTCAATTTTGATGCTTCTACTAAACTAACTTTATTATGAATACTATCAAATATTTCGGCAAATGTATTTATGGATGTAAGTGACACGGAGACGTAACAGAATACAAAATTAGAGAGCGCGTTCAAAGAAGAAAAATAGAAATTACGATGTTTTGAAATAAAACAATGTTTATCATTAGTCATTACATATCATATACCTATACCTATTACCTATAATATAATATAATATATAAATGTATTTAAACATATTTTTATAATTTTTAATATTGCGTACTTACTAATAATTAATAATTATTAAAGTCATGATAAACGAGGTTGACTGATTTATTGCTCCTATATCTTTTTTTTGGGAAGTTTTAAACAGATAAAATTCACTTCTTATTTATAATTAATATATATTAATTAATTATTAAAATATAATTTGTTTTACTTACATAGTACATTTTTATTTAAAATACATGATTTATATTAAGTTTTTTAAAAATTTTCAGAGCATATTTATTTTCTAAGAGGATACGAATAACATTAAAAGAAAGTTTTTGTAGTAAGTTTCAATCCTTTGTTATTAGTTTTAATTAATTCTAAAAATCTAGAAAAAGAGTTATAATAATAAATAATAATTAATGATTCTTATAAATTAAGAGATAGTAAATGATTGTCTTCTTAAAAAAACATTACTATGCCAATAAATTATGAAGTATTAAATAAATCATTTAAAAATTTTTTTAATGTTTTTACTAAAGTAAAAAAGTAAAAAAGCGGGTAAGTGGATGTCGCTCCGCTATACATTAGGTGGTGGGGTGGACTTCTGACTAGGGTAGGTTAGATTTGAATGCAATGATAGGTATCATTGTATATGAAAAACGATTCTGAACGGAGATGATTTGTCAGTTTAGGATATATTATATTTAAATATTGTCATATATGATATATTATATTTTGAAACAAATTTTATTTTTTAATTAGGACGCATTTTGCATAAGGCATGGTTAATCAATTTTTTCAAAAACATTGCATGTAGTTATCATAATTCATAATACCTTATATTAACATAGATATACGAATACCTGGTTTGAGGATAAATCGTTATCATTACGCGATTTCAAAAAAATTTAAAACTCAAACGCTCAAAACATTTTTCCTATAATGACGCTTCAAATTTCCTTTATAGCTGTTTGAAGAAAAACTTAGTGTTGTATTTTTAATTCTTAGTTATAAACACAAAAAATTTTATGATTTTTCAACTTCAAAATTACTCTTGCAAATTTTCGCATTTTCGACAGATTTCGTAAAAATTTGAACTATAAACGCTTATAAAAAAAAATTGTGACTAACGATTTTTGAATTTTTTTAGCTACAATAAGAACAACTCATAAGGAATCTTGTATTAAATTTTTTTTGTTATCCAACATTTTTTTACCGACACTACAAAAAAAAATTCTCAAAAAAGTCGACAATTTCAGTGGTCTATAAATAAGTCAACAAAATTTTAAAAATTAATCTGTATATAGATATCACTAATATAAACATTTGGGGAAAATTTCAAGTATTTACAGTGATTAGTTTTTGAATTACAACCATATAAAAAAATTCGATTTGGTCGAAAACTGGTTTTGCGTAAAAATTCCCGTTTTTCTGTCATTTTTTTTTTTTGTTTTTCTCGATTTTTTTGAAAACTGTTGAAAAATGTTAACTTTTGACCTCTAAATGCACCAAGGATCTTCACTTTTACATCGGAAACCATCCCCCAAAGTTTGAAATTGAAGCATTATTTCGACTAGTTATGCTGTACACAGACACAAAAAAAAAAAAAAACACACACACATCATTGTAAAATCAATACGTCATTCATCACTTCGTTCAGAATCTAAAAAAAAGAAACACAATTAAACATAACTGTCATCATTGCCAATGTTTTTAGTTAGCCAAAGTTGTAAATTCCGTCCGACATATATCACACTTTCAGAAAATTGTTTATAAAAACTATTGGTTTTTATTTCATTTATTTGAAATATTTTTAACTTTCCATCGCTTAATATAATGCTTCAATTCCATTAAATATTATGAAATACATATTCTGAGTCTGACTGAATTATTTATTCTTCTAAATATCCTACTATAAACTAATAAATTATTATGATAGATAAAAAAAACTAATTAAAATACTCAGCGCCGTGCTAAGCGAGGATGAAGCAAATGCGATAAATGGTGCAAGTATATTAGGAAAAAAAGAGGCTCTAAAAAACAGTGAGTGATTGTGGAGATTTAAATACAATTAAATAAATATGTTGGAAAATATTATCGATAGCCAATTTCAAATAACGTAGAATTTTACAGTCTTAACTTCTATTATTGTGTTTTTATCTATATTAAACCGCAAAAGATTGGTATTTATTTCTAGTTATCACATGTTTTGCACATTATAAGAATTTATTTTAAATCTATTAAAAAATAGAATATGCTTCCTAGGAGTCATTAAAATACTGAAATGGATGCTTAAATATTATAAATTGTTATTGAATTTAAATGGTATTTTATTTAAATTGTTTGTTTATATATACATAATGTATATTAAAACACACACATACCAGTTTTAAATGGCAGCTAATTTTTGAAAGGTAGGTACATAATTTTAACATTTTGTGCGTGTCTGGCACCATATTGTGAACATAAAAACTGCATAGGTAGGTACATAAGTGCATCACAGCTCAAACTTAATTTTAAAATTTAGCTACGGTTAATTAAAAGTACTGTCAAGAAACATTGATACTTATTACTTATTTCTAGACTCCTTTGAGTCTATTACTTATTACTTATTACTTATTATTAGTTAAATAAGAATAGATTTGTTTCGTGGCTATAATATATTAATTATTGTATTTTGGATTCCATTTTTTTAAATAATATTTAATGTAATACTTATTTGACATTGTATTATTTTATTGTTATTATTATTATTATTATTAGGTCATTTTTTCTTGCAGTCTACGCAATATCATATATTTTTAATAAGTATAAAAAATAAAGTGTGATATGCTTCATAAATTTTTTCACGGCTTGTAACATTTTTCTATACATTTGTAGGTTTTCAGTTTTACTTATTCGAAATTCTTATTTTTTAGCTTCCACAGAGCTGTCAATTTATTTCACTTTAAGTCTAACAAGTAGCATTCGACCTCTAGTGTATTTTTGTTTTGGTATAAAGTCATCGATTTCAATTTATTCTATGACATCTGCCGTTTACCTATAGTTTATTTCCAAATAGATAACTGAATGCATATCACAGTTAAAGTCAAAACCAGGTCAATCATAATATTTGTAGAACACCAAGTAATAAAAAAATATATAAATTGAATGATCTATATACTTTATAAATTGTAGTCTATAATAGTTAAATCGATTTAACTATTCAGTTTTAAATTATTTCATATATAGGTACACAACTAAATTCATGATTCAAAAAAAAAAAATTTATATACCTTTTATAATACATATACTTTGAATTCTTAGAAAATGCAATATTTTAAATTATATTTGATATCATTTATAAGTGCGCATACCTATTTATATTTTTATAACGGCATACTTTATTAGTTATCATAAATTATGTGTGTATTACAGGTAAGTAGTAAAAATGAATAGATATAGTTTGATAAAAACTATATAAAAATTGCCTTTTAAAAGATTTTTTTTAAAGTGATTAATATCTTATTTTATAGTATTGATGTGTGTGAATTTTTTCGTACTTCAACATAAGAGTAGGAAAACGCTTAAAATTTCAAAATTTCAAAATATTTTGAATTTATTCACATATGGTACGTTGGTATTGATTTATGAGTTAATGGTAACAATATATTATTTAAATAATTGATCAAATAATGTATGTAATGTTTTCGGTAGAATTAAAATGATATTACTGATAGGTAGAAAAAATTTATTATAATATTAGAAATATAGTGACTGAAAGATATATCAGTTCAGAATCTTTTTTTTTTTGCTATACAATAATTTATAACTAAATTTAAGTTTAAAATATCTATTAAGGTGATTTAACTAATGTGAGGTCATCCTAAATGAACGTCATTACAAAATGACTATCTCGGGTTTTATATGCTTGGTTCTAGTATTTTGAATGTAATAATTTCCGTTAAAAAAAAAAAAACACGTTAAAAAGAAGGAAGACAAAAGTACTGAACACGCTTTTATAATTGATTTTAAGTTTATACAAACGATTGTGTCAACAGTTTCTCAATGAAATATTTTATATTTTTATAGTATTTGTATATAGAATAGATTCCTCCACTATATGGATGATAAAGTACAAAAGTTAGTTTTGACCAAGACATCCAAATAACTACTTTTTGCTCTTCACTGATATTTCTTAGAAACGTAATTACTAGTGAAATTGGAATCGTGAGATGGTTTCGGTTAAAGTTTTGTTATATACGATGTGTTTTCTGGAATTGTATAATTTAAGCTATTAATCAACCTAAAGCTGACATTTATTCAATGGTTTCAATTATAGTAGGAAAAATAATTTTGGGAGGTCAGGAGACAATAATACGTTCTATTTTTTCGTTCAAGTACTTTGTTGAAATGCATTAAAATTATTTTTAATTGATATCTAAAAACGTGTTGTACCCAAACACCTCATACTAACAACTATCATAGTTGTCCGTCCATCACGTTTATGTTCAGTATTATTGGCCTCAAATAATGTATTATCTACCCAGTTAATCAATTGTGTTTGTTCAGCTTTAAAAGCTTTGGATATAACATGTTTATTTACTGATGACCGTGTCTGTTATTAGCCATTATTTATGAGCACTCGCTAGTCACAACAATATATAATTATACTAGATAATCAGACAATCGCAGTATCGCAATATACAAATCCAAAACAACTAATTAATTACCTCCATAAAAATGGGATTTAAATGTTTTTACATATATAGCATATTATAGTTGAAGATGAAATACTAATTATTCACCCTTTCAAAAAGATAAACCAAATTGATGAATTAATATTGCAAAAAAATCAGTTAATCATATTAAATAGGTAAAATATTTATAATTGAATTAAACAAAACGACTCCAAGCTCAGCTCGAAAAAAACCTTCAATTGCTGTTATTTTATTCCACATTTACCATTAAAAGTTAAATAATATTATGTTTTATGTTATGATTAAGTGGAAACATTTTGCAGAGTTTGTAGTGCCCATATACTCACATATAAACAAAAATGTTTAGAATAAACACAAATATTTAAAATAAATAAATTATGTTCAAACACACACATTATGTAAAAATGATTCTGACTAGCTTGAAAAACACACAATGAAATCAATGTAACGGGAATATTAAATTATGTTACACAGTTCAGCAAACAATGATAACTTTAAAAACAATTAACAGTACACGTATATTAAAATACCAGAATAGACTGATTGCAATACAAAGACAATTTACTTTTTATATATTACTAGAATAATGTGCTTAAGGTTTAAGCCTTAATTTCTAGCACGGTGTGACTTGTAAGTATTATTTGATGAACTCATATTTGGCATATTATGTATGAATATATGAATCTATTTTACGACTTACATACCTAGATATATAGTACATCATCAATCATCAAGTTCTAAATCAGCGATTACTGTCAGCGGAGTCAGCTTTTGACTGTTAGAAGCAATTATAACTCATCAATATAATTTTAAATTAAATGTTGTTAAATAGTTATTATCTGTAATTTAACACATGTAATACCTTGAAAACATTTATAATTTCAATTTTTTTTTAAATTCTTATCAAATATAGGTTTTAGACAATGGGTATATACATATCTAAAAATATACAGTCTAATTATGTATAAAATTGTGAACTAAAAACGACAAAGTCTATTTGGTTTAGTGGTATGAAAACTTAAAAAAATTAACACATCACCAAAAAAATTTATCTTCAAATTATCTATGTGTATGAATAACTGCAGCTGTTACCATCATAATAAAAGTATAATATCATCTTCGATACCATAACAATGAATACAACATACAGATTTCAAATATTTAATATAAATAGTGGTACCTAAAAGAAGTAAAGATTTCTGGAGCACTATCGTTTTAGTATAATCAGAGAACCAAAGTGGGTGTAATGAAAAATAGAAACTATATTATATAAATTCCAAGTAAGACATAAAAAAAACATCAAAGTCCAATGACAGAAAACAAAGCTTGTCTATTAAATGAAAATACAAATGTGACAAATATAGCGTGGAGAAATATGAACACGAAATGCCACTAAATAAAAATAACTTTGCATAGATGAGAAATAAAAATCTGAAGGAACGAGAAATTAAATCGAGACATCAATATACACTTATAAGAAAATATAGTATCACGCTTGACTTACACTACTGCTTCTTAAAAAATAAATATAAATTTAAAATATATATATCATTTAAAATATCAATTTAAATAATAGGAAATATTCACGATAACAAATAAAATGTGACAGCAGAAAAATACGTAATCTAAATGACTGTTGTAAAATATATTCAGAATATTCATAAAACACAAATCGTTAAATTATTAGTTCAATAAATTTACTGAAAACCACAATATGCTATAAATCTAAAATATTTGCCAAAATATCATAACACACAAGATACACATTATTATTAGTAAAAGTATCTCCATAGTATATACCTAAGTATGGTTTCTAAAAAAAAAAAGATCGTACATTTTATAGAAATATGGTGACGTGATAGCGATGACCCGAAGTAAATTTAAGATATGAAATCTTCGCCAGTAATCTGAACACGGTCTTATCGACCAAAAAATTCCTTATAAATTTATAACCACCAAAAACACACAGCAGTCTTAAATAATCTTCATGAGAGATTTTAGTACTTGATGTCTACAAGAAAATCCATTTTTACATAAAATAAAAACAAATAGGTATACATAGAGAGTTACAACTACTGATTATTTCCATCCAAAAAATAATATTTTGTATCCGTCATTTCGCTCAATATTTTTGTTGCGTAGTGTTAAACGATAAATATTGTAATATATCCCACAAAATACACACATGGAATTTAAAAATAAACATTTTTTTTTTTATTATTATTAGAAAAGCGAATATTTACAATCTGTATTCGCAGAAAAAAAATACAATAAGACATAAGACAAGTGCTAAGTATAACATTAATACAAGGCTTGATGACATGATTGAAGAGAGCGTCCAGTAACACTACTTCAGAATGAATTTTTTTTTTTTTTTGTTTAATTTATTATTATTTTTTACTCTTGTCAAGGGTTTAGGGAGTCGTGTGGCCAATTACATTTTAAGCCATGGGAAGGATTATCCGGGATAGTTAGAGAGGATAAATTAGATATTAGAGGGTTTGGGTGGGTTAACGTATTGAAGTGGAATTTTTTATAATTTGTGGATGTAAGTACAGAAAGTTAGAGTTACAGCAGTTAGAGTCTGCTGAAGAAATGGATAGTTTAACGCTATTTGTTGAACTTTAGTATGAGAACTGTTCACCTCTAGTTATCTTTTTGATGGAGTTACAGAAACAATTTAAATATCGGTAACTACGGGAATGAATATTGATGGTGGTGGCTTAGTCATGGTAGACAGTAGTTTTTACAATATTTTCGGGATCTAAATCCATGTTTTCAGATCGGTTGTCAAGCTCGGTGTTATTTGAAAACAAGGAGTAACGGTTTTTTGAAACAAAAATTTTGTTTTGCTGAACTTGATGACTGAAGAAGTGAATGTTAAACCAATTTTATTTTTGGTTTTAGGCGTGAAGAAATCCGTTGGTTGAGGATTTAGATTGTGAGGTAAAGTTGTGATTCGACACACTCTGTAGACGAAATTTTCGTTTTATTGAAGGGGGGACAGTATTAGATTTTTGCTTATCTATCATGGTTACGACGTCGGTGCGTGTTATCGCGAGTTAACGGTGAAGCCCAATTTGGGCTGGCCATTGTGCGGAGCATTGTGACCATACTAATTAGGTATGAATGTGATAGTATTAGTTGTTACGGTAATAAAATTAGTTACCAAATTTGAGCTGAAGGCGCTCCTTTTTGATGACTTGAAGTTTGGATTACCTAGTCAAAAGGATGACACTTTGTTGATAAAATTGGATGTTTTTTTTTTTTCAACGGACAATAATTTAATAAAGTAATTAATAACAAGTGATTTAACACCGACGCACGATGTTTCATTATCAACGGCTGTAATCGAACTGACCGAACATTATAAAAAAAAATATATATTTATTTAATATACTTATTAGAGAAGAGTAGAATGATTTAATAGTGTCACTAGAAAGGAATAACTTTAATATAGTAGTGATACAAGAGATACAAATGACGTATCCCAGCAGGAAACTACAACTGGACACAAATAATTTGTGTGCTCTTTTAAAGTGTAAAAACATTATATTTAATTTTACAAAGATTTATCTTAATTTAAAAATGTGTCTTCGTGGTAATTCATTTTAATAGAATTGGCAAAAATTATAAAAATATACATAACTACAAAATTGCATCATTTCACGTGTGATAAGCTATTTTTTCGTTTTATCACAGATCAGTGAATTTTTATTGTTTATTTATATTATTGATATTAACTTTATTTTATTGAATCAAACGGAAAGTTCTATTAAATATAATTTAATGAACGTACAGTATTTATTGTGAAGCCACCAAACGGATAATTATCAAAATATGAGTTGAACACAATTTTAAAATAATAAAATGTCCCATTTTTCAAAGTAATGATTTTGTTCAGAAATGATTAATATTATCTAGCATAAAAAGATTTATGCCTTTGATAATAATATATCACATTATCATACTGGAGGTTTAGCAGGTGAGAACTGTTTATCAAAATATAGCCACTAGGTCCGTCACTATCTATATATTGTTAAGTTATCGACGAACATGAAATTTTCCAAACAGTATATTTCTTAGTTATTATTAGGTCTGGGGAATATTAAAAAAAAAAAATACTTGTTGCTGTGGTTAAATATGATATATAATATGGTAACAAAACCATTTAGTGGCGTTAAACTACAATTGTAAGCGATTTGAAACGTTGCCGCACGACTTCCGTTATCTGCGGGTGCAGCGGGATTGGATACCGGAAATGAATCGATGGAAAAACGCCAAAGCACGTATGATCGACCGGTATACAGAGTGTATATCGTAATTCCTATACATTACAGGTTAATCGTTACGGAACATCGGCCAAAATCGACGGCAAAGCTAACAGCTGCCGGCCGAAAGTCCAAAACCCAATATGTACGGTGGACCGTAAGTAAATCTGACCAGTCACCGTGTTGTGCTTGAGCGGTTAAGGATGATAGGCTCATCGGTGGTTCAGAATTATTTATACCAAAGGTCAAATAATATTTGAAAAGAGTTGCTACTTGGTCTTCCCGCGGTAAGAGATCGATGATGTAACGTCCGTCGTAGTAGATACCTATATTGTAATATTATAAGAATAAGGCGCTCGCAGAATTATTTCGTTGAACAATGCACCGCAGAATATCATCAAATTTTGTAGGTATTACGGGTGGGTAAGTGGAACGTGCAACGTGCAAATAGTAAACAGTGGCTAACCTGACGTACCGAGACCGTTGTTGCTGTGTACGAGTTGGCCCTCGTCCGGAAAAACATGAATTGCCACCGTCTCTTGATTTGGGCAACGACCTGCGAAGAAAAATCAACATACTGCATGACATATAGTATTTTAATGCAGACCGAGAGCCACTGAAATGGCGGCGGCACAGTGGGAAGAGTCCTCGGATTTGAAAATTCCCCCCACCCCAAAAGCTAAACAGCTAAATTGGCATATTTTTATAAATTACAGAATAATTAATTGTATTATTATTTAAATTTGAAATAAATGTTTCAGTACAAAAAAGTAAAACTTATACTAAGGACTCCCCTCAGTAAAATTCTGATTGCCCTATTGACTGCGTCAGGAAGTACCATTAGCTTATGACTAGGGCAGAGGACATGAAGCATTTGCATATTTGTTTTACACAGTCACAAGAATAGCAGAGTACGGTACAAATAAATTTCATGCTTTCACAAAGCTAGTTTTGAAATTTTATTGTGTTTATAAATGCATATTTTGCGTTTTTTTGGTTTTTAAGGGATATTTTACACTTTTATACGCTATTTTATACCTTTTGAGACATATTTAATTTAAATCGATTTTTTCAACTGTGATATTTTTATTTCAAACAAAACTGTCAACATGTTTGGATAAAAATTTAATTATTTTAATTTTTGTCATACAATATTGTTTTTGACTGTCCACGGACACACATTTTTCGTAGAAGAACGATCTAACGTACACTATGCCTACAACATCACCACCACAGCTTTGTGCGCACCACGCGGGCTTTTATTCGCTTAGGATTTATTTATAAAACGATTCTAGACATAACAATAATCAATATTTTAGTATTTAGTCTCAGTCAGTTCTGTGGAATGTACATTCATGTTAAAAAAATTTTAAGTGCATAAGTGCTTGCATATTTAGAGCTTTTTTAGAGCTACAAGTCCTCTGTCCTACTTATGATGTAAAATATTTTTTGGACGAACGAATCGTGATGATTTCAAAACGAAATATTGAACGGAAAAGCATACAGATTAACAAGAACTGAGAATACTCGTATTATCTGGTGTTTATAAAAATTCCGCAACATATCTTATATTACCATACTTTTAAAATTATGAAAATTAAAATAAGTTCTATGATTATGATTTATGCTTTTAAATTATAATGTTTAGCGTACATAATATGCGATTCAAAATCCTTGTTTATGGTAGGATGCATTACCTGTTTATGGCGTATATTTTGAATACATGTTATCCATTATATCTCACTCGGATCGAAACGAACGTATGTTTGTAATAAATCATTTTTATTTTCTTATTTGAAATATTTGTTGTGCAATTAGATTTAATCCAAAATAAAACACACGGTTTAACCATAATGTGGCATGTTAAAACTTTCTTTTAACATAACATATTAAAATATATAACCATATATATTAAAAGAAAAACACTTTAAAAAAATGGATAATGTTTTTCTATCAGTAATTTCTTTGGCAACAATCTTTTATCTAAGAATTTTCAATTTTGCACTTTTCATATAATATTTACAAAATGTACATACCTCTCCGTTTAGAAAGCAAAATAACGTTGCAACACAAAGTCCCTGAAAAAAAAAGTAAACACTTTATGAACTTAAAATGGTTAATTAAATTATTATTATAACTATAAAATGTTAAAAGAAAAATGAGATATTAAGTATGGTATATTAATTATAAAAAACTTTAATACAATTGTATATAGTGCAGTTATAATCTGTGTACCTTCTACAGTATAAATAATATTTTTTTTCAATTTAATATTGAAGAGTTTATTAAAAAATATAATATTTAATTGTAATTGGATTATTTTAACTCAAAACATATCAATCTAACTTTATATTAGTATATTAACAAAAACATAATAAATATTTTTTGTGTTTTTATTGTAGGTTTAATAATTATTTTTAGTTATTATGATAGTAATTAATTGCAGACAATTTCCATCCGAACATATTTTCTACCGGACATTTTTAGATTTAGTAGTACATCTTTCCCCAGTTTATTTTTAAATGTGAATAATTTCCACCATATTTATAAAAAAATGTATTTGAATATGAAATTATTTTGTTGTCTCATGTCTGAATTTGTCAATTTGTCTTTAGACAGAGTAAATTTCTTAATATTTAAAAAAATATAATAAATTATAGACGTATTGTAATAATTACAATATTTTACAAAAACCCATTGCAACTTTAGTACTTATTTAGCTTTGTATTACCTCTAAAAGTCTGAATTATATAAAATAAATTTATTTACTATTATAAACGTTAATATCATTATTATCGTTGATATATATTATATTATATTAAAGCTATATTTTTCATCAAATGACTTTAAAAATTCAGATATCGATGAACCATTTTCAAACTTCGATAAAATGTACGTCAAATGGAACTTTCAATAGAACTACAAAATCAAACGGTTTGAAATAATGGTAGCGTATTCGCCAATGAAATGCACATAACGGTACAAAGCAAAATAATAGTAGAAAAAACAGTATAATTGAAGGTTTCAATAAAAAAAAATTAAGTTTTAAAAGAATTCAGCATCCAAACATGTATAATGTATATGTTCATTGAAACTCTCCAAAGATAAAATTAAATAGTAATTATGGAATTATTATATTATATTTGAAATTTTATTGTTTTTATAAGAAAAAAAATATGAACAAAGGAATGTAAATATGTGTTTAGAGATAATGTTTAGAAATAATCAGAAATCAAATATTGACACAAAATATGTAATTTTTTGATTATTTATCATAATTGTTTAAGTAAATATTTTAACTATTATACTTATTTAAAGTTAATTTTTACTTAATTTGTTTTGAACACTACTGTGTTAAGTATTTCTTAGATTATATTATTGTAGTTGTATATTTTATTGTATCAAATAGATATGATATATTTTGTTAAATGCCGGTTCCTAATACAGTACTATAATTGAAATGGTTTTTGTAAAATATTGTGATTATTATTATACTTGTTTTAAGCGTTAAGTATTAAGTACTTATTTTTGTTTTTTCAATAGTATTTTTATTGTTTCAGAATTTCAAATAGACAATGATCAAAAATATAAATCCATAATGGAAGTATTTTAAAAATAATTTTACCTTGGATAAAAAAAAATATTAATTTTATATTTTAATATTTTTTTTCACAAATATGAGAAAAGAAGTTTGAATTATAATATGGTCCAAGTAAAACCGAAAATATTCGGTGGAGATTGTCCATTAGATAGTAAAACGTAAATGCATATGCTCTTTGATGTATGATGTTTGTCCTAATGTGTTCCTTTAGGCAAATAATAACATATATACATCGTTAATTCAGTATAATGCATTGATCTATGTAATTGAACTGTTTAAAGTTATTAATAATAAGAAAATGTCAATTTTAAATATGTTATTTTATACAAAATGTACCTTTGATTTTAATTTAAGATAACGTTAAAACGTATGATCTCTTAAAAATAGTTAGGTCAATTAATAAGTAAATATTAATAAATGTATAAAATGAAAAGTTATACGGTAATTGGTATTAAAATAATATTATAATATCTATTGTTATTAAAACTTATCGATTGGTGTTTGAAAACGATTAATTTGCCCTTATTGTAGAGGGGATTGAAAATTAAAACAAACAACGACAGCTGCCACAATGTAATTGTAATTTATTTTGTTTCAATAATTATTACAAAGAATATTCATACTCGTTATTATTTTAATACAATTATTATAACAGTTAGTGGTAGTGTTTACTCGATGACGGTCTCTGAACAACTGAGGTCTGAGTGTCAGTATTCAATAAACATCAGTTAGCAACTGTGTACCCATATATTACACAATAATTTTATTAAAATAAAATAATATCCGATAAATACACATTATTGAAGTAGTTTTAAAATTAGATTATCAATGCATATTAAGGTCTACAAAAATATCAGACTATATGTGTGTATTTATTTCAAATTTTAATAACTTTTGGCGTGACTATACTTTTGACATTATATTTAATATTTAATTTTTTTTAAACATTTTCTATAGTAATATATTCTGTTATATTTTACAACTATATGGTACAATAAACACTAATTTTATTCTAGTACATTTTTAATTACTATTAATATTTAAAAAAAAAAAACCACAAAAGTATTAAAGGTATTATCACGAATATACGATTTTCTTAAAAAAACGTTGTACAATTTTAAAGATAAATATTTAAAAGTTACAATACCATATAACTATTATAAGTAATAGGTATTGTGTTACTATTAAATAATATATCAAAAACCTGAAAAAACTTTACCGGAAATTATTTCTCGGATAATTATTATTATTTTTGCATCAGTGTTTATAATAATTTTGTGGCGAGACGCATAAAATGTTTTCATGAAGAGATCAGGGGATATTCATTATACTAGTTATATTAATCTATTTTTGTTATTCACCCATCTCAAAAAATAATATTTTAGTTATCTTATAAATTCATTAAAAATATCTATAATATTTGTAATATACTGGATAATGATAAAAAATAAAACGTAGATAAATATGCAATTTGTTCCCTGAGGCACAATAAGAATATGGGCTAATTTACAGTAAATTGAATGAGTTGTTGGAAGAAGCCACCCAGTAGTGACATTTCCTAACATTTTAAAATTAAAAATTATCTTCAGTACATTTTAGTAGTGGATTGGAAGTAATCATCCTTATAAATTCCTCTCTGTGTATGTCACTAAACTTATGTAATATGTGTGTTTGATTATATCAAATTGAACGAATATACTTTGTTACTAAAATAAAACCAATAATGACTATTGTTGCGTTCACGATTAATCAATATGACCGTTCTAAATTGTCAAGGAGGTAGGTATTTTAAAGTATTGAGTGATTAATCTTCTTTTTCTCTTTTTCTGACGAGGGTCAGTTAAGACTTAATAGCATATGGATATTAACTGTAGGTATACGATATTTTTGATTAACTTGAAGTACTAATAAAAAATTGTTTGAAAGCAATTTTATGTTTTGAATTTTCGAAATTTATAAACCCTTGTTTAAGGGCTAATAATATAATAGTTAAATTATATTTCCGTACATAAGATTGTTTTTAATTAATGATGTATACACCCGAATATATTTTAATATGATTTAAAAAGTAATATACTTTATACTTAAATTTTAGTGATGTAGAATATTTTTATATACATTGGAAGAAAATGAAAATAAAATAATTAAGTATACCTATGGTAAAAATCCTCCAAAATCGTTTAGTAATATATCAATCCTTAATATTAGATATATACATATATATATATGTATAAAAGTATTTATTTTTCATTTATAAATTATATAGGAATTTCAATGGTATTATATTTAAATGAGAAAAGTTTATAATAAAATATCTAATTTTACAAGTTTAATACAAACTATAAGTACGTATATTAATATGGTTTGATTGCAATTTTTCATTTTTAAATATTTAAAAGTTAAACTTTTATTTTAGTCAAATCGTTTAATCTAGTATAAAATAACATATTTAACATAATTAAATACCTACAATTATCAGAAACAGTAAATAATTACAATTTTTTATAGAAAATAAATAGTTATATTTTGTTATAATTACCAGTATCTAATATGGTTCTCGAAATTATAATACATACAGTTGTTTGGACAGATATCAGACGCTATAAATGGATTTTGTTGAGTACAACTTTTAACACAATAAACATTACAAATAGTTATTGTTTCAAAAAACCTCTAACATTCATATTTTTACACCTTTATGTTATTATTTCACCTTTAATATTTTTATGACCTCTAAATAGGTGTTTAGAGAGATTTAAAATTTACTTTTTGCAAGATGCTTCCGGCAATAATATAATATACAAATTATATTTTGTTTGTAAATTTTTGTATTTTCAGTTCAGATTTGCATCTTGTCGGGTTTATATTTTTTTTTACAACTCAAATTAATGTTTTCTGTAAAAAATAATAATTTTTATGGATATTTTTCCGCTCTCATAAACTCATATTTACTTACATTGTTTTTATAGAATGCTTCACTAAGTCAGTAGTGTAATTTGAAAGACTTCCATGAACCATGAGCATTATAAAGGTTTTATCTTAATAATTATTCTACCTATCCATAAATATTTTACTATTATAGACGAAATGCCATATTTTTTAAGTAGCTATAGTCACGATATTATTATAATAATAAAGTGTATTTTTTTCTGTACTATTATCATTGTTTTATAAGAAAATAACATATAATAATGACTATTGTCTAGGTAGTACATCATAATAATATTTTAATATCACAATGTACATTTATCTTCTGTTGGAATTTGTATGCACAAAAATTATTAAAATAACATTATCAACTAACAGATAACTTGTATAAAATGTATTTTATCGTAACAATAAGTCCATATATGTCATGTTTATTGATACTATCTTGTACATAACCTTTTCCATACATAGTAGGTTGAACTTGAAAACGACAAATACATTTTTTTTTCTTCAAAATTATAAAAATAAGGGGAAAGTAAGTAACTACTCTATTGTACAGTAGAGTTCGAATGTATCTTGTCGTTGGGCCATTTGCTAGGTTATAGTAATGGATGCATGTGTTAAATTCGAATTAAATAAAAAATCATTGCATATAAATAACGAACTGTCAGGCTATTATCATATATTATACCTTAATATTACATATTCTATACGGTAAAAACTATGAACGTAGTTTATAGCATAAAATTGATCTAAATGTTTTGAGAATACATATCACTATTAAATAGAATGACATATGTACTTAAAAGTTTCGATGCTGCATGAAAAATATTTTATAAAATACGAGTAATGATAAAAATCGTCATATTTCGTTCAAATATTTATTTTACTAATTTAACTAGTTTCGTTAACGTTAATGTTGAACTTGAAGTACATAAGAAAAAGATCAAGCCTATTCCGTATTAATATTAATATTAAATAATCTTTTTAGACAAAATTTCAATGAATCTGTTATTAAATGTAGATAATTTTGTGTTAGCTTTGTACAAATACATTGCGTATAATTGACTCGGCAAAATCATGTGAAAAAATAGATCTAAATTTAACTGGATAAAACTTAAAGTTTTTTTTTTAAGTTTTCAAGTTTTTACTACGGTAACTAAGCCAAAATGTATCGTTAACACACTCACTTGGAATGATGACGTGGTGGCGGATACGACTTCGTAAAACGGTTCCCAGGGATGTTGTTTGGGTGGCCGGAACGGTGTGAGCAGATAATGGAGTCCAAGTAGCGGCAGCAGCAAAAGTGTGGCTCTGAACGCCTGCAGCAGCGTTCGTGATGGCGTGCTATTAGAGAGATGAGACGGACCGGCCTGAAGCTTCACCCACAGAACTCTGACAATATTGCACAGGAACACCAGATTAAGAGCCATTGACATGCACACGGGCACCACCAGCACCTCCGTGAACGGTGACTCATTGATCCAGCACCTACAAAGAATGAGGGTATTGATAAGGGCAAGAAACTTATTATACTCTAAAAAAAACCACAGATTTGCATTGAGTTATTTCTTAAAATGTGATTAAAATTAATATACTTAAAAATAGTGGTGTTCTTATACCAGCTGTTAAATGTACGCTTATGATATCAAAATTTCTTAAACAATGAGTTTTTATCAAGTGTTGATATTTGTTGATATTTATATATGCTCAGTGAACTATTGATGTAAATATTGAATACTTTTTAAGCATAAATTTATGTATTTAAATTTTTTTTTTTAAATTAATGATCATATAAACTTGATGTAGTAAATTTTATAATAATTGATTATTATTTAGCCGAAAACAACAATAACCGTTTAACAGACACTAATGGATAAAGATATCAGTCTTGTTTTGAAATGATTAATTTTTAATTTAATGAAGTAATAATAATATTATGTATATAATATACAATATATATATATATATATATATATTATACAGATTATATTGGTTTTAAATTATAAAAAGCCTTATATCATGCTCTTTTCATTTTGATTATTGTTGTATTTTAATATGAATGCCTTTTCTCAAAACATCATAATAGGCAAACGGAGGGTTCAACAAATTTAAAATAGTGCCTTTGAAGATAGGGAATCAAGATACAATAATTATAGTACTTGGAGCCAATAATTTATTTTCTCATCAAGTATTTTAAATTGTAAATAAAACAATATATAGACAACTATATTTATTTATATAAAAAAAACATCAGAAAGTGCTATTTTTACAAAGTTGCTCTCTGAATAGCTTATTGTATTTTCAATGATTAAAAAAATAATAAAGCTATCTCGTTTTTATAACATACCAGTTAGATTTATAGATGGAAATTTAAGAATGTATAAAGAGAATTAAATAATATATA
The DNA here is from genome assembly GCF_037042655.1 of Diuraphis noxia. Lineage (NCBI taxonomy): Eukaryota > Metazoa > Arthropoda > Insecta > Hemiptera > Aphididae > Diuraphis > Diuraphis noxia. The sequence goes on along the minus strand of NW_028301712.1, from coordinate 39,658,244 downwards.
AATTGAAACATTGCGTATATCATTAGATTAGTTTATAATAATTGCCTATAATAATTTATATTTTATAATCCCATTAAATTTCATTACCATTTTATTTTTATTGGGTGGTACTTAGTCACTGTACAGTCCTGTCGTAAATATTAATAAATAAATATTGAAATAAAAAATATTCATACATTAGAATGGGACAAAATATAGAAAAGAAAAAGCTAAGAATGCAGTAGAATCCATAGATTCCCTAAATTAATTATTACTATTTGTTGCAGACGTAAAAACCAAATTCAAAAACTCATCCAAATCAAAAGGAAAACCCACCGACTCAATAAGAACACCAAATTAAAAAAAAAATTTTAATTCCCCGACAAACGGATGAGAAAAAAACAATAGGTATTGAATACACATTTAGCACATACCTCATGCCAATTGAATAAAAATCAATGTGCACTATATACGGTACTAAAATTTATATCAACCATATTTTTACAGAATGCCTTCTGTAAACAGATAAACTAGTACAACACTTGGGCGTTGGGCAGAACGCAAACACTACCAATCAAGTTTTAATATATTTAAGAAAATCTTAATTGTACAGTTTAAGTTAAATGAAATAATTTTAGAAACTTTATTCATTAGAAAAAAATTGTAATCAATATGATAAATAATGAGTAATGACTGCTACTGCTGACGTAAATATAAGATCAATAAAAAAAATAATATAAACTTAGTGAAATCACAAGAACAACAGACAAGTGATCCACAAATAATACATATGGGAGAGATAAATTTGTGAAACAGGCTAAGAATAGACAACACAAAGCTAGTCCACGGTTCTAAATGGCCAAGAGAACCCTCCAATATGTATCAAGTCATGTGAAACTCAAATCACTATGAAACTGAAACACATTTTAACAGATTGTCTCAGATATTAAAACTTAGTAATATTAAAATAATTTACCATAAAACCTTTACGAAATCTTTGGACCTCAAATAGAAGCAATCAACAAATTAACAGTGTTGAGACTTATCTAGATAAATTTATCTAGATATTTCATCTAGATAATATTTATTTATATTTTATCTTATCTAGATGAAAATGTGGATAGGTATCTAAGGATTATTCAAGATAAAAAAATCGTTATCTTTTTAGTAATTATCTAGATAATATAAGTAAATCGAAAAATCCCAACATTTGTATATGTACATGTATATATTATTATTATTATTTTTTTTTTTATTTTAAAGTTGAAAAGTAATAACTGATTATGTATAAAATATAATATTACACTTATTAATTATTTAAAAATATTCATTATTATTATGCATTATGTAAAATTTTAATTTGGAATTTTTATGTTATTAATAAAAAGAGATTTTTGTTTGGAAGAATTATGTTTTGAATTATAATGCTTAAAATTTAAAATGTTTCTTATGCATACATTTTATTTTGTATTGTCATTAAATACAATATAAATGTTTTAAAAATGGTTTATGGAAGTAGTTATTTATTAACAATTTAAACTTCAAAATGATTAATTTTTATGGTACTATAAGATAGAGTACTTAATTTAATAAGTCTCATTGTTCAACTTTTAATTCATTTTAAAACACAAACTATACTTATATTAATCTTTGAAATTATGTAAGTAAGAATGACAAATGGCCAATGGGTAAACATATATAAAGAAAATTGTGGAATATTGATGGTCATTATTTATGTTATGTTTAAAAAATCTGTATTCTTAATCTTAAGATTTCAATTATTAGTAGATATATTAATTTTCCACGATAAAATATAAATTTAATTGTTGGTTAAATTAAACTATTTTAAACATTTAAATGTTCATCTTTTTTTTTATCTAGATAAATTTTGTTTGTATTTTATCTTATCTGAGATAATTTAAATACATGCTATCTTATCTTAATCTAGATAATATTAGAGCAATAATCTTTTATCTATATCTAGATAATTTTTACTTATCTGGTCTCAACACTGCAAATTAATAACATATTTTTCAATACATCATATAGAATTACATAAACTAAAATAAAGTAATATATTTAAAGAAATATAAATAATTGTAATTAGAAAAAAAATACACGAATAACTATTGTTATTGAAGCGAATTGTTCAATAATAATAATAATAATAATAAAAAAAATATTGTAATATTGTGTACGAAGATGATAACGAGTATCAGCTCTAAGTAATGAAAATGGATAACATACGTTTCAACATAAAATTCTCTGCCTTGAAAAAATGTAATCATTGTACTTGGTATGCGTTGTCTTATAGTTCTAGGTTGATATACATAATATATAAATATAAAATGAATACATTTTGTATTAAAATGTAGACCCCATTTATGAATTTGCAACACTATCCAAATAGGTTGGTAATCATATGATATAAGTGTATGCCATAAATGACATCAAAAAATATTATATTATATACTTTGTATAAAGTCAACACGGGTACCCATAAGGATCGCAAGTAACCATAGAAACAAAATTTGTGCGCCTGGTCGGACATAACGAGCGTAATATACGTTTTACAAAATACACCTTTTTTGTTATTCTCTACATAATGTATATTATGTAATATATATATATTATTATACGTGTTGTATAAATCCAATAATTCAGGGAAGGTGAATTCGAGTTGTTATCATCATCGCTTTTCCAATAATATTGTAATTATCAGAATACACATGCAAGCGATCTTCTCTCTCTCGCTCGTTATATACACATGATGTACAGAAATTATACCTAGATTTATTGTTTTTGTGTTTGTAGGTACCTATCTTGAAATTCATATAACTAACATAATTATAACATCAATAAAAAACAATTCCCAACCGCAGTAAATATCTTACATTTGACTTCGAATTTTTAACTTATAAATAATATTTTGTTCGAAAACAAATAAAAAATAATTTATACGTATCAAAATAATTGATAAAAAAAATGGGGACAAAAATGACTGTATACGATAAAATAAATTGTGAACAAAATTTTAATTAAAAATGGTATTCTTTTTTTTATCATCTGCGTCTATATATATCCACGTGAAACTTATAAATAATACGATAAAAAATAAGTATTGCTTCTAACAGTATATGATTTATAATATTTATAGTGATTAAAATTTTCTATAAATATTAATCAATAGAATATAGGTGTATGGATAATTATCACATTAATTAAACAAAAACCATGGATTTCCTAATAAAATACAGTATGCGATAGTAAACAATTTCAAATTATAGCACGTTAATAAAGTGCATATAAAAATGTACACAGTTAAATTTTGGAAATTAAATCTAATTGGATTCAGACCGTTTCGTTTAATTACCCTTTGGACAATAATAAATCGGAATAATTAAGTTTAAACACTGGATACTTGACAGTTAAAATACTGTGAAAATTAACTGTAAGTAAACGAATTTTAGACATAAAAACAAATCATAAAATCAAATTAATATATTCACATACTATAGGGACGATTTGAATATTTACAATTTATTGCTAAGCATCTTCTTGACGGCGATCAGCATTAAAAAAAAAAAAAAAACAGTATAAAATGTTTTTATTTCTCCTAGATTAATGATAAAAATAAATAGTAGACCATCAATTTATTAAACCCTATTATTTGCAAAAACACACTTTTAAAATATGAAAAAAATATTATGTTATACTTACCGTTAGGATCAAAAATGTCTACTTAAATTTAAGTTTACAATAATTAATATAAAAAGTAACTTTTAGATAATCTTAAGTTTTTGCTGAAATGCATCAATTTAAAAATACAAAATAAATAATGCAATGAAATCAAATTGGTTATGGTTCATGAATAAAATATCGTCTTTGTTGAACAGATAAAATCGTTTCAAAAATCGCATACAATATAACTTCATTTTAATGATACACACGTTTTTATTAATTTTTATTTATTAAGTCAAACATACATTTTTTAGTGAGATGGACTGCTAATGTAGTAACGTTTGGATAGTTAATAAACTATTAAATTATCATTTAAAACTATTGTTTAATGACAGATAAGTTATTATAACCTTGCCACCACCGATATACCATTCAATTTTAAAAATGATTATATTCTGGATAAGAGAACTTAAGTTTTGATAGCTTTCCTAATTTAATAATCGAGTGATAACGAGTGAAAACAGCTACCAAATTCTGAGATAGTAAAAAACTAATTATAATATTTTACCAACTATAAAAATATATGTATTAAAATGTTAAGTTTTTAAACTCACCACTGATTTCTCATCAAAATGACGAGGTACCTAAGTAATAACCCCATTAAAAACTGCAATAATTTTAAATTTTCAAAAATCTAACCACATTTTTTAAATCGTATGAATATAATCTCAAAATTAAATACTACATGTAAGTTTTAAACGCAATTGTCAAAAAAAAAAAACACAATTAAAATATACATTTTCAGAAAATTTATTTTATTTATTTGACAGTTCAAGAAAGATTAACTAAAATTTCTGTGATACTTGCAACTTGAAAATAATTTATTATTCAAAGAAAGAACTATTCTGTTATTGTAATGTATAATATATTATAATAGTTCAAATGTAATATTGTGTCCAATGACCTTAGTTGCCACAGATTGTTTTTCTTTAAATAAAAAAATAACTTTAGGTAGGTACTTGTCTATTATATTTCATTCGTGTTTGAAAAATAAACAATTGTTAGGTCAATTATTCTATCAACAATTTAAAGTAAGTTATTATTATTATTTAATATAAATATAATATTATAAATAAATATGACACGAAAGTACCACTGTAATTATTATTATAAAAACTACGAAATATTATGATCAATATATAAAATCAAATGTTTTGAATCCTTTAGCTAACTGGTTCATTATTATCAGATTGAATTATTTATTTATTATAATACCTAAAATAACACACATTAAACAATTAAACATAATATATTAGTATTAATTGAAGTGTAATATTCAAGCCTTTTCCAATTTTTAGATTCTGAACGAAGTGATGAATGTATTGATTTTACAATGATGTGTTGTTTTTTTGTGTCTGTGTACAGCATAACTAGTCGAAATAATGTTTCGATTTCAAACTTTGGGGGTGGTTTCCGATGTAAAATTGAAGATTCTTGGTGCATTATAAAGGTCAAAATTAAAGATTTTCCAACAGTTTTAAAAAAAATCGAGTAAAACAAAAAAAAAAGACAGAAAAACGGGAATTTTTACGCAAAATCAGTTTTCGACCAAATCGATTTTTTATATGGTTGTAATTCAAAAACTAATCACTGCAAATACTTGAAATTTTCACCGAATCTTTATGTTAATATGTTATCTATATACTGTTTAATTTTCACACATTTTTGACTTTTTTTAAATTATTTATAGACCACTGAAATTTTCAATTTTTTTGAGAATTTTTTTTTGAAGTGTCGGTAAAAAAATGTTGGACAACCAAAAAAATTTAATACAAGGTACCTTATGAGTTGTTCTTATTGTAGCTAAAAAAAATTAAAAATCGTAAGTCACAATTTTTTTTAATAAGCGTCTATAGTTCAAAATTTTACGAAATTTGTCGAAAACGCGAAAATTTGCAAGTAATTTTGAAGTTGAAAAATCATAAAAATTTTTGCGTTTATAACTAAGGATTAAAAATACAACACTAAGTTTTTCATAAGTTTTCATTCAAGTAGATATAGAGAAAACACGAAGCATCATTATAGGAAAAATTTTAAGTGCGTTTGAATTATAAATTTTTACGAAATAGCAAAACGATAACGATTTATCCAGAAACGATTTTAAATATTTGTTATTATTCAAAAAGTATAAGTCGTAGATACTTGAAAATGTTATCAGTTATTTAGATTGGCATTTTCTTTACATGATTTAATTTTCAAAATATTTTGACTTTTTTTTAGATATTTATAGACGACTGAAATTTTCAATTTGTCTGAAAACATTTTTTTGAAGTGTCGATAACATTTTTTTGGCCCTATCAAAATACTTGAAAATTTAATACAAAGTTTCTCATAAGTTATTCTTATAGTGAATGAAAAATTATAAGAGTACATATGCACAATTTTTTTTTATTAGCATTTGAAGTTCAAATATTGACAAAAATTCGTTTTTTTTGTGTTTGTTAATACGTTTTGGGGCAGTAAAAATGCTTTGATTTTTAACTTCAGTACCTTGTTAAATCAGAAAGTGAATCTTGTTGATACTTTGGGGGATCAAAAGTAAAAAATTCTTAATATTTTTTTAAATAATCGGGATAAACAAACTAAAAATTAACGGAAAAACAGGAAATTTTACGTACAATCAGTTTTCGACAAAATCAATTTTGATTTTTTATGTAACTTTAAAACGAATGACCATTGATACATGACATTTTCACCGAATGTTTATATAAATACCTATGTTCTATCCACCAGGAAATTTTTAAAAAAATTTGACTTAAGTTGAACTATTCTTAGGTATATGCAATTTTCAATCATTATTAGTTTTTTTTTTTTTTTAAATCGATAAAAATTTATTTTTTAGGTAGAAAATCTTGAAAATTTAATACAAGGCTCTTAACATATTATTACAATAGTAGTTGAAAAATAAAATAAATTCATAGTTACAATTTTTTTTTTTATAAGCATTTAAAGTTTGAATTTTGACAAAATACGTATAAATCACAAAAATTCACAAATTATTTTAAGCTAGAAATTAATAAAAAAATTTCTTTTTTAAACTAAGATTTAAAAATTTAATATAAGATTTCTTACAAGTTTTTCAATCTTTATCACAAAAAAAATGTCCACCGGAAATGCAAATTAAATTTTTATAAACATTTGAATTTCAAATATTGACAAAAATTCGTCAAAACTATGAATATTTTCGAATTATTTTGTAGTTCAAAATTCATAATATTGTTTGTATTTTTATCTAAGGTTATAAAATTCAACACTACATTTTCCATAAGTTTTCCTTCAAATAGCTATTGAGAAAATTTTAAGTGTCATTATAGGAAAAATGTTTTGAGTGTTTGAGTTTTAAATTTTTATAAAATCGCGTAATGATATATAACGATTTATCCTCAAACCAGGTATATGTATATCTATAATAATATAAGGTATTATGAATTACAATAACTACATGATAACTACACTAATTGATTAGCATTCCTTATGCAAAATGCGTCTTAATTGAAAAATAGAATATATGATAATATTAAATATAATATATCCTAGACTGACAAATCACCTCCGTTCAGAATCGTTTTCGTATACAATGATACCTATCATTGCTGCATTCAAATTTAATCCCATCCATTACAGTAACCAACTGTACAGCAGAGCGACATCCACGACTAACCCGCTTTTTTTTAATGTGGTTATTGTGGTTTAATTGCAAAAATAAACAGTTCCTTTCAACCATATTATATTTTGTAAATACTTCTATTATTGGTATAAAATATAATTCAAATTACTTATCTGAATAAACGTATTTGGAAATAGTCATAGGTCATCAAATAGTTAAGTTGTATCAAATTCAGGATTAATTATTATTATTTTAATAAGATAACAATCTTTATAAATACCATCCAAAGAGTATTTTTTTATAAAACCAATTAAATGTTTACATTAAAAATAAATTTACGATTTAAATAAAATGTTTGAAATTTCTATGTAAGAGGCAATAATAATAATAGTAATCGGCCTGATTATCATGTTTTTTTTTTTTTATTGAACTAAAAAAACATCAACAACAAAGGTTATTAGTTTTTGTTAAGATACAATGTTAAGGGTATTACAATGTTTATATGATGCTAACTACATATGGTTACTATTTTTATCATGTTTTATTGAAAATACAAGAGGTATTATTTTTGAAAATATTGTCGTATCGACATCAAAATTCGAACAAGAAGTGTTTGAGTTACTTAACTTTCTGTACTTACGCCTATGATAATGGGTTTGAAAGATATGGAAGTAAGTTAAAATTTTTAAGAGTTTATATTAATCCATGAACATTCACAATTGATAAAAATAGTCCAAGTGTGATAAATAATATATCCGATTTTACATGAATTATAAATTTTTGTAATAAAACCATTTTTGAGAACTATTCTTTAACACAAACGTTTTTGATTACTGAAATGTTACTCGTTTGAATCTTGTGTTATGTAGTATCAATTTTTAATAAATTATTTACTAAATATTTTACTGAGGATTGAAGAGCGTATCATTTGAAAAACAGAAGCTTGTATCGCCACAGAACACAGTATCTGAAGTAACTACTACTAATCGTGCCATAAGTACGACTAAAAATCTCTTAAATCTGAAAATGTATTCTTGAAGTATTTTTGTAAATTCCAATAATCAGAATTTGAATAAATGATAAAATTGGTGTGGATAGAATTCTTGATGAATTGCATTAGATTAATACTATCAGTCGATTAAGTGCTTGGTATATTTTGTTTCGGTTTCTGTTCTTTAAGTAGTTATCACAAATGAAAATTAAGAATTATGGATAAGTAACTACCAATATTAATTGATTTTCAATATTTTTTCTTATTCTGATGAACGATTTTTTAAAAGATATTTGATCGCATTCTCAATTGCTGTTATTTTATTAATTACATTATAGATGTAAAATAGAATATAGAAAACACCATTGGAATACATTGTCGATAAATGGCAACCCGCAATAAATTTACCGTTAGAACGATTTAAGGTGATTTCTGGTGCACTTAAAATTGTTTACATTTTATCGTTAACTAAATGTTCACCTTTAGCGTATATTTTATACTCTAAATACGTTCGCTATATCAACAGGACATAATTTTTCAAAATATATTTTATGGTACCCATTTAAATAAATATAATTAAATTGAAAAACTCTATATTTATGAGTGTAATCAATTAGGTGCCTTCACAAAATTATCTGTCAACATTTAATTGTCAATAAACATCGAATAAATTAATAATGGTTGTAAATACTTATTTTTCTAGCTGATTTTGGTTATGACTACTGTTGTCAATATAGTTTTATATAAATTAAGTATATATTATGTAAGTACATAATATAGGCACATTGTGAATATATACCTACAAAAATAAACTTTATTATTTAATTATTAGAATTTTTTTCAATGTTTTCAAATTAATACTGTTGGTTATACCAATTTAACTGCATTACTCATATTATTTGAACTTAATTTTAATTTTGTATAAAATACAATTTACATATTTGTTTTTAAATAAAACTGTTTATTTATTTTTTTGAATTATATTCAACACATATGAAGTCGTGACAATACAATACGACACATCGTAGTAACTAAAAATGCACCGCTATCGGTCAATCTAAATAAAACAAAGTAATTTGTTTTCGTTTAAAAAATTTTAATTGATTGTTGGATTATTACTAAAAATCACAATACTTGTGCGGTTTTAATTTTTACATTTATTTTATCGAGTTTATTTCCATACATTACTAAGATCATGCCCATTTAATTGTCGTTCAATTGTCTGAAAATACTTCGCTGTAAATTTAACGTGCACGAAAATTATTTTTTACTTCACAAAAAAAATCTTCTATGCATGTTGACACTGTCTGTATATCTGATTGTATTCAGATGTTTTGTAGTATTCCTTTATGTTTTCGATTAATTCTAGTTTGGTAATTGACATTATTAGGATATTTAACCTATTGAGTACATCTGACTCTCTTTGATTCACATAACTATAATTGCTATGCTTAATTAAAATCTAAATAATATATAAATATAATATAAATTCATGTAAATATTGAAAAGGTTTAAAAATATAAGTTTGAAAAATGTTTTGTTGTCCCTAATATCCTAATCTAATTATGGTAAATGCATACGTTAATTGGTTAATATGAAGTTTCAATAAAACATTATCAAGAGTTGTTCGAAAATCGATAAACTGTTCGATATTTCAGATAAATATATATTTGTCACTGTATATCTATGATTTGTGACTATACCACATACATATACCTACGTGCTAAAAAAAAAAGCAATATTTTTAACATATTACATGTTTTACTCACTCAGACGTGTGGTCATTGATAGTTCGTAGTAATGTGTACAGAGAAATTACGACCAACGGCGTTGACCAGGCCAAAGTCCAAGACCATCGAACTAGAGTATCTTCGGACGTAAAGGCGAACACGAGAAGAGTGTGCAAATAAAAACCTTCGGCCAACATCCATGCGTAGTTGGTTAGCAAAAAATAGTGCAGAATAACATGTAGTATTTGACACCACCACTGCAAGAACATTAAATCAAAAATAATATAATATTGTTAGCAAACATTCAAACGCGTTTAATTTATGACTGAAAATTCTGGTGAAAAACATAACAATGATATAGTAAAATTATAACCGTATAACACGTAATTATAATAACAACAATAAAGAACATATTAAGCTCAAGTAGAAAAAGATATTTAAAACAATATCAATAACATCGTATTCAAATTATTTAGATATGTTACAGATATTTAATGTTAGGTACCTATTATTATTTTTGTGATTATTATTAAGGCGATTCGTTAGTGTAGTACTATTAGGCCGCCTCACATCAAGTTTTAGGCTACTGTAATACATTTTTTCGCATGCATACAAAATATTTTTTAATATAAAATCAAAATTTAAAAATTTCAAAAATTTCAAAAATTCAATTCAACTTTAATTATAAATTCTAAAACACAAATATTTGTACATTTTAATAATAGTTTTATTGCAGGTTTATTTTGAAGATTTGCTTAAATGACGAGTTTGATGGTGGCTGTGAGTGAGGATATTATGTTGAGGTCGAAAGATTTTAAAATATGTTCAAGAAGTTTTGCGATCATTCTTGGTTTGGTGTATGCATGATATTCCGTAATTATTATGTGGTTAATCGAGATAAGAGTACCGCATGATGAGCATAATATTGGGGGACCATTTTTGCATATTAGGTGACCCTTTTAAATGTAATATTTTATTTTATAGTAAATTTTCTGTAACGAAAAAAAAATTAAAAAATGTATACAACTATAAAATATACTTAAAATCTATTGCGAGTTTATCAGACGCGATTAATTTAATAAATGTAATCATACAATTTAGTGAAAACTGTTTAGAGTGAGTTATAAAGAGGAATTAGATTTATAAGGAAACTATTTGAAGCCTAATTTATATTCTTAGTTGAGCTTAGTTAAAACTGATAATATTTACTCTTAACTCTACTTTAACAAATCTTCAAATAATCGCATTTGATAAAATTTGAGCCGATTTAAACTAAAATGTATCATGTTCATGAATTCGTGATACATAATATTATGATTAAACTTGCTTATTATCCGATATTAACAAAATATCATAATTGAAACCGTGGGTACTACCTATAACGTTTGTTTTATTTCAAAATTAAAATTAACGAAGAAAAATGAATAAATAATATAAAACAATATAATTTCTTTAGTCCCTCAGTGCTTGAGTGCTTATTTGGATTTAATAAATATAAATCCAACGCGTGCTAAAAATAGTTTGAATTTTACGATTAGTTTTTTTCCACTTTTATAGGTTTACCTTACGGTCGTATTGAGTGAATATAATTTCACTGCAGCCCTTCACGTTAAATATTTTACGAATATACGTTTTCTTTTTTAATAACGCTTAAGAGATTCATGATTACATGCCATTCATCTTAAATGATTTTTTAACGTTAAAAATACAGAAAAATACACCGATAAAACTAGGGGGTTTAGTTCACTGAATTGATAATCATTAAGATAAATATTAACAATCATATTGCAGAATAATTTAAAAAAAAAAAAAAATAAGAGAGAAAACATTCCGATCATTTTACCTGACTGAAAAAGCACAAAAAACTAAAACAATGATTGATATACATGGAGATTATTATTTATTAAAATATATCTGATAAATAGCTAAATTGTTTATAATTATATTTTGGTGCCAAGTATATTAGTCTATGGTTAGATGATAGTTGAATAAAATAATACAACAATGCTTTTATTGACTATAGCTCACTTGTCAAGGTCTATTGAATGGGTGTGACTGTTTGATAACTAATGGAATTCAACGCGGTTGAAAAATCATTAAGAAATATTATATAGCAAGCCAATGTGTCTTGTCATTTGTTAAAATACACGTCAAGGCATCTGTTTGTCTTAGTACCTTATAAACGTAACTTTTACTTAGAAAAAACGATTTTGTGAAATTAATAAATACCTCAACGTATCATTGTTATAAATTTAAGTTCTTACTAATGGAAAAATGTAATTTAAAATTGTTAAATTGCTCAACCGCTTAAATAATAAAATAATTTAAAAAAGTATATTTGCTGCAATAAAAATGTGTTTTAGAAAATTAATTTCCTAAAATGTATCAAGTTTATAAAATGTGTGGGTGCAATATGGTATATATAACATAATAATAATTATACTTTCAAGTTGTAAAGTAATTATTTGCTCAATATAACTTCTAAATATAATATATTGAGATAAATTAAGTTTTATTTTCTTTGTATTAACTATTAGGTACTTGCACTACAATAAACATCAAAATATTAATTTTGATTTTCTTCAATATTTAACTTTGAATTTAAATTTACAATTATTTGTATTTTCATGTTTTATATATTTTTTTTTTTTTTTTTTATTAGGAAAGAGCCCTCGGCAGCATAGACCATTGGGCTTACAAAATATGAATAGCTTAAATTAAATATTCACAGTAAGAAACATAAATGAGAGAACTTAATTCTAGATTTTGGATTGAAGGTTTGCTGTTGTGATGAATTGGATGATGTCTGTTATGGCCTTGGGATGATTTTGAAGTATTTCGGAGAGTGATTCGGAAAGGTTGAGGCTTGATCGGATGTTGTGGTATGTGCGGCATTCGGTGAGTAAGTGTTTAATGGTAATTTGGACGCCACATGTTGCGCATGTTGGAGGATCTTCTTTAGCCATTAAAAAACTGTGCGAAATTTGAGAGTGGCCGATTCTCAGTCTCGTTATGATGACTTCGAATTTTCTGGGTGTTTCGATGGGAAATGTCCAATTGTCTGTGTTGTGTTTTATTTGATTAAGTTTGGTGGAGTAAGATAACCATTGCTGGTGCCATCTTAGATAACATTTGTTAGTTATCAGTGCTTGTATGTCCCTGTATGCGATGATATTGGTGGGAGACGATAGTGTAGAGGTGATTGCAGTTTTAGCGGCAAGGTCGGCGCGCTCGTTTTCAATGATGTTGGAGTGACCGGGGATCCAGAAAAGTTTGATTTTGAAGTTATTGTTTTTCTGTAGAGTATATATTTTGTTTTGAATATGAAGACCGATGTCTGATGGGTTATTGGTATTGTTAATATTGTTGATGGCGCTGAGGGAGTCAGTGAATATGATGGTGTCTTGGAGCTGGTGAACGGTTATTAAATCGAGGGCTTTGATTATTGCGAATGATTCAGCTGTGAAGACGGAGCAGGCACTGGGGAGTTTGTACATGGATTCCATGTTATTCCAAATAACTGCAGCCCCGACCCCGGTAGGGCTTTTGGATGCATCCGTGTATATTTTTTCGCTTTTTATGTTTTATATATTGTACACACTTATAAAGGTTATATACATATTTTCTTCATTTGGTATGAATATTACAAACGCTACATAATAAAATTAAAACAATTTACACTACAGCAAAGCAATTTTAGTATGAACCAAGATTCTAGTAAATTTAATCATTTATTAATTTAAATACAATTGAATACAAAACTTGTACAAGAATATAATATTATAGGCACAAAAATGTTAGATAAAAAAATAAAAATATTTTCCTAAAGTCCTACGTTCAAAATTGTAAAAGGAATTTTGGTTTTAATCATAAAACTTAATTTTTGTAAGTTGTTAAGTAATACAACGATAGGATTTTATTTTTATATAATATTATGCATAGGTTTTTAAATGTTAGTTTCAGTTTCAAATGAAATAAATATTATTAAATTAGCTCATTAATAATATCTTTTGAAATTAGGGTAAAATACTTCCATTTTCGTGTTTTTTCATATGGATGAAAAATAATGATTCTGAAAATACATTTTAACACTACAGACTACAGCTATGTTATTAAAATAATAATTAAAATCATAAACTCGTATTTAATATTTTGGTTTTAATTTATTTTAAATATATAACGATTTATTAACACAATTTTACAAAATAAATTGAAACTTAATTTTAAAAATTAAATAGTAGTAATCTAAAAACAGTAAATACGTGTATTTAATTATATACTTGTTGAAGTTCTTGTGGTTTGGTATAATATTATTAACAATAATTTAACACCGATAAGATTTACACGTCTATCTAAATGCTATATTTTAACTTTACTATTCTAACAGTGGAAACAATTAGTAGCATTACATTCATTTAATGAGAAATATACATTTTAAATTCTGAAACGGACTCAAAATGAATTTTTAAAATTTAATTTATTCAATAAATGACTTAAAAATATATGTCCGTAATTGATATAATTCTTAGAAATAAGGGGTTGTTTATGAAAACAAGATTTTTTTCTTGAATTAAATGTTGGAGCTTATACCTAATTAGAGATAAAACTTGAGATATTATATTGCCATTTAATGAATTATATACATAAACATTACATCGAAATACTTGGGTAGATTTGTCATTTACGTAAACCAATGTGATTTGAAATATTAGTGGATGGTGTCTTTGTGAGACTCATTTCGTACCTAAACATGTATATATAAAGCTCTCATGTTATTTTTCAAGTTTTTTGACTTGACAGGACAGAAATTTTTGTAGGATTCTTAACCCTTGAAAAATATTAAAATACAATAGTATCATATGATATTTAATACAGTACTTTTACGGTGTATATTTGAATATTAAGTCTTTACATTTTTAGTCGGCTAATTAATTTTTTACATATTAATAGTACCTATATGCTACAAAATTATAGCCTGTTTATTGTCAACTAAACGAATTAACTTCATGATATTGCTCTTATGGTTAATAAAGATAAACATTAGTTTTTAATTAAAATTTAAAAAATTGAATACTTATTGGCTATAGCATCTATACTTAGTGTCTTAATTTTTATAAAACATTGTATGGACAGTCGACACTAAATATATAACTTCAAAAAATCTATACCTATAAATTACATTACCGTAAACATTGCATAAGTAATTATTGTTTTTCATTGTGAAAAATACAAATTTACAAATTAGGTTAAAGGGGTAAGCCACGCATTGGCACATTATAAGAACCCATCAGATTCATATTTCACAACTCGACTGTAAACAAAATATTTCTTTACATCGAGTGAAACAAATATGAACATGCAATAGTGTTGAGTTTACTTACAAGTAAAGATAATATATATTTGTTCTTGGTTCATGTATGAAGTTGTTGAAAAAATATTAGAAATAGTATCTGATACATTATAAACTACTACGAGTACGTAAACGTGATTAATAAAGTTTGGACGGTTAAATAATATGAAACGTGAAAAATAAACACTTTTTGGAATATTTAAACTAGGTAGAAACCTATGGAAAATTTATGGAAAACTGTATGGCGAGTTAATAATACCAAAGTGAAAAAAAAAAAGTTAGGTTTTCGGTATATTTAAATAATATGATAAAAGCGCAACGCTAATCAAAAATACACAGTATAGTCTTGTGTACGATGAAAATAAACACAGTCCTGATGAAAAACTGATAGGAAATTATTATTTTGAAAACATATTGTTATTCTATAAGTTATTACAACAGAGCAGTATCTCATATGTGGTTGTAATATGCGGGCGTAGTCGTGACAACATAATATTTTCTATTCGAAGGTAAAACGGCGGAGGGAAAAAAATATTGTTATTGTGCTCGGTTCGAAAACCCTACCCACCATATTCTGTTAAATTTATGCACAATGGCTCAGAAATTTACATACCCCGTTGTGAAGTACGACTGTCGGATGCTCGACGACCAGTCTGTACCACAGCAGCCATAGAAGATTATTGATAGCAAACGACGTGAACATGTGCGTGTGCAATGTGTTGCGTGCACATCTCAGAGACCTGTAAGTAAAAAAGGTAAACGCTCAGACATATGATAATATATTATTATGTTTTGAATTATTATGTCGCATACAATAGTTAACTGATGTGTTGTTGATATGAAACCGTTATGGGTTTTTCTACTTCGGTTGTCGATATAGATTTTACGCGACAAGTAGGTAAATATTTTGTCATCTGAGTTTTTAATTTTGTATGAGACTAGAGATTTTCAGACAAAAATCTGTTCAATTATTTTACGCATATATTTAATAGTTTATATGTTGATTGTCGTGATGAATCTTGATATTATCCACAGATATGATAGTTATTAATGTTAAATAACAATAAATGTATAGGAGTAAAATATTATTAGGTCTGGTATAACAATATATAGATAAACTTACATAGTTGCATGTGTTCAAAAATATTATTATTATTCAAAAAAAAAATGCAACAATTGAAGCAAAAGTAAATAATAATTGTATCTATACATTTTTATATATATTACAGTTAGGTGAATAATATATTACAAAGTATATTGATACATTTTTAACTATGGATTCAATACTTATTACACATTCATAAACGATTTTGAATACAATTGATATAAAATGACGCATAGAAATAAATCCTTATTTAATATTTTAAAAATACATCAAAGTCAATGCAATGCTTTTAAGATAATATTGTGTCATGAATTATTTGTGTTTTCAAAACAGGTTAACACGCTTTTCAATGTTCAGTTTTTTGAAAGGCACACCATTAATCTCAATCCACAGAATATATTACATAATAATATGTAACACAGTTTATTTTGTTTATATTTTAAGTAAATTGGAATCACAAAAACTTATCCAACGTCAGACCGTCGGAGTTCATATTTTATTTGTAAATTGACAAATAAACATAATTTATTGTGCGTGATATTTAATGGCTATTAATGGTTGATTACTGGTTAATTGAATTGCAGAATACGAGATATCAATTGAATAAAGTTCGAACATTATGTACAGTTTGAAACAAGATTACTTACTTAATATTGGTTACAGCATATTGTTTAAAATAATTTTATTCTTTTGATACGGTATTTTATTCTTCTATCTTGGTATTTTAACAATAATACTAAAATTATTATACAAATATTAAATAATAAATTAACTGTAGATAATTTAATATTTGAATCAGTCTAGAATTGATCGTGAATATTATGCAATAATAAATTATAATAGACAATCAATAAGTTTCAAGTTGTTTTAAATTCCAGTGTGAATTGAATTATTTTTGAATTCTATGTTTAAGAATGTCTTAAGTTCTTGTAGAATTATATCAAATAGAAAATGGTACGTTGATAAAGTACGGTCGTTAAATTAATCATCGCAATATATATCGAGCTATTTTCTAACTGAAAATGCACTTCAAAGGCATGGACATTTTGTAAGATTTTGAAAATTAAACGAGCTACTGATAAAATATAAGGAAAGTTCATTCTATTGTCATTGAAACCAAATATATAGACTAATGGTGGCATATGTAAAAGTGAATATTTATTGTAATATGAAGTTTATTATAATTACATTTTATCCGATATCCCGGTAGTGTTTTGAAAATAATATTCTAGATTAATTATAGACTATGAGCTGCATGTGCCAAGCCTTAATATTATGTTCATAACATATTATTATGCAGTTTTTAAAAATATGTTAGACTTTTTAAATACAAAGTTTCCTGTAAAAAACATTTGGTTATAAAGATTAAAAATGAATTGCAATACTTTAAATATTTTCTAAAAAAAATTAAGGTTGAATGAAGTTTTATAAATTTCAAAATTTTATAAATTTTCTTTATTTCACTAAATCCCGCAGATGATAGAGAATAGGCGAGAAAAAAAATTAAAATTAAAATAAAACCTATGTAAAATTAGGTTGACTCTAACAAAAACATCTTTAACAAAATGTTAATTGTTTTGTTTTTAGGTTTTATTAAGAGCTGATTTAAGGTATGTAATTATTTTTCATTATTTTTAAATATGAAGGCATTCGTGGCGAATGTCCAACACAATCACTGTTATTTTTATTATAATTTATAGAGAGACCTTTACTTCTAACTTTACACTCATTAATCTAATGTGGTTTATTCATTACTCATTATAGATCGAATTACCTGTCTTATTTAAAAAAATATATTATTATTTATTAGGCACTTTAATTATTAAATTATTTGAAAAAGTTATTTATATTGTTATAAAATAAAGTTCTTTATACACGATAGTTTCACAATAGAATTAAAAAATCATGGTTACATAGTATATTACAGAAATAAATTTTGAATATTCTATGAAGTATATTATACATAGGATACAATTATATTTAAATAGGGTTAAGAATTAGATGAATAAAAACAGTTATTCTTCAATCTAAAATTAAACTAATTATTATTTATTTTATGGGTTATGAAGATTTTGTATAATATACCAAATTCATTTGCATCATAGAGTTATTTTGATTAAAAATTGTATCACTATAATACTGTCCAATAAAGCATGGTAAATAACTATAATCTTATGGTATTAGCGCAATGTCTGCAATAGGTACTTTTTATCTTAAATAGATTAATATTTTGTTTTGCTGTATTCCAAAAATATGTATGTACGTTTCACTCGTTATTTTTTTTTTTAGAATTATTAGGGTTGGATTTTTAATAAAAATTAATTGTTTACGTGTACATCAGTATATATTATGTTCAGGTAGGTTGTATATGATGACATACATTTTTTTTCTGGAAACGATAACCCTTTTTAATACCATTCAGTAATTAAACAATATATTAGTTGTCAACCAATTTGAATCAATATGTTTAAATTATGTAAAAATTAATGTAAAGCGTTGGACCAAGCAATGACAGATACTCGCGCGTGTTTATTACTTTATCTAATTAAATTGTTATACAAATACACTGATTATAATAACATAATGTACAAAAGTAACCTGTGTTTATTTACGAACATTTTTATGTTGAAATTAAAAATTGTATTTATATTATATGTTATACAGAGTGGTATTTTAATAAAAAACAATTATGACTCTGAAACGTTTCTATTTTTTTTTATAACTTTACTTAAATATATAATTTTAACATAATTAATTTAAGAATATTTTGGATTCTGAAAAAAGCGATGAATTTATTGATTTTACAATGATATGTGTGTTTATTTATTTATTTATTTTTGTGTTTGTGTACATGATAAGTATTTAAAATAAAAATGTATTGATTTTTAACTTCAGTAGTATATCCGGTTGGAAAGTGAATCTAGTTGGTGCATTGAAGAGATAAAAATTAAAATTCCCAATAATTTTAAAGATTCGATTAGAACAAAAACAAAATTAAGGAAAACCAGGAATTTCTACGTAAAATCTTTCAACAATTTTCAAAATATTTTGACTTTTTAAGCTATTAACGGGCACTTTCGTTTTCATTGTTTTAAATAAAATTGTATTCATGAGTTAAATTAGTTCGAACATTTAATAAAAGGATTCTAATATATTCTTATATTGGTAGTTTAAAAATATATTTCATATATTTTTCTTTGTAAGCATTTAAAGTTTGGATTTTGACAAAATACATAAAAATCATGTGCAAATTATTTTGAGTTAGAAATTCATAAAAATATATCTATTTAAATCTAAAATTTGAAAATTCAATACAAAGTTTTGTCTACTTTCATCAAATAAAAAATGTCTATCAGAAAGTTGAATTAAATTTTTATGAGCATTTAAATTTCAAATTTCAATAATATTGAATATTCACTCGATTTCTCTTGTATCGATATTCTTATTTTGTTGTAATTCACTGTAAAAACTTTAAATTTACAACCATACATTAAATCGTATTAGTTGAGTCAAAAACTTTATCAATCTAATACAGGGTTCCCCATTAGTTAATAAAATAGCAGTTAGAAAATATTGAAAATTCATAGGCACATTTTTATTTATAAATGTTTTAAGTTTATATTTTGACAATATTTATTAAGTTTAAAATGATTAATTATTTAGTTGAAATATCCTAGATTGAAAAACCATCTCCACTCAGAATCCTTTTTCGTATACAATGATATATTATCATTGAATTCAATTATAATAATATCTATTACTGCATGTGACCCACTGTACAGCAGAGTAACATCCACTTACCCACTTTTTGACTATTTTTTTTTTATAAATACAGATCTAAATCACTTAATGATCGCAGATTTGAGTATGTAATTTTTAGAACATGATTATCAAATTTCATTCATAAATAAATAATATAATGTGCAATCATGGCTTATAATATAATTAATAGAAAACTGACGATGATTTATACAACAACGATATCTTAAAACCATAATATTTAAATTTAAATTGAACATAGTTAATCATCTTTGAAACAAATTTATAATATTCTAAAAAATTCAGGTCTCACTAATTTTAACTTAATCCTTGATATTTCAAAACAATATACAGGTTTTTCATATCAACGTGAATTGGTCACAAAATTTACACAAAAAAATTAACATTAAAAACTAATTTTATCTTTGCAGCCATCCTTCATTCAATTGCAGTAACTTTGAAACCTATCATGTAGTCATATTATTTTAAGTATTAATAGTCGTATATATGCCTTTCATAATTATAGATCAGAAGTTATGTTAGATTTATTTTGAATAAATTAAAAAAAAATGCTTTATATAAGTTCCTTTATTGTACATAAATTGGTTTGTATCAAAAGCGAAATTATCGATGAATGCATGTTATCAAAATTTGACGATATTCATAAGTTAAATACAGATTAAATATTTAATACCAAATATATATTTTTCTTATTACATGAATAAAAATATCCATGGTTATTTTATCCGAAAAATCAGTTTATCAGATAAAGCAAGATAACGAGTTAGCGATGATTTGCACGGTTCATAAGACATTAGATGAGAGATAATGTATTGAATGAAGTACTGTGGAACTAAGTAGTACGATGCCAAGTAGCACGTAATAAATGGATCGATTTGATTCTATTTGAGCAGTTAAATCACGATTTGAACTCTTGAAACTGGATTTCAAGAACTTTAAACATTAATTTGGACATTTGATGTGTATTGTGTACATGAAGAAGAATAGATGTAAAATACATTTAGAAATCAAATAAGAAGATCACAACATTTTTTTATATTATAGTATTCAAACTCATCATGGTATATGCCAAAATGTTTAATTACCCATTAAATTAAAATATACTCATTTCTGTTATAAATTCTAACTAATTATTTATGCTCGAATGCTAATACTCTTTTAATAAGTTATTAAATTATGAAAACCAAAATTACAATTTATGACACTATCTGGATGAACACGCTGCAGCTTTAAGGCACAACTAAAAAAATCAGACTTAAATACAATTTAGACTTTCTTTACTTTATTATACCTGATTTAAAGAATATTCAACACGATTCAATTGACTTTTAACCCAAGAATGCATAAATATATTACTAAGCAAAGTATTGAAGAAGAGCGCGAATCTTCTGATACAATAATTATTGATAAAGACAAAAAAGGAAATAGTTTCAATAGTTTGTTTTAATGATAGAAAAATTAAGAAATATAGCTTCAATAAGTGGTAACAATGAAATGTTGATAAACTGTATAACAGTTTATTTATGTTTATTATATTATAAAAAATATGTAGTTTAGCTTGTATATTGACTTAAAAAATAAATAAATATATAGTCTGAGATAGAAAATTAGAAAACTTTAAAACTCCACATCATAGGTATATATTTCATTAAACTTCACTAATTACTAATTAAGTTTTAGATACATTGTTCAATTGCAATACCTACTACACATGTAACGACATAATATTTAAATATTTGTTGTATCTCAAGGTGTTTAAAATTTCAAAATGAATATTCAAATATGCATTGTGGGTACAAAATTGTAACATATGGTATACTGGTTAAAATTATGCAAAGAATTAAGTGTTAGTCAAGCTGTAACAAAAACAATTAATGAATATTAATGATGCTGCAGATCATAATGATTTATTAATTATTTTAATAATTTATTGTTACCTAACTATAATACGAATCTTTGCTTAATCTATTACGAGTATTATATTCTTTGTGCTTCTTTATATCAGAAAAGTCAAAACGTTATTACTTATAGTTTTGTATAATTACACGATAGTATAAATCATTCAAGAATCAAAGAAGGGAGACAGCAGTAACTGGAACAGTTGCTTAATTGAATTTCAATTCATTGAATCGAAGAAATCACACTGTTCAATCATGATTCCATTAATCATAAATTGATATTAAGATTTTTTTGTTTTTTTTTTTTTAATATTCGAAACATTTTAACAAATCACAAATTAAAATCTTTTGTTTTTTCAATTTACGATAGTTAAAGAAATGATTTATATGTTTTTACATTCTATTATTAAGTGCATATAGTCTTATGAGAGTAAAATATGTGGATTATTCATTCAATTGTTAGTTAATAGGAACATTTTTTTTTTACACATTTGATTATACTTCACGGGTTAAGAACTATTTGGCTTATTGAGCATGTTTTGAAATATTTCATAAATTGTGAGAGTAAAATATTAATTTTAATGTTACGGTACTCGGATTTTTTATTTTAAAAAAAAAACACGAGCTATTATAGCACCTATCATAAGTTGTTTTACCATTCACTAAACATAGTGGCTAACCTACAAGGCTTGCAAGTTGTATTAATACTTAAAAGGTCAACGTATACCATGTTTATAAAACGTTAAAATATCCAAATATTATGGTTTGCACTTATTCAATTCTGTTTTTAATATGACGATTACGTGATTATTTAGTTGGATACCAAATCAGTCTACTTAAATAACGCAAGTGCAAGATTGCGCCTCACAAATCAATCAAAAGAATGTTGTAAAAAAAAATTAAAAAATGTTTAATTATTGATTTTTTTTTTGTATATTTTTAAATTTTTAATATAATAAGAATATTTGAAGATTTTTTTTTCATTCATTATATTTAAAATGTGTCAACATATTACATGTTGTTACAAGTTTATACACAGAAGATTTTTTAAAAGATGTAAGCATTATATTTTAGGTGTTTTAAAATAATATAAATCCTGTATTTATTGATAATCATGCAATATTTATTATTTATGCCAGTAAAATATTCGTTTTATGCTCCAAGAGTATGAAAAAAATCGTCTGTAAAATAATATTTATGTAAATCAAGAATAATGGTGCTGTTATTATAATGATAATAAAAAAAAAAATACTTTAATAATATCAATAAATAGATAATGATATTTTTTAACTTTTATAAGAGCATATTATTCTTTTAAATGTTAAATTTCCATTTTTACAAGAATTTCTAAATCATAAAATACTACTACTATAGATTGAACAGTACTCCAGTTTAACTTTGTACTTAAAGGAAAATGTATATTTATAGTTAATTAACTGTAAGCATTAATATTTTGTTGAGTGATGTGGAAATTATTACCCGTTAAGTGATAAGCTAATTTTAGATTTAACATACTATTGCACAAATTAATTAGGTACAATTCGTTACAACTAGTTAACCATCGATAGATTTTAAATTAAATTTTTATATTATAGAGTTATATTCTCAATATAATCATGCCATTAAAAACAAAAATCGTTTAAAGAAGGGAAAACCTTAAGAATCAAAAAATATAGGTAAATCAAAAATCAAACACTTTTTTTACATATTTATATCGTGTTTTAATTATATAACACTTAAAACACTCTGTTAACGCGATTTATGATATTTTAGCTTTGCCGTTTTATTATGACCTTAACCGATTTGAAACGAGAATCAGAATTTGGCATAAATATAGCTTGGAGTAAGTGTGTACAATTTAAGTTAGATAAAATTTAATATGCCCAAAACACAAATTTTAGGTCTTCATTTTTTAGCTATCGATTCGTATAAATGTATAATAATTCTTATTAGCACTTCATGGATAACGAATTAACAAAGTATGCTTATCTTTTTATATAACGCGGTAGGTATACGGTTAGGCAACTGTTTCAGTGTACCACTAAAGGTACATAATTCAGGACACAAAGATAACATCGTAATATTGTTATCATAACATGGCTGCATCTACAACCATGTATAATATATTGTATTTAACTTTAAACTTACACACGTTATTGTTATGATCATAATATAGTATTATTATTATTATTGTAAATTTCATGAAGGCCTTACGGCTTAGGATCCCGTTGTTTTATCGTTCCGGCGGGATCTCTAGTTTCCAACACGAACGCCGGGGTTCTGTGGAAGGGAGGGTTAGAAGGGCACTCACCAACACGTGAACTATGATAAAATTAATAAAAACGTTCAAATACCACAGAATATTATTAAAATATGTTAATATACCTCTGGTTTGTTGAAACTGAGTATGATAATATTAAATGTTTGTAATCGATGAAATTGTCAACACCACAAGTGAATTTTCAGGTGCGTGAAGTTAGCGGGGTCATGAAAAGCACTAATTTCCGCTATACAACCAATTTTTAGTGCTCAATTAGTGCTCAAAGAATATTATACAAAATTAAAAATTAGTGCTCTATCCTAACATCGATTATCCGCGATTATTATTTCAATTAAGCTTTTTAGTATTTAATATGCATTATTGATATTCAGGTTTAGTATAATCCAGCCTAAATTAATTTTTGTTAAAAGATATTTCCACAAATTATTATTTGGGTACGATGTACAAATGTTGCATCATATTCTTATCATTATAAATTTTAATACAAGAAGATTTTTATAATATATTAGTTGAATATAGGAGGTCCGTTACCCCAGTACTACCAAAGCATATATACAGGACCAAAAATATCTTATCAATTGGTATTTCATTTTTACACATTTGTAATCCTAATTTAAACATATTATGTACACTCAGAACTCGGGAAAATCAATTATTCCGTGGCACTGTGGCAGTGCTGGTGTAACCGACGAGTCTTCTACTATGAACTCAATTATAATAGTAATAATAATATTTAGTAGTATTATACTGTTATTATTCAAATACAATGCGAGAGATGATTTGGTAGGTACCTACATTGCCTCTGATCAAGCCCATTTAATCATACTATGGTAGTAGTATAACAAAATACATAAAATACATACACAAATAAAACAATAAATAATAATGGTGATTACGTGTGTAAGACCAGCTATTTCTATTATGTATGTGGTGTGTATATATTTTTGAAGACGGATAATTGGTATCGTATTTTACAGACTTCA
Organism: Diuraphis noxia; assembly: GCF_037042655.1. Classification (NCBI taxonomy): domain Eukaryota; kingdom Metazoa; phylum Arthropoda; class Insecta; order Hemiptera; family Aphididae; genus Diuraphis; species Diuraphis noxia. The sequence goes on along the minus strand of NW_028301712.1, from coordinate 39,632,799 downwards.
TTTGGAAATACAGACTGTGGCAATAGCGTCCTTTCGGAATAATAAGCTTGTATACAAAATAATAATATAAATATATATGCAATACTATATATATATAAATAGTTATTACTTATTATTAGTTAAAAGCTAATAATAAAATGATCACTCGATATTTTTTGCTTAATACTAATATTAATTTATAATTGGACTGATAAAGTTTTGTCATTTTACCACCACGTCTAGTAATGAATGGTTGTTATGAATAAAAGTGTAGATTCTATGAGAACATTGAGAACATTTTGTTAGTTAACAAAAAGTTTATAATGTTTTAATATACGTTTTGTAATATTATTTTAAACACAACTAAGGTAAGTAAAAATTACATTTGTTTATTATTTTATATTATTCATCACTGTAATATTATTTACTGTCTGATAAAAGACAAGTAGCGATTGTTCAAACTCAGAGATCATCACACTGGAAAAAAAATCGAACCTAAAAACATGGTTTTTTCGTCTAATGGTACTCGGTGCTAATGAATTGAATATATATAGTTTTGGTAACAAAATAAACGTGATAATATATTGCATTAAAAATCTTTGGAACTGATTTTAATAATTTTAATTTGTTTTAAACTCTGGTTTAGATATAGTACTGATATTTGTTTTGTAATAATATATATATATAATATAAGTTCATACTTCAGGCACTTCAGCAAAAATGAAAAACAGGGACGTTTTTATAATCGTGGATAACCGATGTTAGGATAGAGCACTAATTTTTATTTTTGTATATCCTTTAAGCACTAATTGAGCACTAAAAATAGGTAGTATTGCGGGAATTAGTGCTTTTCGTGATCCCGCTGCGTGAAGTTAGGGGGACGTTTTTATAATCGTGGATAATCGATGTTAGGATAGAGCACAAATTTTTAATTTTGTATATTCTTTGAGCACTAATTGAACACTAAAAATTGGTAGTATAGCGGGAATTAGTGCTTTTTATGATCCCGCTAACTTCACGCACCTTTAATTTTCTTTAGATTTTTTTTTAATTCGAGCGTCTATTATAATAATCTAAGTCCTAAAAATAATTATGATTATTTGATTTAAATATTATGTATTTAAGTTATAATATTTATATTTTTTTTGGTTTTATAACTGCAAGACTGTTGCATAAAGTGTATTATGTATTAGGTTTTGTTATTATTTTGCTACACAATGTAAAATAAGCTATGTTATTATGAATGTTGATAAAATTCCGAAAACTGAACACATTGTATATTGTGGTAATTATACTTAAATCAATTATATATATATATATATATATATAACGTTGGTCATTAATCGTTAAGGTAGATGGTAGAAACTCATTTATCATTATTTATTTGTTAGTATATTATTATTAATAGAATAAAATACTTGATGTATATTTTCGTTAGTTATAACTAAAAAAATAAACGTGGAATTCTTTATAAATAAAAGACTTATAGTTCGTACATTTTGAATTTAAAAAAAAAATATATATATATACCTATGTGTGAAAAGTTTTTGAATTAACTAGCAGTAGCTGGTATATTGTACCATATAATATAAAAGATTTGTTTATGAAGTCATTAATTTTAGTGGGACAACTTTATGTTTCATTATTGATCTATATTTTGGTCGTAGACGTGTTAATTATTAATATGCGTCAAGTTGAAAATGTTAGTTTAGCAAAAAGTCACGACACCACTTAAATCGAAGTATAAATTTTAAAGAAGTGAATAGATTAATATGCACTTTAATTTATAATGACAAATTTGCAATCAAATTTATATGACACTGAATAAAATTGTATTACATTCATATTCATTACGAACATGTTTAAATGGTGATAGTGAAATTACATTATCAACAATGGAAGGAGGAATGGCAGTGTCAATGACATAATTGAGACTGCAGCACAAAGAAATTGGGCATTAGAGAAATTACTTGCTTAAGAGATTTAAAATATCCATTACTCTCGGAGGCTATAACTGATCGTTTAATTTATTATAGAATATCACTACATTATAATTTACATCAATTAGCTTTTGAAAATGTTAATTTTTAATAATTGAAGCAGTTTTTGTTGACTGGAACTTTTATTTGAAGAAAATCCTGTGTTAAGAAAATAGAAAATAACAATAATACAACAGTAAGTGGAAACGAATTCATTGTATAAATTAACGAAAGTTTGTTTGTTCATCGAATGAATAATGCTGCAAGGCGTATTTTATCACAACGGTAGATGTTTAGCGATATTTTTCGTTCAACAATTGAATGTTTCGTGGTTAGCGTTCCTAATCGAACTGAAAACATTCTGATGCCAATAAATATCTATCTACAGGATCAATAATTATGTACAGTTGTTAGAAGACTTACAGTAATTTATGCAACATTAGTTTTACTCATAAATCACAATACGGTAAATCATACATTATACATTATTTAGACCGGGATTCCAGTGAACAGACTTAAAATGTCACGCGCGTGGGTATTTATTCAAATGAGAAAATAGGAGACATCGAAGAATGACAAATCGACATTTTGTAAATACTTATGTGGAAGAATGAATATAAGTATGGAAAAGTCGCCTTAACAAAAATACACCTACCCATTTAAGCTATATTGAAGAATTTTGGCCACCGCGGTAGACTATAATCTATACAAATGTAGGTTATTTATCGTACCAATAACTCCACCTGTATAAATATAGTGAGTAAAACTATAAATCCATATTTCTATTTATTAATACGCAATCATTTTTGTTTTTGTCATACATTACTTCGCATGCATGTGTTATATTAGGGGGAAAAAGTTCAGAAAAATCATTAGTTATCCATATTGGCTATATCTCATGATGCTAACAAAATATGTTACCGTTAAGGTTAGTAAAACATAAAATACCTAATGAATACAACAGCAATGAATTTCAACACCTTCTGTCCAGTAAAATAAAGTTACAAAAAACTAATCTAACTGGTTTATATAATAAATAAGAAAAAGCTTTATAGTTAAATGGTGTTTGTTCAAAAATACATATCAAAACAAAATGTCAATTTGTTTATGGTTTAAACACTTTAAACAGATATGTACTCAAAAAATAAGATACAAACTATCAGTTTTCCTCATATAATGCGTTCAAATGAATAAACAAAGAAGCACATATACCCACACCAATACTTAAATGTGTGTGCGCCACTGTTCAGCGGTGTGTGGTAAGAATTGCAATATTGTAGAATGCCATGTTATTTTTAAAACTGAAATAGGTTTTTTGGTTGAATTATAACCAATTACCATTTATGTTTATTACTTTACATTTACATTACTTAATATCTAATACTTAAAAATGAAATGTTCGTTATCTATATATGAACTCAAAAACTACAGGAGCATTCTCAATTAATGTTATATCAAAATATTCCTGGAAACTCAGAGTTTGGTTTGTTATTTAGTTTTTACACCCATAGTTCATACATATAAATTTAGTTTTGAATTTCAAAAATTGAATATTTTAATGTTTGTTTAAAATTCTTTAATTTTTAGTTAATTTATAATATTTATATTATAGTTAAAATAAATACGGATTTATAATGACTTATGTTGTGTCCACAACAGCATTAGTACCATTAACTTTTATGTAATATTTTTATTGTTTTAATTTAACTTTAATGTCTGTAAGTACGAAATTATGTTTCAGGTGACACAGGTTAGGTTTTTTTTTGCAGATATTTTTTGGCGAACGAAAATAATTAGCAATGTTTCAGAGAACGTGTCATATAGTGTCCACGACAGATTGATTTATCAATGTTCCTAGTAGTTCCCACAAAAAAACCATAAGAAAAAAAAACAGTTTAAAAATAAAAGAATAAAACAGCACTATTTTGAAGAAAATCTCTATGATTTTGGAGAAACTAAGCCTCTCTAAGAACAGTATGAACTGTATGTGCGCAGTCATGGACAAACTGCACTGGCTACGATGTGTCACAAAACAATTAATTTCTCACCTACGACGATATGGAAAAACTTGAGAAAACAATGATATATAATAGATAATGAATATATATTAAAATAATATAATTTATGAGTGTGATTTCGACCTCCATGCACGTCGTATGATTTGAACTTAATATTCTCCGCAAACTTCCTATAATCCGATTCACCGAACTGCGCTCTGACGTGGTACAACACAAACACGCACCGCGGTTTGTGTCAGACGCTGAATCCCTAAACTCGTTCTTGGGCATTGTTGCAGAAGTGGCAGAATGTGGACCAACATCCCCCTGAGTTATGTTGACCTCCTACCCAATCACAGATTCTGTTGACTCTCGGGAAATTCGTTATTGTGTTTTTTTTCCCGGGACCCGCAAAGCATTGCTATATTTACCAGAGTATAATATTTTCTAATACATTATTATAATATATCATATATAATAAGGTTGTATACAACGTCACGCCCCTAGAAAAATGAAAAATGAAAGACCAGACACCGGGTTATGATTATTAGGTTTTGCGAATATAGGACTCTCATTGAAATTCTATTGTGGCTCGCGTTGGTCGAGTTCTGAATAGCGGGAGAGCTGCATGTCCGTAGTAGATATACGACCAGAAAACAAGAGTCTTGGATAGAAATTAGAAGCACATGACTCAGCCACACGGATGCACGTACTCACGAAGTGTAAACAAAGTAATTTTCATATTATGCAGGTTGGTAGGTACTGAAACGTTTTACGAAAATGGCAATAATTTATCGTGCATGCTTGTTTACATAAACAGTATTTAATGTATGTTAAATTTACAAAGTGTCCCTTTCGGTTTTATATTATTATTGTAGGTACATCGTTATTTATATAGTCACATGTATATAAATTACTCGTTGGTCATTGGTAAGATCTACAGAACGAAATTCAACAGATTATCGAACAAATGACGGTATCAACCATACTAGGACACTAATATATTATAGTTATATATTATAGTGGTTGTACCAATAACCAATATGTATTTAATAACGAAATATTTCTCAAGACAATCGTTTATTTTGCGACCATTCACCAGCACTCCAATTCAGAAACTCTCACAAAACGGCCACATTGTCACAACAAAAGCAATTATATAATCGGACAATGTGCATTTAGAACTGTAGGTATAGTGCAAACACTGCAAACTATAATTGGAGGTCTACATAATTTGTATTACTACTTCGAAAAACGTATTAATTTTCCATAAGTGATTTTTTAACGATTTCGATAATTATATTATGTATAGAAAAGAATAAAATCAGACCAAATCAATCGAGTTTCATACAAAAAAATATGATATTTTTCATTATATTTTTCTTCTGCTCGCCGATTGTAAGTTTTGACAAAATTAAGTGTTAATAATTTTTGAGCTTTACTACTTTACCACATTATTAAAAAATAAAGGTTTTTATAGAAGCAAGATAACAATGTAAATTTTAGAATTTTTTTCAGTGATGGGTGGATAACAAATTATGTTTAAAAAAGCGGGTAAGTGGGTATCGCTCTGCTGTACATTATGGGGTGGGGTGAACCTCTGACTAGGGTAGGTTAAATTTGAATGCAATGATAGGTATAATTGTATACGAAAAACGATTCTGAACGGAGACAGTTTATCTGTCTAGGATATATTATAGATAATTAAAAATTTTCAAATCTAATTTAAAAAGAAATTTTTTTATGAACTACTAGCTTAAAATAATTTGCGTGATTTTTACGTATGTTGTCAAAATTTAAATTTAAATGCTTGTAAAAAAAAAAATTGTGGCTTTATATTTCTTTTATTTTTCAACTGCTATTGTAAAAATATATTATGAGCCTTGTATTAAATTTTAAAATCTTAGATATTAAAAAGAAAAACTTTTATGAATTTCTATCTAAGATAATTTGAACATTGCCGTAATTTTTATGTATTTAATCAATATTTGAACTTCAAATGCTAATAAAAAAAAATTGTGCTAATGTATTTTTATATTTTTTTAATCACCATAAGAATAACTTATGAGGAACTTTGTATTAAATTTTCAAGTATTTTGATAGGGCCAAAAAAATTTTATCGACACTTCACAATATAAATAACTTGTGAAATTTTCATGTATCTACGACTTATACTTTTTGAATAATTATACTACCGTATTGAAAAGGAATAATGTAACAATCAATTACATCGTAATGTCGTAAATTTAATTATGGCTAATGAAGACACGTACGCTTCATTTGCCATGTGTATATCAGTTATCATCGAATGATTTCTATTTTGATTTCCTATGATTCAGATTTATTGTAAGAAAAACATAAAATATGTTTTATATCTGAGGGCTATTTCATCATATTTTTACTTGCGTTCTGTATGACGAATTGTGACTATATATTGTGTAGAAATTTGATAGTTATTGTATTTTTCCCAAATTTTAATTTTTAATTTGCCTAAAAAAGTGATATTTATTGAATATTTTATAGGAAATCTTTGATGAATACGAAAATAACACATACTTTTTAGCGTTTAAGCCATAATCAGGATCTGGATTACCACATTGGTGATGTTGCTCAATTTTTGTTAATATTATGTGATAAAAATATATTTATTATATACTTAATCTTAATTCTTAATAAAAAGTAATTGGAGGAAAATATTCAAAATTAATTTTTATATAAATTTTCTTGATATAATGGATACCCATGACTGAAAAGTTCACTTTTAATGAAACAAAGAAAAAATAATAAAATTATTTATTACATCGATGATATATTTGTTATGTATGGTTTTAAGTTTTTGAATGCACGCCTATACAAATAAATTTTATTTTCTCTCTTTTTAACTTTGATAAATCAATTCACGGCAAGTCAGGAATACGTAAATATAGATAAAGTAAATGCGGATTATTAATCCATCATAAAATTAATGCGGAAAAAAAATGGTAACAATAAAGAAGAAGTAACACATAAAATACATTATAATATACAGCTTACGAATTCTTTTTGTTTCAAACGTAACCATGCTCTTAAGAAACTATAATCCGGAAGTAAATAATAATCACTATTTTAATATTTAAATTGAAACGACACATTAAAAAGCTAATAACTCAGTCTCTTCGAATGGTACAATTGTCTATCTTAAAAAAAACTCGTGAGTATTTCGTGGTGGTTGACTCGACCTCGGCTCAAAAATGTTGCCGAAAAAGTGTTCTAACAAAAATGTATTATAAATCATCATTGAAAAAAAATACAGTCATCCGACAAAGTCTGCAATCTATTGTAAAATTTTTCCATTGTTAAGATATTATTGCTATCGTTTCGTAATATGACGTTTACATTTTTAGTATATTTTGACGAAAAAATTGAAAAAAAAACTTAGCACGATTAAATCTAGCATAATGAGAAATAAAAAATGGAACATGGGTAAAAATACTGAATACGTCTTCGCGTTTAAGAATTTACACTTTGTTAACATAGACGTTTTAAATATTGTAAAACATAATACTTATTAAAGGTGTACCGTAAGTTAGGTATAATGACAATCTCGACCTAACGTCGTTGAAACTTTAGCTAGAATAAATAACAATAGTATTTGATAACAGATGCATAATTTATTACATTGTGGTTATATTTTATGGTATGGAATACAGATACGGCCAATGGGGGGAGAGCATGGCCCTCCCTCCTAGCTCTCTCCCTTCCATAAATACGCCACTTACTGATAAACATAAAAAATTATATTGAATAGTAAAATATATAATACTTATGTAGATATATTATGATAGTCATAAAACCATGACGTTTTCGGTCGTTGCCACACTGGTGGATGTACGAGTAGTAGCACTTTTTTTGGGGTTTGGTATGATATGTGTTTCTTATATTTCTGCGATATTTTCTGTTCAATGTGTTTTTATTTCGCCACGTAGACGGTCGAAATGCCCCTGCGGTGGTCATATATAATAATATAGTTACAACCCCGAGTTGTCTGCAGTGCAACATTTACCCGACAACGCCGAAACCACCGCTAGCACCCACCTCACACCCCCCAGTCGCATAGCCGTGGTAAATATAAGTCTTGTTATTCGTTATGTGCGATGTAAACAAATGATTTTTGTGGGTTACATCAAATATAATTTTTCACATTATTTTTATTTATCTTGGTTTTCCACGCGTGTACTACCGTGCTTGTCATTTCGTGAATCGTGGCAATAGTGTATTATTATTATTATTATTATTATTATTATTACATCGAACCTATATGTGGTGCGCCCCAGAGACCTTCTGCGGGCGCTTACGGCTTTTTCCACCCAACCACCGTGAAAATTGTATGCCACGTGGCCGTGTAAAATCGCACTAGCGAGCGAATACATAATAATATTACTGTGTGTGACAATTAATTTTTAGGTATTGATGCACGCCAAAGGCGATTCAAGGCTATATCTGTCAGTCATTAGTAATAATATTCTATTATGTCAACATACCGATAATAATATGGTCGTCCGTGTACGAGCTATATTCATACACATCATTGATTACACTTACGCATTTACAATACTATAAATATATAAGTACTTCTAGTGGCGACGTATTACTACATCAGTAAAACAATAACCACGGTCTCATTGATACAAATCTGTTCGTGTAATAAATAGAAACCAACCACAATCCTCTATCTCATTCAGATGACTTAATATAATATGATATTTTGTTCATAACAAAGATTTAATCAACTTCAAAAGGGTCAATTACACGAAATATTATTAGGATCAATCATGATTTTTTAAATAAAAAACATTTTATAGTCTAATCAGTATTGTTCTTGTTCCACAGTTGAAACCTTTTTTGAAATTTAAATTAATGGCAATGAAACAATAAGGCTGAAAAACCGATTTAGTTTATATTTGAGTCACTTTGAAAAGTTATTTTAATACTTTGAAAGTACTAATATACAATATACATATAGGAATAGTATTTATTATTATTTTAACAGTTTAAATGGCATGTGGGATTTTCAACGATGAATAAAATGGGCAATTCATAATTTTCTGGTTATATCTACTTAAACTAGAGTTAAATCCAAACTAGACATTTTTTTTGATGGAATATTTAGTATTTAAATTTTAAACAAAGTATTTTAGTGCATTTTAAATTGGAAAAAAAAAAGCGACTTACGATTAGGTACCCAAAAAAAAGTGTTTATGTTTTGCCAAGTGTATTTTGGACAGCATCATCCACACACTGACACGTGTCGTATTATATATTACATAAAACAATTTCATAGGTACAATAAGTGCAAAGTTATTTAATTATACTGAACGCAAAAAAAATGCTCTTTTTGTATCACATAATATTATATAGTAATTCTTCTACAAAACAAAAATGTATGCAAACCAGATATTGTGGTATTAAGAAATCACAAAAATATACGTAATACACAGGGGAAGTACCTTAGTTTATAGTAATATGATTTCTCAGTATAATATATAACATTCATATACTTCCTCTGGTCTTCGAAAATGAAAAGCCGATGCATGACAACGACAAAGGTCATTAATCAACTACACTCGTGCGAAGAAATTTATATTTTATTGGTCAAGAATACATTTGGGCCACCTGTGGATTTGTTTTTATCGCATATCATATATTCACGTGTACACTAATTATTAATTAACAATAAATATCAAAAATACTGAATATATATGATATAATTAGTAGCTTTAATATATAATTATTATTACTAAGTAAATAATACATCAGAAAAAACCAAGACAAATTCCAATAAAATAATGAACAATTTAATTGTATAGTTATTACTTATTATACATAAATAGGCAAAACATACCTAATACCTTTAAAAGCATTTTAATAGTACATCTTTTGAATTCCTAAAGCATTAAAATCGCAGTCCTAAATACTTCTTATACTGGTACAGGATTTTTTTCTTTTTAATTTAAAACTACACAAATTTTAATGTTTACAAATATAAAAAATGTAATATTGTAAACTGGTTACGTTTATTTTTAATTACTGCTTATTTAAATGTAGGTATTATGAACTCAAAATTATTTTCTTAGATTGTAAATTAAGTGAAAACAAAATTATTTTAACCACACGGAACCACGTAAATTTATAGGACTACATGTTGAAAATTATCGAAAAGCACATTTTACTCTTAAAGAAATATATTTTTTAGTATTTATAGTTTTTGGTTAACCAAGAATTAGTCACGATTTGGTTTTGAATGCTATACAAATCATTGTTTACAACTATTTAATTAAGAAGAATATATGATCCAGTGAACTATTTAATTCCAGTAATTAATTTTAATTTTTTTTTTTAAACTAGGTAAAATTATAAAATACCTGCTGTTAAAATTAGTTGAAATCGTATCAGTATAACGTAATATGAGAGATATCTTAATCAGTAATATTATTTTATTTTTAATTTGATAAGACAACTATAATGGAATAATGGAATTATTTTTAAACATTGGACAGTATGTGGGAATGAAAATCTAATTTTCACCACTCTCACATTCATAGTCACATACAAAAAAGTGACGTAAACTTTGAATTTAGATAGTCAATCAACTTATGTATTTTATTAAAGTTAAAATAAAAAGGTCAACATTTTTTTTATTTATTTATAATCGATATAAACACGTCAAATTTCTAGTTTTTATGGTCGATCAATAAGCTTGAAAATACTGAAACACAAGTTAACTAATAATATGTCTTTACTGTAGTTCAAAAATATCGAAAATACATATATATTTTTTTATAAGTGTTTAAAAATCAAATTTATACAAAAATCATGAATATTTGGATATTATTTTGTAGCTGAGTTAAAATTTTGGAAACTGTCCAACTTCGATTCCTTAGACTTGAAAAAATACAATTTAAGGTTCGTCTTCAGTGGTTCAGTAATTTAAAAATACAAAATTAATGTTCATATTGTCATACTGTTTTTATAGCTAGTTGTATCAAGTTGAAAAAATTGGATACAATAACATTTTTCTTTACATCGATTTTAATTATTTTTTGTTATTGGTATACATTTTACAAAATAATTTAGCTATTTAAAAACTATTTATAATTAGCAAAAAGTTAAAAAACTTGAAAGTTTAAAAGCTTTCAGAAAATGTTAAACCAAGTTCCTTAAATTTTATTCTCACAGCAGTAACCAAATATTGTTATTTTACAAGATGAATTAATATAGTCACATGTTTTTTTCCCAAGCGTATAAAATTTAAATTTGTCAAAAGCTTTTTAAGTTAAAAACCTAAGGACGAATGCTTTAAAAATCTTAAATGACTTCAATCTGACACCAACACTGTATAATATACAGTATATAATATATATAATTATTATAACCATCCACCATTGACTCAAGTGATACGGTAAAATTAAACGGAGTAATGACACATTTCTACATTTATCACTTATCTATATTATCATCTACGTGAAATGTGCAAAAATCTACTCGATTATTATAGTCTAAACTCTAAGTATCTTACACATCTTTAACAGTTTAGATGTTTAGATGAGTTCTATATTTTACATTAGTTATAATTAGGGCCAGGATTTATATGAATTTGCATGTTTTTTCTAAACCTTCCAAAATAGATAGCTAGGTTTTTAGGTAAGCTACAAGTCTTAATTACAGTCAATAGATATGAAATACAATGTTTTACTCTGCATAGTTTGCTGTTTTTTGACATGTAGTGCATATTTCTGTATTTTACAATTTTTTATTGCATATATAAGGTTTTTAAGAGCATAATATGTAATGTTTTGCTCATATTAATTAAAATAACGCATTTATAATTATATTTATAATTCATGTAATTTAAAAAAGTCGTTTTCTTATTTTATCCTAGAGACCTATCGGAACAAGAAGTAATCTATTATTGAGTAGGTTTTCGTGAATCATACATTAGTAATATTTGTTTCTTCGTGTTTTTCGTGATCCGAATGCACTTAATTTTCATTGGATTCAATTTATTTATATTTAAAATGCCAAAAGTGAATCAAATTATGAACGTAATATAAACATATAAAAAACAATGAAAATAAAAGACTTTTTAGTCGATTTTTTGCACATTTTTTGTTTTATGGGGTATATTCCTTCAAAATAATAGCATAAATGCATATTATTTTACAGGGCATATTTCTGAGGTTTTTAGAGCATATAAATCCGGGCGCCTAGTTATAGTTAATATCATAATAGAGCCATGATAGATTGTATCGACAAGATTTGTTATAGTGTTATTGTCTGTTTATACAAACAGCACATCAGCGAAATGCGGATTTTCAGTTTCACGCGTACGTAATTTCTATGAAATCGATATCAAGAAATGCATTGATATTTTCGCCACTTTACTGTGACCGTGCTAAATCGAAATAAATATATTATGTGGCCTGGCACGCCGCCGGGTGTACATTTATACCTCTTCGTCTTATCTTGTCGTGCCGTGTTCAAAGTTGAGATCAACCCTACTCTGGAAATTTTCCGGTAGATCGTGGTTAGTAAATGATACTATGATAATTACAGTGGCCAATCAGAATACGATCAAAGGCACATGATTTGACATATGATGCTATCGCCAACCCAGCTTAAAACGGAAGTACAAATCTACGGATAAGAAAGGCGCGTTTAGCGTAATTTGTGTGCCATAGATTTGTGGATTATCGCAGAACTCTGATCTCCACTTTTAGTACATATCGTTAAGATCCCATATTCGGTAGACGGTAACGAATCTGCAATCATCATGATGCCATTTTTGGTAGGTATCATACCACTATTAGAAACCATAGAAAATAAAAACTCCACGGAAACCACACCACACTGACAAACGGGAGTGGGGTGCATTAGAAGCGACGTGGTCGTTCGCAAACGATGTTTCAACGATAGAGCTTAGTTATTAATTTTGTAATCTACTGTAGTATAAATGTTTTGTTAATCTAACAGCTAACAGAAAAATGAACTAACGGTGATGAATTATAACTAAACTTAAATTATAATAATATTATGTTGTCTGTGACGACTCGCAGTATGTACGAAAAAAATAAAAACACAACTCTGAAAGTAAGTTGCATTGACAATAAAATATTAAAATGCGATGATATGCAATTAAATCACTTTAAAATCTGTATTTACATCGTTTGATTCACCAAAGTACTCCTAAACTATTGCAATACTGTAAATTAAAAAAAAAAAAAACATTATCAATCAATTACAGGCATTGCCCACACGCACATGTTGGATTTACAATATTAATAACCGATGAATGATAATTTGACGCTGGAGCTCAGCTTTCAATAATTATTTATCATTGATAAAAAACACCAGTCATATCTAATGTGCCTAAGCGCCAAATAATAGTTTAGATACTAACAGCATAGGCGTGTGAAGGACCTAAACGGCCTGTGCTGTACCTGTATAAATTCATGAAACCTCAGTTTCTTAAAATTTCTAAAAAAATATGTTTTGATTGATTTTTTTTTCAATGAGAAATGTATAGTTTTAAAAACAATACAAAAATATAAATCAATTGATATTAAAACGGACACAATCGTGTTCCAGCCAAATACCTGTATAACAATTATATATATAATAATTTATTGGACTAATATTAGTCTAACATAAGTGCACTACAAAATCTTCTTGCTCTTTAGAAGACTTACGACTATAAGAATCTGATAAGGTATATCTAGGTGTATTCTCATCAAATAATACTCTCGACCTACATTTTAAAAATTTAACAACTGTGAGTGAATCGTCAATTAAATCGTTAAACGATATTTGACGTTTGTACGAGTATATATATATCTAAATGCCTAGGTAATCTAACATTTTAATAAAATAATAAATATTAATTTAATTGTTTAGTAATGAAACAAATAAAACATTTAATTACTGAAATGTAACATAAAAACAACAATAAGAACAAATTATTTATGTTATAATATTAAAGAAACAATGTTTATAAATTTAAAATCTGTTGAAGAATATAACCACGCAAATAAATAGTCGACAATTATTACATTATATTACACTAAAGGAAAACAGCCAGTAGCAAAATAAAATAAGTTTTAAAAACTCAAGAACAAGCAACTAAATAAAAACTATATCGGAATAGGACAGCGTGTTGTTGAACTTTTATTTTTTTCAAAAGGTTCCATTTCTTTGACAACAAATACTATCATTTTAAATGATGACGAGGAGTATCATATCATTTAACCACGATTAAATTGTACACGGTACGAAAATTACGAATGATTAAATCTTTTATAAGATGTATTCTCAAAATAAATGCGGTTTGTTTATAAGTTATAACAATCTATTGTATGTCATTAAAATGAGTTTTTTTCTTGGATATAAAAAGTTTGATCAACAATTATTACTAACAATTTAATATTATTTATTTATTACAATTATTTTTTTTATACTTATTGAATATAATATTTTACTATTTTCATGTAATTGTTAATATTTGTGTTATTCTAATTTATAAATATTCCGTTAAAAATATAAAATTCCCTTAAACCGAAGTTAATACTATTTAATATAGATAATAATAATTTAAAAAAAAAATATGTTATATGAAAATGTTGAAATAAACTAGAAAAGTGATTGAAGAATAATTGGAATTTTTTCGTTTGGTTTATAATAATATATAATTTTTATTATTCTATTAAATGACACACAAGATTTTTAAAAACGGTATAAAAATGTATAATTATTTTATTATAATTTTAGAAGCATTAAAAAATGTTTCACCGTTATTTCTGTACCAATATAGTTTAAATTAAATAATGGGAATAGAAATAACCAAGTACCAGATATTATAAAAAAATTATTCAATTAAATACAAATTATATTATTTACAATGATCTGTGTCTCATAATAAACTTTAAACAATATTTAGTTACTTCTTATAATAAACTTATATTGAATGTTTTCAAAATTAAAATATCTAATAATAAAATTTGTGAAAAATAGTGCATTCAAATTGTATTTGGTTTTCTTTTTAAGATATTTGATTTTGTTAGTCAAAGCTCTGTACCATTCATTATAGGTTTATGTTGTCGGTAGAATGGGTAGATATGAGTTTTATTTGCATTCAACCAAAGGTAAGAGACCAGAAAAAAAATTTACTATACCATTATCTGTTTTTACTATCCTCATTTCATATTTCATACTTCCAAGCCCCGAATCAGATATCACATATTTTTTTAGTCACATATTATAAAGATATCAAATGTACAGCAAAAATATTTTTTTAATTTTTTTTTTTTTAATAGAAATAAAAATGGGTTAAAGTAAACAGTTTTGACAGAAAAATAAAAAACAAGCTTCGCAGTTGATATGAATCACAACGACTATTATTCACATAATAATAATACAAACAATATATATTTGAATATAAATAAAAGACAGAAATAAACACAGATAAGTGTAATTGACATAAATTGAACTATAATTTTTACTACCTATAAGTATAAATGTAACATTAATGATCAATCAATAAATTAAATTAAAATTACATCAAATTCGATATGTTTCACATTTGTAACCCGATGACTTTTGGATAAATATAGAATTTTCATTTCTCTTAAATATAATTTGTGAAGCTATTTATTGTTACAATGATTTAGAGTAAAAGTAGATTAATACAACTCTGTAAATAATGATTCTACTTATATCAAATCACTATTAAGTATTTCATAATCCTGCCTTTTCACAATTACACAAATATTCTATATAGGTACTATGTTTTAAATTATCAAGAAAAATTTTAGTTTTCATTAATTTAAAAATTATTAAATCATTAAACATTCATATAGTATTACTAAGAAACAATAAATAAATTATCATAATTGTATACAGGAATTTATTTTACCAATTTACACTAGTGTAAATCAATAAAAATCTTTATACCTAGGTAGCTGAAATTTGACATTTTGAAACATTTTTAAGAAAATGTAATACTGTACATTGTAAAATATATTCATTTCTTTATATTTCAAGCATTAAAATATTTAAGTTTCAATTTTTGCTTCACAAAAATTAGACTACAATTCAATATTTTATTCAGTTTTAAACCAGTAATAAAATAATTTATTACCCAATCAATAGTAAAATAACATTTAATGAAAATCAATAGTATTTCAGAAATTTTGAGACTTTAATTAAGTAAAATATATTAAGATTTATGAGTAAAACAAAATAAGATAGGTCCTACTCAAAATAACTGCAATATGAACAATAAATAATGAAAATAATTTAAGTTATGGATATAGTTTGTATTGAAATATAAAATTAGTTATTAGTTGATTAGATACTATTACATTTCATAATCAAGTTATATCGGAAAGTTATTACAATTTACGAATTTACGATCTAACTTTATTCTTTTCTTTTTAATCATAGCTTACCGTATTTGCATGTACAGAAAAATTAACGAAGTGTTTATTTTACTTATGTCGGATTATAATATTTTTAGAAACAGTATCGAGCAGAATCATAACATTAAACTATTATTATTGCCTATCGGTGTTATTTTTATGTACCTACTTCAAATTTAAATATCACGTCGTTAGACAAGTTACTAAATTATCATATGTTTTTTAATTTTACAAAAATAGAGAAATAAATTAGGATTTTAAATCAATACATTTTTAATCTAACATAAAGAGCTGCATAAATCTGTGAGTAATATTTTATTATCAGACTATTAAATACTATTCAATATAGCGTAATGTAGTCGTATAAGCCTTAATCACTAATTTTAGAACCAATAAATACAACGAACAATTGTGTACTCATATTGGTATAATTGGTCATGCAGTGTCATTTTTTTTCGTTTTGATTTAAAAAAAAAAACATTTGGGAAATAATTGTAACGACATGACAAAATAGTATTTCTATTATTTTTTCTTTGAACGTATAAAATAAATATTTATGTTTAGGTCATTATAACAATTATAAATACAAATATTTACTATTAAAGATTTTCATACAATTTAAAAATGTATGTAAAAATAAAATTAATATACTATAGGTACTATAAAGATTAATAATTTGCATATTAATAAAAAATGGCAACATAAAAAATAATAATAATAGGAATAATTGTTATTACAGTTAAGACATGTTTTAAATTATCAAAATTTCACTTGTAAGATATTTTCAGTGAACATTAACAGTATATTTTTATTTTTATTTTTTTTTTCATTTAAATAAGGCTTCAACTCCTGAGGTTATTAGCCTATTAACAGTATATTATTTAAATATTTAATTTTTTTTTATAAATCCAAATCAATATTCGTGGCCTTTTTTATAATTGAAGTTATAGTAATAAAGGACACAAATATGGTATTTTACTTGTAAAAATATATATATACATATATAACTACAGTTAAAGCTTTGGTAGTTAGACCATAGTGCGTGGTTTATTAATTTTTTTTCATAAATATTACAAGTTAAAAAAAAATAAATCAAATATTAAATTTTGGTGAATATTATAACTTTTTTGTTGTATATTAGTTGAGACCAAAAGACTCGTGAAAGTGTTTCACGTCTGGTATATAAGATATTAAGGTATGTCACATTTTTGTTTGAATGTTTTTACATTCCGTAAATACTGAATAATATATGTTTGAAAGATTTAAGATAGCCACATGTTTGACATATTCTTATTTACGTACTATCCAAATAATATCTCCTAATTATATAAAATGGGTTGATAAATTTCAAATATGTACGACTCTTTATGGACGTCTATGTTTAATGTTTTGGTTGATTTCTAATACAGCTAAATTGTTTTATTGCACTTTTAAGTACAATAAATGCTAATTTAAATCTAGTACTGATTTATTATTCTAATCGCTTCAAAACATTTAAATTACAATAATTGAAAAATGAAATTTTATAATGTATTTTAAATAAAATCTTTAAAATAAAAACATTTTCGTAAAATGTATAAATTGAGTTTATGAACATGAGTTGTGGTAATTCATTGACCTAACCAACAAAAAGTTTTTGTTTGTATATTTTTAAGAAAATATTTAACTATAAAAGCTGACATTGATGATTAAAAGTGGTTGACACTAATTATATGTTTGTTTTCAGAAGTCATTTACTTAACCAAAAATCTAAAAAATGTTCAATAGAATTATTAATGAGGCATTGTAACGGATGCGTTTTAAGGATAATTAATAAAATATTATAAAGCATAACACATTTATATTTTTTCAAGAATTTAAATAGTTTTTATTATATAATCCATAATCTATATAAATAAATAAATTAATTAATTTTAATAATTATTTTCATTTAATATTTAACAGTTGAATAATTTTTATTAAATCTTATGCATATCAAATTCAAAACAAATTTTAAATGATAGGTAAGGATATTTTAAAAGAAAACTTTAAAAATTATATCATGTTCAAGAAATATTAAAATAAATAATCGTTAAATCTTTTAATGTTTTAATCTTGAGGATTATTAAAACAGAAAATAATTCAAAAGGATTTTCTCCAATAAGGAATTTTTCTGGGTGCCTGATTTTGCGCTGGGAAATCGGCAGTTTTCCACATTTTCTAGGAAAACCATAATTACGTTGTAGAAAATATTATGTACTCATGTAAAGCAACCTATCACACTACCTATTTCCTATTTACCAAGCTTATAAAAATTGCAGACTATTATATCTCAATGCATTATATTATTAAACATACTATTGGGTTTTAATATAAAGTGGTGTGATTTAAATCATCATCGGTATTGTATACGATCAAAGTTTTTGTTAATATTATTATTAAAGTCGTATACCTAGTATTAAATATTAATAACATACATAATTAATACACAGAATGATAAACAAATTTACTGTCAGACATTACATTTTATAACACTGTACACACCTGCAAAAGTTTCAAAAAGGATACTTCCCATTCAATGGCCAATACATATATTTTCAACTAGATCGGATTTAGGAAACGATGATGATCCAGTGACAAATTTGTACACATCTTGGAAATAGAGTATTCCTAAGTCCATCGTGACTCAAACATGCGATTTGGGATTACCTTATATTTGTTAGTATAAATCTTGTCATAAAAGTCTATACATTTTCTTCTCAAGTACATAGGCACAAGATCCGCATGCATATTTTTACAGGTTGTGTCAAAATTTTTTCATAAAAGTGTAATATTTATGATTTAATTTTAACTAAATGCATTGGGTTAACCATATTAATGCTCTGTGGTCTATTTGAAAGACAAACATTTAACCAATGTTTATGTTTTATCAACCTTACGCTAAGGAATAATTATAATATTGTCTAATATTTAATACCTATTACTCATCAGTCATCAGTTTAACTTTTAATGGTTTATATTATCAAACATAAGCTTAATTATAGAGGAATGCTGAGCTAATCTACTATACAATTCACAACAGAGAATTTAGTTTTATATACACTTGAATTGATGTTTATCTTTAATTATATTATAAAAATGGGAAACTTAATGAAAATATAAATATGCATGAAATAAAAAAAAAAAATTAGTGAGTATGTTGTAAACACAATTAAATAACATATCAACGTTTTGTAGAACTATAATTCTTGAATAATTATTTTGTTTGTAGTTGTTTGATGTTCATATTTCAATTATTTTACTCAAATATAAGTATAGTATTTAAATTAAAATAAAGTCGTAACCAAATGCACCTAATTTAACACAAGTTACATTATACAAATAATTTGTTGAATAAATATAATATTATGCCAGCAAAATATGCAAACTAAATCAATAATAGAATAATATCTTAAAGACATACATTTTTAAGTAAATATTATGTAACACAAATATAAATTTAATTGGTTGTTTGATGTTAAATTATATTATTTTATTAAAAGAATGTGGAATTGATTTTATATGGAAAAATCAATTGTTTCTTAAATTCTCATAAGCACAACGTCATTCAAACGAATAAAATTAAAATTAATATAATCAATTGTAAAATAAAGATGTATTATACGTTATAGTTATAAAATTATTCCTAACATTCATGTAGGCACCTATTCATTTTATTTGCTCCTAGGCTGTTTGAATTTTTTATAAAAATATTTATTTATCACAATGTAGTAGCACAGTTTAAGAAGTTTCTGAAGAGTTTTTTTTTTTTTGGAATTAAGTAAAATATAACTTTTATTTCTCTACAATTCATTCAGATACATATTTTTAAAGTATTTTCTTAATATTAGACTGTCATTTTATTCAACCTTTATTATTTTTAATGTTATCTAGACATTTTATTAAATAATTATGGTTTTTTTTTGAGTTGTACATAAGTATATATATTTACCATAACAATTAAAAATTGTAGTATGCAATTATATTTAACGTTAAGTTATAAATTGTATGAACATATGTTAATTAACGATAAAGTATACATTTCTATTTTTAATCAGAACTATTTTTAGATTGTGAGCGTAGTAATGAATGTGTCGATTTTGAAATACAGTACCTACTGTGCTTTTATTTTTATGAAGACACTATTTCCTGTAGAAAAGCAACTCTGATCAACAACTTTGATGAAGCGAATTGGATTTATTTGGTACATTTGGGAGGTTAAAATTGTAAATTCTTTGTATTTTTTAAAACTATCAAAACTGTATAACCCAATTTTGATTCTAATATATTTTATTTTATCCTATTGTATATTCCTTAATTATTTGTAATGTTTAACATGTCATAATATGTAAATTTAATGTAAACATTCAATAGCCAATAATTTTGTGGATTCCACTTTAATAAAATAAATTAATAAAATAAATATTTCATATGCATACAAACAAAATTAATTACACATGAAATTATTATTTGTCATAATTTTTGTTTTCATTAACGATGAATTTATTAACTGATACAACTATATTGTTTATAACATTTGAGATTGTATTAAATTAGTTGATAGAGTCAATTACTCTTATAAACTTGATATTATCTCATTTTTTCGAAGGTGCTATTATTGTATTTACTGCATTTTGAAGTTAACGTTAGTATCTTAATTCGTCAAATTATCAGAATCCAAAATATTTGTATTCGCTGATATGGCTGTAACAGTTCTACAGTCCATGGGCTGGCCATTAATGTGGAGCTTCCTTAGCTACGAGATGTCCGTGTGTGATGTGAGTGTAGTATATTAAAAAATAGTCAATTAAAACTTGAATTTTCTAAATAGTAGGTATAACTGGTTTCAGGTCTGTACCACACAAGGATGAAGTGCTTGAAAAACAGTATTTGATCTCTTAAAGTTTATTAAATTGTAAATAGTAGGCCATAGGTTTGACGTTGTATAATGTGATTTAATTTATTGTCATTGAATAAACCATAGTTAAAAAAGCGGGATCAATTGTAGCTCATTTGGATTTTTGATCAGCGATTCAATTCAATATGATTAACATATAAATAATTGATAAAATATAAAAAAAATACTATAATCATCAAATAATTATCTTAAAAACGTATACAATAAAATAAAAATTATGGTAATTTATGAACATTATACAAATTATCATTTTTTTTTAAACAATAATGAATATTGATAAGTCTTAGCATAGTATTATATAAATATATCTTTTGATTTGTTATGTACAATTTTAACTTCGGAAAAATGTGATATTATCTTTATTGGGTTTTCCTTTGATATTTTATAAAAAATCTTTGATACATTATCAATTATATGTTAAATAAAATGTATCATATTTGTTATTACGTACAGTTATAACTAATAATATATTTGATGATCAAGTAATAGAAAATATTGTATTATATTAATTAAAAATTGAATTACTTACAAGTTACAATGACCTAAGAAAGTTTTAATAAAAACTTAGATGTGTCAAATCAATCAATTATCTATTTTATTGTTAAGGTGATATAGTTTCAAATTTCAATCTAGTTAAAAAACATGGGCTTAATCCCCTAAATCAATACATTAATTATATATTCAAATTTATAAATTAAATTGGTATCAGATAATAAAATAAAATCTTAAATAATGTAAATGTTATAAAACTGTACAGGTAATAACCTTATCGTTGTTGTGAAAAAAAATATATGTCATTGCAGCTTACAGTATAATGAAAATTTGTAAATATATAGTATTTTTTACTTTAAATGAATATACTATATTTAATTTTTCATAAATATTTATGACGTATGTACTTATCACATAATATTATTCAAAGCATTAAAAAAATTATCATTATTATTATGTTCAAGGTTAGTGTTAACTGCATGTCACTGCTTACAGTATAATGGAAATTGGTTAGTATAAATTTTTTTTTATTTTAATGGATATACTATATTTTATTTTTCATAAATATTTGTGACGTAAATGAAAATGGTTTTTAATTATTGTATAATATTGTTATACTTAATTATATTTAGTTATTTAGTCATGTTTATAGTTCCACATAGTTTCTATGTACCTATGAATAAAGAAAAAATGCATAACAACAGACGTCATTAGTTAATTCATTTTTAAGCTTTTAAATTGTTTTAATAAGAATCAATCTAAAACAATTAATATTAATTATTAAATTATATTATAATACAATTCAAATTTCTAGGATGGCTTATTTGTAATTATTATCCTATTTAATAATTAACAGTTTGGTTTGATAAAGTATTCAAATTCCCAACTCAAAAACATTCTATTTAAAATAGATTAGTACAGTGAGTTCTAAATTTGTACCTTTAGATGTTAAAAAAACGTGTATTTTGAACAATTTTATGTATGTTATATGTTATCAACAAAAAATAAAACACAATAAACTTGACGTTCTTTGTAAATCATAGTTAATTAATAAATTTAGATTGCATTTAGTGAACATCTTTCATTTTCAGTCAATTCTGTTATAATAGGTACAATATTATATTTTGTATTCAATGAGAATTGTCATCGTGTTCCAAAGTGTTTCCCGAATGTCGAATACATCCAATTATGGAGTATTCTAATTAGGTTTCTGTTATTTCTTATTGTTCTTGATAATATAAATAAGAAATTCTCACGAGACTGTGTATGTGAAGTACTGTTCAAATATCACAGCATCAAAAATTTAACATTATCATAACAATAGTGTTTAATTTATAGACAGTTCCTACCTATATCGAATTAATGAAGTGGCTATTTTGTTTTTGCCTAAACAATTAATACAACACAAAATTTCAAAATTTTAAGGTGTATTTTTACACATTATTAAGAATAGAATATTAAGCTATACTTATTTTTATCTATTACAATCACAATTTGAATTAAACAAACTCGGCTTATTTTTTCAAAGTAATTTTATTCAATAAAAATTTAAAAAACAGTGTGGAAAACATTAAGCGGTCGTGTGCAAAAAAAAAACGCATTTAACCCTCGACTTTTATATGCGAATAATTATTTAAATTTTTTTATGGTTATTCAAATATGTACTATACGTCACTTTATAGTGTTCCGTGATACAACAATCAATTATTCATTTATAAATAATATGTAAATCGCTATAAATTTTATAGGGATTTGGAAAATCTCAACCGACAAAGGTCGTGGTTGTAAAACGATTACACTTTAGTGTAATCATTCCATTATGTGGTGGTGTATGCACAAAGGCTTTAGCACAATGTGCATGTACACCAATGTAAAAAATTCTTTTGTTTTAAAACCTAGTTGATTTATAGTGGTTAACCAGGACAAAGAATTGAAAATAATGATGACCATTTTTGAGTGTAAGCACTTAAATAGCAACATATAATAATAATAAGTTAATGTCAAACTAATGGCCATAGAACCGATGTTTTTTAGATCAATAAAAAAAAAAATAATAATAATAATAAAGTCTTCAACGGTCCATATATTATTATCTAATGCGCTTCTGCGAATAGGTTGTAGTTATTTTGCATCGATACTACCAGAAAATGTGCACACACACACACACACACACATTTAAAAAGGCAATAAATAATATTATGTTGTGGTTATGATGTATAGTGAATATTATATTTATATTTTTTTTTACTACTACCCCGTATTATCTAACCCACGCTAAATCAGAGTCAATGCAACGAAAACAAATGAGCAAGGGAGCTCGTTGAATTTGTGGACATTCATCATCAAATAAAATAACGTTTTTTTTCCGACGTTTTATAGTAAATTAGGTTCGTGTACGTAATGAGTACCATTCATAGAAAGTTCACCATCCTCTAAAATCGCCATAACAACGTAATGTTACATTATATACACACATACCTATAATATTATATAATAATATTGGACTT
Source organism: Diuraphis noxia (assembly GCF_037042655.1). Taxonomy (NCBI): domain Eukaryota; kingdom Metazoa; phylum Arthropoda; class Insecta; order Hemiptera; family Aphididae; genus Diuraphis; species Diuraphis noxia. Next base: position 39,608,460 of record NW_028301712.1, on the reverse strand, counting down.
ACAGTTTGGAAAAAAAATGATTGATTAAAACCATATATTTTAGTTGTGTTACACTTTTAAAGTTTGAAAATAAAAAATTGAATATAAAATAAATATTATATGATGAACTGTAGGTAAAAATAAAACAATTACTTATACCGATAATACACCCAAATTATCAACTTTTTTTATTTAATTTTAGAAATCAACACCTTGAAAACTTTATTCGCAATATTTATACTGTGTAACATTCTCAAAATTAATAATTCCTGAAATACCTACTTATTTTGTAGCATACTACATGCATTTAATTAAATAACAAAACATGTTTATCCATCAACAATTCACATTAAATTACAAAGAAATAAATCAAATTTTAACTAAAATATTTAGTGACAGTCTTATAATACGTTTATAGACAAAATCACGTCATATTAAGCTATATGATTCAAACTATAGGATGTGATTAATGGTCACAGAAGATGTTTTAATAAAAAATATGAAGATATAAGGATATTCAAAAAATATAGAAAGTATTTAAAGTACTACCTGGATTCAATAGTATCACTTCAATCGGAATCTTAACTATTTTAATTAATAAAAAACTTTATTCAATAAAAAATGTTTAAAAACAAAATTTATAAAAACTTTTTTTTGTAAAATATGCTCTCGAATTATTTACAGTTAAAGAGAGCATATTATAATTATTCCTGTATTAAATCAGTGGCGTCATTTGGAGGGGGGTAGGCGGGGGCAATTGCCATACCCTTGATTTCTTGTAGGCTGGTAAAATTTTTGGTACGATAGGGGCACAGGGCCGCTGGAATGGTGGCTTCGCTCATAGTAGAGCTATATAAAAATATTTATAGAGCCTTACTCATAGTGGACCACTCGCCCTAAACTCATAATCGTAGAACGCTACATTTTTAAGCAATTTAGAAACATATTTAAGTTATTAAGTTATGAAATTGTAAACGTTTTTCGCCTAACGTTAATTTAAAAATCTGTGTTAATATTACGGACTAAATACTATAGATACCTCCAACCGTGATTATGATTTATGGGTATTTAGTTTTGATGACACTCTGTTATCATAATATTGTGATTTGTGAATAGTCTGTTATTTATTTGCAGACATGAAATCTCGTAGATATCCTTTAAAAGCTTAAGCTTATATTAATTTTTGCTATTTTATTTAAATTTAATTATTATATCATATTATGAACTATTATATTATTTTTAGCTGTATTATTTATTTTTCTTCTTGCTTAATAGATATAGCATTAGTTTAAAAAAATATTTGTTTTGTTATTCTGTTTTCGAGCTTTCAAATACACATATTATTTTAACTAAATAATCAAAAGGCCGGTAAAAATTTTGCCCCACCCATTAAATGTAATCTTATTCGACGCATTGGTGATCACATACATATATAATATATACAATACAGGTAGGTACATGTCATATTATATATAATAAAAATGAATAAAAACAATGTATTTTTGACATTTTAAAAATGTATAATGTATAAATGTATGCGTATCTTACTGAGTAATCTGACCTAACACAGCATTTGAAAAAAATATACTTTACACCAAAAAATGTAAATTTAAAATAATCCATCAAAAATGTATATGTCTTCAAAGAATTATTATTACTACGTATTGTACTAGAATGAAAATCATGTTTGTTAAAAATATATGCATATACCCTACTGTTATTTTTAAGTAAAATAACCTTTTTTAAAGTACCGTGTGTTACCAACCACCAATATTTTCTTAAGCAATCCTGTACTATGAACTTTCATAATACTTCGAACGGACGAGTGATAAATATGCAAATAGTGACCAAAACAAAACATCATCGTATAGCTGACTAAGTCTATAACAATATTTTAATATTTATCACTTACTTGAAATAGGTAAGAATAGCAATCGACAGCAGGAGTGCAATGAATGAAACTAAGTACCCGATTTGATAAATGTTATTGATTTGTTGTGTCCACTGTAACATATGACATAATAATAATATTAGTATAATAAATGTTTAGTTATTAAAATAGTGAACAAATTACTGTAAAACATGTGGTATATCGATCACATGTGGTACCTATGTGTACCTTTATGCAACGACATAATTGGAACGAATATTGCAATATACACGTATCACTCAACCAATAAATAAACCAATGTATAACACGTTGATCATAATATTATAGGTACGGTACAACAAGAAAATACCTAAGTTTTCAAATATTTTATGATTTATAATATTATGAATTATTCATAATCGATGGAATATTATAGCGTACTATAATATAACGAAATTCTTGTTTGTTACATGTTATAGTGACAAACGTCAATCTATACGTTGATAATTTTTTGAACTAATTCACAATTTATTATTGAGTATGATTCAAAATGTTATTTTCCAGGCCAGTATCACTGAAATTGTTTCATAGTCAATATTTAAAAAAATAATTTTGCGAAATAAGATTCTTAATTACCTTTGTAATTTTGTAACTAAATAATCCATTTAGTATATTTTTTCCTTATAACATGGCCAGTCAAATCATTAAAAGCTAGTTGCTAAGAAATATATGACATTTGAATGGTTTAAGGAACGCAATCACATAATACATAGCCAGAACATGGTTAATAAGTGATTTGTTATAGGTAACGCATTTCAGCATTAATCCCGAATAATGTTCTTGAGCCCTTTGCCGAAGTCATAATCGAGGATCAACCAGATTCACCATCAGTTATGATACCAAAACGCTTTTTTATTCCAATTAAACATTAATGCAGACAGCCAAATCCTAACTAAAACTGGTAATCTCACGTCAATTGTGGTACCTATATATATATATACAGTGTGCACCGTAGTGCTTTAAAAGTCAACCTTATCTAAGTCACATTAATGAACTACTGATTAACCGTAATATAAAATACATCCTTGGATTATACGAATATATATTTCGATTCTCGATGCTCGATTATTTCCGTTAATGTTTTAGAAAACAAGCGAATCGTACGTATTTAAACAATTAAAAATGTACATCACCGGTTGCTCTATAGAATACCTAGTTTTTTTCTAGCAAAAAGATGAATTTTTCAAATGGCTATAACGTTATTTATTTATGTCGTGTATAGTAGTGGTATTACGTAGACTATAAATTAGAATAATATGTTATCCAAGCTAAAATGGACTTAGCTATGGGTTACAAAAGAAATATTGGGAACATTGGCGGTCTAACTATGGACGACGTACGTATTGTATTGTCGTAACATTGTGCGCCATATGCGTGTAGGAGGTTTAAGCCCAGTCGTATACTCAACAGGAATAAAATATACCTTTCTGCGTATCTCTTGGACCAAAGTTTTTTCATGTAAGGTAGTTTTTTAAAATATATGCGATAGTCGTGCTGACTACAAGTCTAACAATATATTTGTAAATCTAAAACCATCATGACCATGGTATATGTGAGTAATCAAATACTTTTTGATATAAAAAGTTGCAATTAAAGTAATAATGTTTTCAAAAATAGACGAAAAGCCATTATTCAATTTTTTTTTATAATACATATATTGTGCATTTCAATTAAACGAAATGCTGCAACCTAATTCGGAGGTAAACTATAATCGAGAAGACCCTATATCCTATATGGTACATCCAATATCCAATATGAACGTTTCTCATTAGTGTTCTGTATTTAAAATACTAATGTAAGATTTGAAAGAAAAATGTAAACTCAAACTTAATATACAAGAGATGGAACTACAGGAGTTAATAAGACTATAAATATATTTTTATATGAAAAAATAAAAAAATACCTACGTAAATTCCAAAAATATTTCCAAACGCAGAACTTCTCAAAAATCCGATGATGGGCTTAAAAAGTTGATATTCAAACTATTATATTCTATCAACGAAGAGTAAAAGTTAAATGAGTTTTTAGATTGATGAGTAGTAAGAAAAATAGGCAATTGAATTTATTTCTTTACCTAGGTATTCAATGCGTTTGAACAAGCAATAAAGAAATAGTTGACCTTGTAACTCAACAACTTTTTTTACAAAAGTAGTGTATAGATTGTACAGAAATGTTGGTGTATAAGTTATAAAAAGTAATGTGGTTATTGTTAAATATGGAAGTTTTGTTCACAAGGAACTTCCTTGAAGGAAGATACGTGAAATTAATTTCATGAATCAGTTTGTTAATTTATTAACCTTTGCATACTATATCCTACGTCTTGTTGGTTTTCGTGGTGTATAATAAATTGTGGAATATGCATTAAAATGATATAATTATTTTCCCGATTTGAATGGATGGCAGTTCCTGTAGTCTACCATGGCGGCGTAATTAGGTTTCGGTTCGGTAAGTTTGATCCCCGACCACGGTAGGACACCACCATTGTTCCGATCACTATAGGTTTCTTCTTCGCCAGAATTAGACGTTAACTAAAAGTAACTGACTATCATGTAAAATAATGTATGAGCCTGTGAGCAATATCTTATTTACGGAGTGGGATAGGGGTACAAACATCAAACAAAAAGCGTATCATTACTCTTATTGTGTATTATATTATGATCATCGGTGTTCTTTGGACAGACATTTTCAAATAATTTGTTTATGGCAAAATCAACTATAGAACTGAAAAAATAAAGTTTTTAGATTAATAAAAATGTAAGATTTGGGGAACTGCTACGATTTGTATTTTATACTGCAAGCGTTTAAAAAAAATAAGTGTGAGGTATAGGTACCAGTATTGTATAGTTATCACTATTATCACTATACCTAACATTTTCACCAATTTATAGGTTTGGCATATTATTATATTCAAAACAATGTATTCTACGTATTGGTTATTAATTATTGACACTATAATCAAACAATAATAATTATGAAAATTACTTGTCTTTTATGATATGTATCAATACTAATACACATATTATATGACCTCATAGTAATAATAAGAAAAATAATTTATATCCCATCAGCATAGTGCACATACGCTAATTTATCGTCCGCTTAAACTAATTCAGTCATTTTTGCAGTAGGTATAACGCGTTATTTACAATAATATAATAAGCTGCAGTTGTATGGAAAAATCCGTTAGTCACCTGCAGTTCTGCTATTTCATATTTCTTCGGTTACGAATATCATAATTTATTCATAAAATAATTTTGAAGGTTTTATCACTGTGTTATAATGTATCATGGTGATACCACCCCATCCCCTCCCGTTCATCCACACCCCACTACATGAACGCAATATAAGGTAATATTTGCGCGTTAATCGTGACGTGTAGTAAATTATTATCGATTAATATTCGGTCTAGGGGAAAATTAGTAATATACGCTCTAAAGTCTAAATACAGACGACAGTAGGTCATGGCTAAGTAATCATTATTTATTGTAAGGGATGGAATATACTTTGGACAACTTTATGTTGACAAGTTATTTACTCTCTAATACTGAAAATAAAATGACATATTGTATCAGTATTTTACATTCTACGACGAGGAAAAATATGAATGACACAATGCGAGGTTTTTGTTTTTTGTTACATAATTAAATTACAGTTACTTAAATCGTGTACATCTGTATAATTTTGTATAGCTTATTAGGCATACGCTATATAAAGTATACGAAGTAATTCAATGCTATCTTATAATTGTCCATCTACTCACGTACGTACACACAGTCTGTGCAAAACTTTTTTTTAGGAAAAACTAGTAAGTAATAATTAAACATCATGGAATAATTATAATGTACAAGGGATTTTTGTTTGTTTTCTCGTTATCTCTTTCTCTGTTACATACACAGATCGTGGAGCAAACAAATAAATAATGGTAACATAATTGTACCATAATCATTCGTGTAGAACATAATAAGTAAATGATGTAGTCAACATTTTTTTTTTTTTAATAATGATTTTGAAACGTTAGGAAACCTTACGAGATTCATTGTGTATAGTATTCGTAAGTATTATAAAGCATGATAATATCTTCATGGTTTCAGAAATGTTTACATTATTTTTAACGTTAATATATTGTGATACATGTGTTATGAGAGGAATGATAAATTTAAATGGTAATGATATAATAATAATAATATAATAATATACTACTTTATTGAAAACAAACTTGTTTTAAATTTTAATCATGAACTTTAACCGAAAAAGTTTTAAAAAAATTACAGTTTTCTGCCACGCTCGAGCGTACACTGAGGTCGATGTAATCATGATTGGGTTCAATTTATTGTTATTATATACAGGACTTATCGATGTAAACGCGACGAAAACGTCGATGATGATAACAATATTGTAATCTGTGATTTGTGAAGAATATATTCGTTGGACTACCAGTGTCGGAGATTATAACAGTGTGGGTGTTTCGAATTCAATATCCAACAGAATTTAATAATTATTGAATAATAATTTATACGTATTATATAGGTAGCTGAACATAAAACTTGACCTGTCATTCACACAAAAATGTCACACATTTTTATTTTAACTCTGTAATATTATTTCGTTTCGATTGAATAATATTGTTGACGTCTTTACGAACAATATAAACACATTTGATCAATAAATGTATACATATATGGATATTATAATATTCGTTTTACATTCAATACCCACTGTTTCAAAAAGAATTGAACTTTTTTCAGTGTTGTGCTTGAATATTGAAAATAAAATCTGATTAAAAATTGTGTACTTCTTATACATTTTATTTTACACGAAATGAAAAAATTTTGACTCTTATATGCCCACAATACGTGGACTACATGTGAATCAGACTATACAGAGTGAGACTGCAGTCTTACAGTTTACGACAAGATTCGATCAGTGGTGCAATTTTAATGAACTTGGTCTATGTAATACTCCAAAATCACCATAACCAGATTTGAATTTCTAGTGAATTTTAGTACGTGTGATATTTCAAATATTCGTCTGGTAACTACCTATATAATAATATTACATGATTTTATAATTATAATAAACGATATACATTATGGATTAAATAATAAATATTTTTTTTTTACTTATTTAGATCTTAAGGAAAGTAAAACTAATTTATAATTTACTTGCAATGTTTTAAACGATATCAATTAAAATTATCCCAACGACTGCTGACACTGGATATATGGCTACTATTTTGGTCATCAATGCCACCTATGTTTAAAATCACTCTGTGCTATTGAATTCAAATAAAAGATATTGGAAATTGTATGAGCAACAATGAGCAAATGAGGATAGAACTATCCTTCTGACATGGTTGTGGAATTAAATCATTGCGATTGCGTCACCGAAGTTGACTGACATATGTATAGATTCTATGTATACAATACAATATTATATTATTTTTATGAACGACAAAAAACCCAGTATTTTTGTCCAAATTAGATTCATTATGTTTGTCAATACTTAATAAACAGTCAGTTGGGTGGCGTCTACTATGGTGCAAAGACAATTCTTGGTTTAACGATGAAAAGTTTTATTAATAATAAAAAAAAATAATATCATATACTGACAGTTTTGTGTTGAACAAATATAGGTAAAAACAGTATTGACATGTTTCAAATTGAATAAAAAATGTAGTAATATTTAAAACTCGATTTATTTTTATTTCAACGTGTACTTTATTATTATCGTGGGTAGGTACGCATTTGGTCAGAACAACTGATCGCACACCATTATCGTGACTGCAGCAGTATACGCATGATTCAATACGAATGTTTGTGTATAAACGATAACACATTCTCTAATTTTATATTTGTTACAGTCAATCACAGCATTCACGTGTCGGTGTGGATGTGTATAAAATAAATAGCATCGCCATTTTTTAATTTAAAATCGATTCAAATCACATTTTTACAAATTAAAAAACGACAACGCCATCGGATTAATCCATTATCAACAAATGAACACGCTTAATCTACTCATGCCATGGGTACAATATATTTTATTAACATTATACTATTATCTATTATATATTTTGTTTTTAAATTTAATCCAGCTTTATTCGCTGATTGTGATTGATAACCGAGTATAATATTATGATTTTTGTTCAATATGATCATATAATCGTATGTTAAAGAAAGGTCATGTTAAAGAAAAGGGACAACAGGCTATAGAGGTTCCGAGGATAATCAGCTTGGTAAAATTATACGCTCCCTCCACCCCAAATGAATGCATAATATTATTAATCATTTTTATAGTTTGTAATAAAAAAAATAATAATTATGGATACAAATTCTAAAGTTTTTAATTATAAACATATTATATTGTTAAATATAGATTATTTTGAAAAATGATGTTCATTGCACATTTTTTATAATTTGTTGTTGATTTAATTATTGTGGATGTCAAAACCTGTCACACATCTACCATTGTTTTATTGTTCTTAGTTAATTTTGCTGCTAAATAAATTAATAAGTAATTAACTAAAATAATAGACACAGATGGGGCATTTATTTAGTTAATTATTTAGTGTGTTTTTCTTTCATTAATAATTTCAAGGTATACATCTGGGTGTAATTACAAGTTGTATTTCATCAGGATATTTTGATGAAACACATAATACATCGTGGTATCTGTTCGTTCACTTAATATTTGATAACCTGTATTGTATATTTTGTCATTTTGATTGGTAAATATAATATTTTAAGATGAGCGTGTGTTAACATTTAAATGATTTATTTACATATTTATTTTGATTATAGTTGTAATTTTCGTAAATATACTATTATTGTCCATTATTAAAGTAATGCATTTATATTTACAGATATTTATTTTTCTACTGTAAAAAAAAACCTACCATTTTTGATTAGGTACCTAAATATTCTATTTGTTTTAATTTCATAAATATTATAACAATTCTTTATTTAATGAAATGTTTATTTCTTAATGTTTTTTAAGCTGAATGTTTTTAATCAAACTTTATAACGTTCCATTGTTAAATTTGTATTTATTTATTACCTGAGCATTTTATAAATAATTGTTATTTATATTTATATAATATTTTTATATAATACAGAATTTATTGTATATGTATAGAAAAAAATATTAATGTTTATGGGTGAAGATTATTGGACTTGTTGAATGGTTGGAGAAATAAAGTTCAGAGGGGGTAGATAGTTATCTAAATTATTGCCTCATAGTATACATGCTATACATAGTCACGTTTTCTGATTTTGAGGCTTAACCCTCATAACACCGTTTATGTGGTTGGATAGGTATGTAGTGAAGGCTAAACATTTCCCACCCGGTCCCGGGTGTTTTGAACGAAAAAAAAAAGGTGTGTTGTGAAGGGGACTTAAAAATGTTTAAATCGGGGTACCAAATGGCGGATATGACAAGAGTTGTCTTCTTACAAAAACTAAATTCTATACATATCGTTTTAGTACTATAATACTATCTGCTATCATTTATTTTTAAAGAATAATTTTCACGCTACAAAAAAACAAATTAAAAAAAATAAATTAGGTAGGTACATCAATATTGTTTTCAACGTTAGTTGTAATTCTCAAATATTGGCAATTGTCACGAACTCTGTGTAACCCATAATTAAGTGAGTTTTTTATGTCGTCATAATAGGTCTGGAACACATTTTGAATAATTCATTTTAAATATTCAAATTTACTCATAAATGCGAATCGGCTTAATATATTGCAAATGACCCGGTTTATTGATCATTATATTTATAAACATGGTATTTCAACCAAAAAATAACCCTTGATTTCATGTGGTGTGCTTAAACGTCATTATGTATAGTAAATAGTTTCTCAACTTCAAAATCAAAGTATTCAAATTTAAGAACCCGTGGACGTACCTATTAGGGTTAAAAGTTTATAAATGCGTTATGCTCAAGTGTACACTAATTTTCTGTATACATAGCAACCAACTACGAGTAAATGAATAGAAAAATGTTAATTTAGAACATTAAAGATACGTTTAATTTAAACAAGGAGCATTAAGTAGTATTATTAGTATTAAATGGTTATTAAGTAGATATTTATTTAGAATTAACTGTTATACCCTAACTAATATTTCATACTTCTAAATACTATTTTTAGATTCTGAGCGATTCCCATGAAGCGTGAATGTATTTATTTTACAATGATGTGTGAATTTTTATTTGTGTCTATATCATAATAAGTAGTCAAAATAATGTTTCGATTTTCGACTTTAGTGCCTATCATTAACGGTTGGAAAGTGAATCTAAAAGATAAATTCGTGAGTTTGAAATTTAAAATACTTAGTAGTTTTCAAAACTCTTTGTTTCAAAAACAAATAAACAAATAAATGAAAAACGTGAATTTATGCAAATTATTGTAAATTAAAAATTCATAGAAAATTTTATTTTTTAATCTAAGATTTGAGAAATTAACAAAATATTTCTCTAAAGTTTTTCTACTTTTATATAAAAAAATTTTTACTGAAAAGTCAAATTAAATTTTCATGAGTGCTTAAATTCTTATAATATTTTCAAATTGCAGATTATTCATATTGGACGATTTTCGTATTTTGTAGTAATTCAAAAACGAATACTTGTAGATATTTTGAATTTATGCCAATTGATTATTTTATAATTTCCTATAACTGATCACATATTCAAAGTATTTTTGGACTTGATTTGAGCTGTTTGCTGACATTTAAGAATTTTAATTTTTTTCTGTAAATGGTAATAAAATCTTTTTCGTTGGATCCAAAAGCTTGAAAATTTAATACAATGTTTTTAATATATTTTTACAATAGCAAAAAATTAAAAACACGTTAGCAAAATTTTTTTTTAATGTTGACAAAATTTATTAAATTTAAATTTACAAATTATTTAGTAACTAAAAATGTATAAAACGTAAAAGTTTAATATCTGAGGATTAAAAATTAAAAACCAGGTTTCATAGAAGTAGTCAGTTTTATAACTAAAACATAATCTAAGAAATATTAAAGTGACGAAACATATGCATGACTGTAACGAAGTTACTTCGTTTGTAACGCGCTATGAAATTTTGTAAGAATTTGTTATAAAATCATAATGATAATATGTATTTTTTATTAGTTCAAATGTATCTTATTATGTATCTTAACTTACAAAAATTAAGTTTTCAAAATTTTTCACTATTTTTTATCAAATAAAAATTGTGTACAATGTGTATTGTTTTTTTTTATTACTTATTATAAATATCAAATATAATTTAATGTAATGAAATTTAAATTAATGTAAATTTAAAGTTGATACAATACAAAATATATATAATAAGTAAATATTATATTATACACTATTGAGCTAGTTAATTGATATTTACAAGAAAAGCAAGTCACCAGAAACCAAATACAAATAAAAATAGTCGTTGTAAATATAAGCTACCTAACAGACTTTGCTTTAAAACACGTACACTTAAGCATTGTTATTTCGCCAGTAATTTGAAATTGTATAGGCAGCAAACATTTTGAAGAAAAAAAAATAATTTCACCACTGATTTTTAGATGGTGGTGTATTGTAAACAACTTATAGTTTACAATCGAAAACGTTCAAGACTTGAAATTGAAAATATTGACATTCTTTACAAAATATATTTGGTTCATTTTGCAACAACAAAAGTACAGTTGTTGCTGTATTCAGTTAACTGATTTTATGCCAATAACTTTCAAGTTATTTGCCATTGATACATTTTATTTTTATTTAGACTCAAAAACCTTAGGCTACAATCATATTATAAAATATTTATTTTATTATATATCATATATACATCGTAATTTAAACTGTAATAGAAAATTAAATCATAACCTAATCTTTTTTAACAAAATGTATTTAGCTAACCAATGTAGACTGATATACATCAAAATAATTATTTAAAACAAAACAATAATTATAAACCATATATTATATCAGTACATTTGATTATCTACATATTATACTGTTTGATTTACGTCGATTATATTAATACATTATTATTTGTAATAGAACTACAAAATTCAGCAATTGATAGAATATAATAGTCATTGAAAACAATGGAGTCTAAACTCTAGCAAACATTTGGTTCATTTTATTTGTTTAAACATTAAATCATTTTAAACGCTAAAATCACACAAACTTCAACAGAAGAAAAAATATTAATCAGCTTACTGACTGTTATAACATGTATAAACTGAATAATATAATAAATCTGTTTATGATTTGTATTGGATTTTTAGTGAATGCAGCATGTGCAACAAATGCCACACAGTGGTTAATGTTGATTGTTATAATTTAAGTGATTACCATATTATCCATATTACTTATTTAAGCATTTATTCAAGAATATTTGTTTTTATTTTAAATACAGGTAAAATTTTTCTTTTTATGTTTGAAATATATTATTAATGCTTAGAGCAAATGTTTAAAGTTCTTATGCGACATTTAAATTATGAATTATAATTAACAATTGATTTTAACATAGTTAAAAAGGGACGCAGACTTGTTTTACGTGGTCTAGAAAAAATGCATAACTTATTTAGATTATTATATTATAAATGTTATGCACTTGTGGAGAGTGTGACAGAAATAAATTACAAAAATAATTTAACTATAAGTATAATAATACAAGTAATTTTACTTCCAACAATTTTTTTAAATTTAAATTTATATGATTATGATTATAGTTAATTGTATTTCACAATAAATAATTATATATTATTGCATCCTGTAGATAAAGCTTTTTAAAAAGTGCCTATAAATTAATTAAACTTAACAATTTAATCAAAAACATAAAATACAAAGATGTTGATCATCATTGAATGATAAAAATTTAAGACTTTAAAACTACAAAATATCAAAGTTTCTATGTTCCCTACTGCCTACAATTAAAAGTGAGTAATGATTGAATTAATTACTAGGTATTTAAAATTAATGAAAAGTTATATCAGCCATAAATTATATTAAGCTAATACTTTAAGAAAAATAGTATTTTATCCCCGAACCAGTTTCTATTTGTGTAGTTATAAGTTTTGCCTTATATAATATACCTTTAAAATGCATAAATATATTTTATATGGATTTTCATTTTCACACACATGTATTTTATAAATCATTTACTAAACTTATATAAACAACTTCTTAGACTTAGATAGTTATTGTAATATTTTGAAATATCTGATATTTGTTTAAGTTTTAAACATTGTTTTATCCTTAATTATAAAAATAAAATAATTTAGCATAGTCTTTCTTTTTAATCAATGGTTAAAATTGTTAAAGTTTAAAGTGTTGGTGTGATTTCATACATAATAGCAAAAACATTATTAATTTATTGGCTTTTTTATTTAAATATTTTTAGAATCATATATTTTTTGCAGATATTTTAATATTCAGATATGAATATTTATGCTACTTGTAGGCAATACTTCATAAGAATGTTCAAGTAAAGCGTATTGACATTATTAATTATATTTTCGTTGCACTTGTTGATACGGTATTAAAAAACAAATTTAGATG